>NC_052512.1:12583626-12947376 GCF_014356525.2 Nilaparvata lugens
AAGATTTGATGATAACTTTGATGTATAGACTTGACCAGCTCACAGCTGAATCTAGTCCTGGTATGACAGCATTGCCAGCTTCTTGAGCGTGCAATCCCACTGAAGATGACTGTTTTTCTATGTTTCATTTCAAACTAATCATGACAGTTGATAATCATAGATCAGATTGAACATGGAGTACAAGGAAAATCACTCAAGATGTTAGTAAAACTATGAGGGTAGCCGCATGTTGATACGCGACTCGACATGACGCAAATCTGTCAGACGATTAAATGACATATGATCATAATAGATCATAAGGTGCGTACAGATATACGCGCCGCGAACATGAGCAATTCACTTTTAATCAGCTGATGCCAAGCTTTTCAATACCTTCTTGTATTTCTACAGAAACGGTGATATACAGTTATAAAAAGCTTGGCATCAGCTGATTAAAAGTGAATTGCTGATGTTCGCGGCGCTTATATCTGTACGCACCTATATATTCTCTTCCCTGAACACGGACAAATCATTCATACAGGGACAATATTGATGTAATAATAACACTGTTGTATTTTGTAAATATGTATTTTTTATAAATAAACTAATTTGAATATGATGTTCACATTGAGAGGAGTCACTTCCTCCGTAAACAAAGTCATAGTGCATCCGTGTGACGTCAGCACAGGTAGGGCTCCTACACCAATAAAAACACTTGCTGATATAGATCAGCTGAAATCAACGAATTTTTATTGGTGTAGGAGCCCTACCTGTGCTGACAGGATATCACCAGAATGCACTATGACTTTGTTTACAGAGGTAGTGGAGGAGTTAGGCATGAGGCAAGCCTTATTAACAACTTTAGGCGATTAACAACTCTGGCAATTATTAACAACTCTGAGGCAAGAATAAGTATTAACAACTAGGCAATTATCAACAACTCTGAGGCAAGAAGTATTAACAACTTTAATACTTCTCATGCTGGCAGTTTAGAGTGAATCTGAAAATATATTTCTACAATGGATCATAGTATGATAATATGATTGATGAATTCTGTGATTTTCTATATTATGTATATTCATGATAAATTTGTTATGATTTTCAGACTATGGCTGCAACCAAACGCAATGCTGGCTTGACATCGGCTGTACCAAGGGCAACACTCAATGATGAAGATCTTGTAAGTACTAAAATTTATTAATTGGAAAAAAATGATTCATGAAATGAAATTGGGATAGAATAAGATATAATGAAAGAAAGATTTTTTATTATCTTCAACAATCGTTTTTGAAGTTTTTTAACTTTTTATGAGCGCTTGGTGGTGATAATCCAACGTGATGTAATGGTTTAGAGAATTGATGGTGTGAAAATCCTCACATCAATATTGAAATTTTTCATCATAATTGGTAGATTTACCAAAGATTTATTAGAAGTGATAAATATTGATGATATGAGCTTCATTCTTAACAGTTGAATACTGTTACTTGGTTGAACTTGTATTCCAGATTTTGTACCAGTGATTTATAGTCCGTACAAAATCACTTTTGACTTGTAGGGAGATCAGCCAATCACAAAGATGAATAGAGTCATATAGGTAAAAGCGCAGTTGCCACTTTGTCGATCAGAATCAGTAGACTGAGTGTTTTCAGACAGGGAACTTCGCATGTGTAGCATGAGCACATGAATAGTCACTAGAAATTAGAGAACGCTGGCCGGTTCAGAACGGCAACATCGCACCCCTGTATCTTTCACTATACTTTTCTCTGCTACGCAGAGTTCCGGCTGAAGTATGACAGTCATAAGGCTCATTGACGGCTTAGATTATATATTCAGGCGGTGGGACCTTCCCGCAAGGGACTCCTTACCAACAAAAGCCATATGAATTTACTTTTTTTTCTGCTTCGCATGCATGTCCCTCTAAGTCTATAGTAATTTTGTATGGACTATGGGTGTTGTACCAGAACTTTGGTTGAGCTAGGTTGAACTGTTACTAATTTGTAGACTAGTTAGTAATCTATATAACTGAACCCACTCGATTCTCAAAAACTAATCATAACACTGTCTTGAATTGCAGAAAATGCACGTCTACAAGAAAACGCTGCAGGCGCTGATCTATCCGATCTCTAGCACGACACCACACAAGTTCGTGATGTGGACAGCAACCTCGCCGACCTACTGCTATGAGTGTGAAGGCTTGCTGTGGGGCATTGCTCGCCAGGGGGTGCGGTGCACCGAGTGCGGCGTCAAGTGTCACGAAAAGTGCAAAGATCTCCTCAATGCCGACTGTCTGCAACGTGAGTAGCCTCTCTTCAACCGGTACTTGTTGTTAGATGGTAGGATTGAAGTTACAGAGACTATAGAGAGACTACTCTCGTAACGTTAGTAGCCTCTCTTCAGCTGGTACTTGCTCCTAGATGGTGGGGTTGCAGTTACAGTCACTATACAGAGTGTCTGATGAGTCACTCCCAATTTTTATACAGCTAATAATTTCTTTATTCATGAACCGATTTTGTTAGAAATACATTTCTCAGATAGAGCACTCCTCGAGGCTGTGTTCAACACCAATTTTCATTGGTTTCAGTCTAAAAATGCCCCCTCTCTTGACAGTGGAAGAACGAGCCAAAATAGCAGCTCGTTATGAGGTCTGGGGATCTGTGGTGCGAGTACAAAGATGGTGGAGAGCTGACAAGGGATCCATGCAACCCTGGTTGCAAAAACACTGAGATCTCTCCTAAGAATCGTTGCAACAGAGTACCCAACGTGAAAGACCACTTCCACGAGATCCTTGACGGAGTGATTTCTTAAGGTGCGTACACATCTACGCGTCGCGAACATGAGCAATTCACTTTTAATCAGCTGATGCCAAGCTTTTCATATCTGTATCTTACACTTTCTGTGAAAATACAGATTTAGTCAGCTGATTAAAAGTGAATTGCTCATGTTCGCGGCGCGTATATCTGTACGCACCTTAAGGGCTCCTCATGAACATTTCACGAACTCTGTCAACATCCTCTGTTATCCTTGACGTTAATGTTCTACCTGATAGTCTTGCATCTGCGACACTCCCTGTTGTTAGTAATTTGGAATGAGAATTTTTAACAGTTTTTGTATCCAGTTTTGCATGGATCCCTCGTTTAGCCCTCCACCACCTTTGTACTTGCACCACAGATCCCCAGACCTCATAACGAGCTGCTATTTTGGCTTTTTCTTCCACAGTCAAGAGAGGGGGCATTTTTAAACTGAAACCAATGAAAATTGGTTCTGAACGCAACCTCAAGGAGTGCTCTATCTAACAAATGTAGTTCTAACAGAATTGGTTCATGAATAAAGAAATTATAGCTGTATAAAAATAGGGAGTGACTTATCAGACACTTTGTTGAGGGAGTACTCAGGCTACGTGAGTGGCCTCTCTTTAGCCGGTACTTGTTGCTAGATGGTAGGATTGAATTTACAGTGACTATAGAGTCACTTATACATCACCAGAGTATGAACTCTGGAACGTTAGACCATTTAAACAAAATATAGAAATAATTTCTCTGCCATTATGGCGATCCCGCGTTCCGCACACGATTTGTTACAGTGTGTGCAATACTTAGAATCAAAGCCTTCTATAGTCACGGTTCATGGTCACCTCCATTCTAAACTTAATTGATTTGAGAATATCAAAAATGTAGTATAGTAATGACATGCCCATCAAAATACTCCAAATTTCTCCACTGTTAGAATTATTTGATTGGAGAATTTTCGGAATTTAGTAAAGTTACAGTTGTAATGACATTTATAGTAATGACATGCCCACCAAAATACTCCAAATCCAGTAATACACTAGATAAAGTTGAATAGTATTTTAGATAGATTTCACCATCAATATAAATGTGAGTACTCTTTTATACTAGACGCCGAGTGAGGATATTTTTGACGAAATGCGTTTTTAACACCCTGAAGACGATTTCATTAGACAGTTCGATCACGTCAAAAGATTAGAACACAACATGTTTACAACAATATAATAATGGTTGTGAATGGTTCCTCACAAAACATTTTTTGGTTTGTCTAACTTCTCCAGAATTCAATCTGAACTGGTCTTGTTGAGAAATAAAACCCAGCCTCCTAAAAAACTTGCGAAAATGAGGATATATCTGCTTTGATGTGAGGTCAAGCATGTATCAATATAGATATTATTTGTGAAGTGATATCATAGTGCCATTTTCCTATCATATTGTATTATTTATTTTTCTATTTCATTTTACATCAAGAACTTCTCAAAAATGGTACAAAGGTGTTATTTTAGGAACGAGGAATTGAGTAGCCTTGAATATATACGTTTTCAGACAATATAGAAAAATTTACTTCTACTGACATCGATCATTGGATATCATAAAATCAATTGGTCAATAAGGTCAATAAATATTCTTCATCATTTACATTGCCTAAACATTGCATCCCAAAATCAATCTTCAACACTGAACTTTTCCCTTCCAAAAATAATATTTTTTCTTCAAATCACACTTCTCTTATTCGATTCGATGACCCTCTTCATATTGAAGTTCATTGTCAGAAAATCAGTATGTTTCTATAAAATGTGCAACTGGAACTCCCTCATTAATTGTTATAATTTGTTAGACAGAATGATAAATCTAATAACTGTTCATTTATCATAGCTGCCAGCTAATAAATTTCTGAGTGGATATCGCTAGAGTAAATATGATTATAACATTGAAAATGTATTGATTTTCGGCCTCCCATCAAAGCAGAAAAAATCAAATATTATAATATTATTACAATCATAATAAATAGATCACACGTTACAACAAACATTGATTTATTAAAATAGTCAATGAGTAATTATTCAATTTTGAAAACCCCTGCGATTGAAACATTCATATTTGAAACCATTGTATGTTCGTTGAGCTCTGAAATAAGAGGTTCAATGATACCAATATCAAATATTCATAGAATTGAAAGTTTCTGATCCACCCTCTCAGCCTCGGGAAATTGATATTCAACAATCGGCGTCTACTATCAAAGAATATTCAGTAATCATTCCGTCATAGGAATAATATACATTAGAAATTTCATTATAACTCACGTAGATTTGTGATAGATTAGATTACTGTAGATAGGTACACAAATGAGAGATACCTCACCAATAGTCTCTGTGGTTTTACTTATATCTGGAGTTAATTTCAAGAAAATTCACAAGTCAGAACAACCCGATAAAAGAGAAAGCTTTAATCAACTTCTCAAATTATTGAAGAAACGCATGATTGGGCAATTTCATTCATTGTTCAAGTATTTTATACTGCACTCCCAAGTCCCGATTTTAGTGGACGTTTTAGTTAGAGAAAGTATTCAAATTGAGTTTTATACACAAATTCAAATTTGAATATGAATTTGCATACTTTCTGGATGGTACAAGAACCGTGTAGACACATACTTAACAGCTTTATAAGTTTTATGCCCGGTTGCAGAGTGGTTACATAAAATCAAACATAGCTATGTGAGACATACTTTAAAATCACTGACATAAATGGTTGGTTGTTGCACAGTCGTTTGCCGAAGCCCATTTAGCTATATCTCGAATCAGCATCACACATAGGTCACACTGCAGCTATATTCACTTTTTTCCGTACATTTCCGTGCATGCTTCTATCCAACCAATGTCTTGGCATCAGGGAAAGTTTCAATCGACATCACTGTGAACAGACCTGAAAGACCTCACAAAAAATGGATAAACAATATAGCGACTTTTGGCTTTTGGCGAGATTTCTCACCATATTTAGCGATTTGTAGGTTATAAACAACTACTTGAAAAAACATAGGGAGAGAAAAAATAATTTTTCCTACAGTTACGTTGAAAAGTGGCCATTGCTGCACTGATTACAGAACGCAAAGAATCACTTTTCCGCTCTAGTGCGGGAAAAATTTTTCTGCACTCCAGATTTGCAACATGGCAACGCAAAATACTTAGTAGGTTATATGGAGCAACAGTGCAGCAAAATCAAAATGAAGTTGGTAACAGTGACTGCTGTGGCTGCTATAGTGAGCAGAGGTGCAACGAAGCACAACGCGCTAATTATTAATAATAATAATAATAATAATAATTTATTTGCCAAAAACAAAATTACATTATAAAACTTACTATAATTTAAATTATACAATACAATTCGAATAATTTAAGTTTATTAAAATAGTCAATGAGTAATTATTCAATTTTGAAAACCCCTGCGATTGAAACATTCATATTTGAAACCATTGTATGTTCGTTGAGCTCTGAAATAAGAGGTTCGATGATACCAATATCAAATATTCATAGAATTGAAAGTTTCTGATCCACCCTCTCAGCCTAGGGAAATTGATATTCAACAATCGGCGTCTACTATCAAAGAATATTCAGTAATCATTCAGTCATAGGAATAATATAGATTGGAAATTTCATTATAACTCACGTAGATTTGTGATAGATGAGATTACTGTAGATAGGTACACAAATGAGAGATACCTCACTAATAGTCTCTGTGGTTTTACTTATATCTGGAGTTAATTTCAAGAACATTCACAAGTCAGAACAACCCGATAAAAGAGAAAGCTTTAATCAACTTTTCAAATTATTGAAGAAACGCTTGATTGGGCAATTTCATTCATTGTTCAAGTTTTTCATACTGCACCCCCAAGTCCTGATTTTAGTGGACGTTTTAGTTAGAGAAAGTATTCAAATTGAGTTTTATACACAAATTCAAATTTGAATATGAATTTGCATACTTTCTGGATGGTACAAGAACCGTGTAGACACATACTTAACAGCTTTATAGGTTTTATGCCCGGTTGCAGAGTGGTTACATAAAATCAAACATAGCTATGTGAGACATACTTTAAAATCACTGACATGAATAGTTGGTTGTTGCACAGTCGTTTGCCGAAGCCCATTTAGCTATATCTCGAATTAGCATCACACATAGGTCACACTGCAGCTCTATTCACTTTTTTCCGTACATGCTTCTATCCAACAAATGTCTTGGCATCAGGGAAAGTTTCAATCGACATCACTGTGAACAGACCTGAAAGACCTCACAAAAAATGGATAAACAATATAGCGACTTTTTTTGGCTTTTGGCGAGATTCCTCACCATATTTAGCGATTTGTAGGTTATGAACAACTTGAAGAAACATAGGGAGAGAAAAAATAATTTAGTCATATACAGAGTGGTTTTCGTAAACATCTTTCAAAAAAAACCTCTAAAATGCATTTGTCAGGAGTAGATATTGAATTTAACAGCACGACTTCGGGCCCGTAACTTAACTGACCGTTTTTAGCTATTGGAGACATAAATAAGCTCTTTCTGACGACTGTGCAACGAAATCATGTGTCTAATTGGACGTTTTTAGTTTTATGGGAGCTATAGTTTACTTTGACATTAGTGCAACGAAAAGTGGAGTTACGGCTTCATAAATAAGTTAAATATCTTATTTTAACCTTATGTGACGACTCTGCAATCGGGCACTAGTGTATGAAAACTGAAGTCTTGGTTACTAGAGAAACTGTTTACTCTATATTGAAAAATAACTTGGCACCAATAGTTTAAATAACTGGTGGAGAGAATGAGTTTGAGCATTATTATTTGAAATGTCGCCATGAGATTCGCATTGCTGTTGATTATATAATAACTTATTTATTTTGGAGGCATGTTTGTTATGATTTTTTAACGTTCATTCACTATCCAATACAATATAACAACAGCCTATTGTACATAAAATTTGGAACGACCAAAAATGATCACACACTCAATTTATTCAACATCAAATGTAGAGCAGCATTCCATAAATTGATATTATTATATATTTGTCACGCCTGCTTACATTGTATGATTTTTGTGCTTTTTCTGAAAAATGTTAATTTTGCAAATTTTTGTTACCTACCTTTTATTTTAAGCTTTCAGTATTAGCTAACTATTCGCATAATATTTGAACAATAATTTCAAATGCACATCGATAACTTCTAATCATACTATGATCTAAAGAATGTTAGAGTTTGATATTCAAATCAGATATTGAAAAACACCTTTAAAAAAATAAATGCAGAATTTGAGCGAGTATTTCCTGGAATTCAAGAGCGCCTTTATTCGGACACAATAATTATTAGATTATAGGATCTCTGGATTATGTGAAAATATGGCAGCACTGTACTATGTTAGAGCAATGCTGCAATCTAAAGTTTGCACAGTAGGATTCCATGGTCAAAAAATGACAACACTGCAATGAGTGTGGTGGAGGTTCTGCCGTCAGCTGGCTATAGTTCTATAGTTGTAGTAGTATTATTAATTAACGGAATTTTGGATTACAATTTTGAAAACTCATTATTTAATCATAGAAGAATATATTTTCTTGATGAATAAAACATGAGCTAACTGATTATTTTGAACAAGAATGAACAGTTGATAATAATAGTGAAACAGAATGATATTATAGCAATATCAGCTATCCTCCAAAGAAGGCACTGCCATTTTAAGTTGGACCTCACTATAATAATTATGCGACATAATTATGGTTCTTCACGAATCTTTCAAGTATGATACTCACTTATTTTAAATTGAGCTCATTAACAGAGTAATCCTTCCGTTGTTTGGTTGCTATTAATGAAATACTCTACAGTTTATCGTGAAATACTATGATAATTTATCAAATATTTTACAGTTTAACGTGAATTAGATTGCTACCATAGTAATTCTCAAGTCAGTATCTGATTGACATTGTTTTGCTACCTTAGTATGTCATGACATAAAACTGCATCCTTTTCCAATAACATTGCCAAATTGCGAGGTTATGTTTGTAGGATATGTATATGATAAGAATATGTAGTTGGAGAATGATGAAGATATATGCTTTGTCTAATGACAGACAAACATAGCTGACACTCTCACTTCATGCTCGAATAATCATCACTCCTTTCATAATCATTTAGAAGAATATATTAGCGCAATCTCTCAGGGAAACTCGCTCGAATTCCCTTGTAAATAATAAAAATATATGATAAACACAAGAACTAACAAATATCTCACATAAAATTGTAAAATTTCTTCTAAGCATGCGGAGTTGCTTTGATGAATTATGTTTCTGATACAAACATATTGTTATTGCTTTTGCTAATTCAATTTTGTTATTTCTGTTTGAATATTATTCTCATTTTATTGTTTATTCCGTACTAAAGTCTTATATAATATTCCACATCATCAACTATTGTAAATAATTTTTCTGATGGTTCGGGTTAATCCAGGTACTATCTCCTCACTCTAACGTATTGGTAGTGTGGAATATCATGGAAAGCTTGTAATAATCAATATTTCTCAAAATAGATCTCTCTTATCTCCTTCTTAGTGCTATCCTTATATCTCCTCTGTATGAAAAAGCTTTTATAAATTATTCTATTCACTTCAAAACATATCGACAGGAGATAATACGATTCTATTAGAGTTCAAGTAGACTAATAAAACTTTAGTTATTTTATAGTCTAGAGCTTTCTGAGTCTTTTGAATATGCAGATCAGTATTGCTTGTGTCAGAAATATTGTATTCATTGGTTTCATTCCTGCTATATCATCTCCCTAATTATCAACGACTTAATATGTTTTTTGATACTTCATGTCATAATGGTTTTGTCATGGTGAGGGGCCCCCATAAAAATGTGAATTAACATTGACAACAGGGGGATTGAAATTACGCTGCGCTGTTCAACTTGAAAGAGTGAATAAAGTAGAACTCAATCCGAATCCTTGCGCAAATCTCTGCGAATCGCATGAACCGCCAGCGACGGCGAAAAATTCATTCATTCAACCCAACCATCTCTATTCTCTATATACCAAGTATATATACATCGTTGATTCACAAGAACAACCACAACATGATACATTATCAACACAATATGATACCGTATCAAACCAATAAGATACAGTATCAAACCAATATGATACAGTATCATCTGAACTTGATACAAAAGATTCAACCATGGCTTAAAAAAAACTCTCTCACTTCCGTCGCTGTGTTAAGCGATTCGCAGTGAGTGCGCAACCTTCATTCCAGAATAAGTAATTCAAATAATCGTAGAACAAATTATAGGCATCTTCCATCTGATCGTATCTGAGAAATGTCAGATTATGTTCATTATGAATATTTGAATTCTTAGAAATTGTATGCCTAGTGAATGAAAACGTCTCATTATTATTCTAGAAACCACTAATTGATTATAAATATGTGATATACTTGTTTCGGCTGCTACACCATCATCAAGTTAACAGAAAACCTGAACATTGGACAGAAGAATATTTAGTCAACAGTTAGGCTCAACTCACACTTACGCGACTCAGGTCGAGAAGAGACTCGACTCTAGTCGAGAGCATGTGTTTCCAAATGGTGACACTCAGACCAGTCGATTCTAGTCTCCGCGACGTCACCATTTAATTGAAAACACATGCTCTCGACTGGAGTCGAGTCTCTTCTCGACCTGAGTCGCGTAAGTGTGAGTTGAGCCTACATCGTTGATTCAGCCCTACAATTTACCCATAGCTGTTGATCACCAATCAAGGTTGAGCTCTGTCATTGGCCGAGACTAGAGACACGCCCAAGTATTCCAAATAATGTGGTTATGAAAGCCATTTAACAACAAAAAATGAAGAGAGATTGAATAACAAAATTGAATGAATGAAATGAGAGAAATGGGAAAATAAAAAATATTAAATATTAAGAAATGAACCTTTCAACCTCTCTCCTTCGTTGTGGTTCTGGTATTCTCATGTTTACGGGTTTGAATATTGTATACTCTTCCATTCTTACATTTTTTATTCATTAATCTATACATTCATTTGTTTACAGAATCTCGTCATTCCTAGTACAGAGTAATATTAAACTGCATATTCGAAAGCATCAAAGAAGCATTTTTCATAGAAAAGTATTGAAAACTAGTCTGCTTTTAATATAGTTTCTAATTTCTGTATTATTCTTTTCCTTCCTTATCTTCTTGCCTACCAGATTTATTGGGTAAGGGTATTAATGATAATAATAATAGTATAAATAAAAACATTAGTACCTCTCTAATATTTATTTACTATCGTTTGATCTTTTTGATGATTATTTAAAAACGTTGTGCCTTGTGGTTATTTTGAGGATTGTTAGTTTGTGTGTGAAATCATACTCTATCATTCATGGTTTAAGGAACCAGAAATTCCAGGTTTATAATGTTTTGAATATCATCGCACCACACAGATCAGAACATTAAATAGCTTTTGAACGTACTTTCAAAAGTCGTATATGCCTATTGAGTTGAACTGCTCAAAATTGTTACAAACATAAATTGATTATTAAAATTTTTTAACTAAACTTTAAACTAAATTTTGCTTCGACACCATTAGCTGTTCGGTACACTTTTTCTATCTAAATTGAATAATCTTTTCCAATATAATTGTTAAGATAATTATAAGAGTGAGAAAAAGTGGCAACTGAAACTTTATGGGTTGTTGAAGTGCTCACCCCGTTTTCTTTCCAGATCATAAACGGTATCGAATTTTCCATTGGAGTTTTTTTTAATACATTCAGTATATCATTTGCTTTGTTCTAATATGCATTGTTTTGCGATTAATGCCAAAATAAACAAGTTATCGAATTTACAAAAAAACGTTACTTTTTTATTTATGAAAGATATTGGGAATAAAATGTTTTAGTTTGGAAAGATAAATTTTTTTAATTTTTAAGAGAAGTTCTGTTAATATAGTCGAAACCGTTTATCATCTGGAGATAAAACGGAGTTAGCACTTCAACAACCTCTAACTCACCACTTTTTCTCACTTTTATAATAATCAATAATTTATATTGAAAAAGATTATTCAATTAAAAAAAGTATACCGAACAGCCTTTGCATCAGTGAACTGAGAGTCGAACCATTCGAAAACAAAAGCAGCAGAATTATATAATATGAATGAAGCCATATTGATATTCTCTTGATCAAGTTGAAGGTTCTTCATTGATTGAGACTACACACATCCACAATTATTGCTGGATCATTCACTGCCTTCACTAAAGCCTTGCGTCTCCTTATTAAGTGTTCTGTTAATACTGTAGTTTGAATGATTGTTCACTCTCAATATTATAATAATTCTAGTCCAATCAAATTGAATCCTCTGTTATAGGGTGAAATAGAATAACAATAACTTTTAAAAACGCCATGAAACATTAGTGGGAAGGACAAAAATAATTTTATTCAAACTGATGTAAAGTTCAAGACTTGCCATTTGAGAATTGTTTTCAATAACATCTATCACTTTTTCAAGATGGCTTCCTCCTGCACAAATACACTCTCTTGAAATCTTTGTTGAGATCCCTTATCAATTGCTGCAACATTTCAGCTGGGATATTGTTAATTCCATTTCAAATTGTCTGTTACGATTCAACCACAGTTATTGGTCAAGTTGTGGAAACGTTTGATTTGAGATACCTCAACAAACAGAAAATCGCAGATCATGGGACCAGGAAACGCAACCTAATTGTGAGATTACAAGGTTACTAAACAATACTCACTCGCATAGTTGTCATTGAATGCAGAGTGGATTTCGCTCACAATTTCATCAATAATTTTGAATTGATTAAAAATTAAAACATTATTCAAAATGAAATCCGCAATATCCCAGATGAGATGTTGCAGCGATCAATGAGGAATCGTCAACACAGATTCCAAGAGTGTATTCGTTCAGGAGGAAGCCATCTTAAAGAAGTAAACTAATTGTCAAAAAGCGATAGATGTTATATTCGATAATTCTCAAATTACCAGTCTTAAATTTGACTTTCCATGAACACGACATCTTTGATCTCATAAGGTCATTTTCAAGTCTTATCTATGTGAAAGGAGGGCTTATATTGGAAAGGAGGGCTTAGACATGTCCGGGATAAGAAATACAAGAATAATAATTATTTAACGAAAATCCCAAATAAATGCTGCAAATCACCCCGAAGACCTCTGTCACTGCAGACATTGACAACAGGGTTCACAGCTAGATGGAAATTCAACCGGGAATCGAACCCGGTACCTCACAATTGCTAGTCAGGATTGTCAGTTTGGTGTAAGGGTAAGCATTCCTGACTAGCAATTGGGAGGTACCGGGTTCGATTCTTGTATTTACAGATGGAATTAAATAGAGAATGCATTTATTCTAATGCTAATTAATATATAATTATTATTAAACAAAAATCCCAGATAATGCTGCAAATCACCCCGAAGACCTTTGCTACTGTAGACATTGACAACAGGGTTAAAAGCTAGATGGAAATTCGATGAGAACTACTATCCAAAAATTAGTTGCCAGCCCGGGAATCGAACCCGGTACCTCCCAATTGCTAGTCAGGAATGCTTACCCTTACCCTTACTGACAATCCTGACTAGCAATTGTGAGGTACCGGGTTCGATTCCCGGGCTGGCAACTGATTTTTGGATAGTAGTTCTCATCGAATTTCCATCTAGCTGTTAACCCTGTTGTCAATGTCTACAGTAGCAGAGGTCTTCGGGGTGATTTGCAGCATTATCTGTGATTTTCGTTAAATAATAATTATATTTTAATTAGCATTTGAATAAATGCATTCTCTATTCAATTCCATCTGTAAATACAAGAATGATACATTATCACTATTGAACTAACGAACTGATTATCTACAAATTTTACATGGAGATGCTGAAATTACCGAGGATGTATATAGGCTTAGTTTCATTGCTAATAATCAATAAATTATTATTGAAATATTCGAAACGAATTTATTCAATTTGTGAATCAATGTTACGTAACTATGAAAGCCGAACCAAACAGGGACAATTGTTCCGTAGGACAATTGGTAGCACGCGTAGTTCATGAATCAAGTTCGAGACCTATCAAACTCATTTTTTCTGTGAATTTTCAACTCTGATAAAGATTATCCATGTAATTTTGACAAAATAATAAATAATAATAATTCTATTTCTTGATACTTCCTGGACATAAATTGCATTTTACAACTCAATTTCCTCCAGTTACCAGCTAGTATCTTTATAAAAATTACCCTCAACCTAGATAGATCGATCAATCAATGACCAATCATGTGGCTTTGTTCAAACCAAATAGGCTTTATTCTACTGCTCGATATTCAAGCTCTCATTTCACTTAAGATTGATGACACAGGGGGGTTGGGCGATGAAATATAGAAAATTTGAAAGAGCAGTTACTCACTTATTTTCCAATGAAACTAAAAATCTTCTGTTCCAAAGTGTTCCTCAAGACATAGTCATTCTACCGTTCCAATAACTGGGAAGAAAAAACTTGAAATAAAATTAATTACTTATGAGCAAATATCTCTGAAATGGCGTCCGTTCTTGTCCAAATACACTCCTATAGATATTGTGAGAAGTTAAGAGTGGCTGTAGTCCAGTGGATTAGATGCTGGCGTTATAATTCAGAGGCCCGGGTTCAAATCCCGGCCCGAGCAAGATATTTTTCTCGGGCTATTCCTGTGTTTTGGATGGGACACGTTGAATCGTCGGTCCCGGATGCCTAAAAAGCAGTCGTTAGGTCATTTCAGAGACCTTGAAATTGATCAGTTGGGAACTGAAAACTCTGACACTATAGATCTGATACAGAATTTCAAAGGAAAATTAATGACGATACCCGCACATCGATATCTCAAACCGTTTCAATGATCTCAACATTATTTTGAGGGTACTAATAAATGATACTAAAATGAAATGAATGAGAAAATGAAAAATGAAAAATGTACCTATACACTGAATAATCAAGTTGAATAATATTTGCTAATGCTCGTACAATTTAAATACCGGGCGAGATGATGATACAAGCAATTCGAGCGGAATAACTTCATCAGTTAAATGCTTTCCGTTTTTGTCCATGATACACTTCTTTAGAAATTGCAAGATAGTCCAGTGAACGAAAGATTATAGAGGGAAAAGTATGGAACACAATTTTCAACTCCACAGCTCTTTTAAGGATAGTAAGAGGATTAACATTTCAAAAGTCCTCACCCCTACCCCTGTGCTAAAGGGGCGGGGGTGGTTTGAAAGTATTATTTCTTCATTTTTTTAATATATCTCGGGAACCATACATCTTATAAACATTAATATTGAGTGAAAAATTGTAGTTTACAAAATTACCATCAAGTTTTGTACTCTACATATTTTCCATATCTCTAATGGTTTCTGAGATATCCGCTCTTGAAAATGAGACATTTTTTGAAATAACACTTTTGCCTCCAATTTTTTAATCTATCCGGTCTTATAATTTCTGAACGATTAATGAAAAAAATCCGTGCTGATTATGAGCTGATAGAGCATCAAATTACCTTCAATTTGATGTATATTTTCACTATCTTACGCATTTCACTACGACTGTAGCAGCAGTTTTAGTGTTGAGAGTGAAATTTTCTATTCAGCAACAGTAGATCAGTTGACAATGGAATTTGGAGGGAATGTTTGGAACACAATTTTCGACTTTGCAACTTTGTTGAGACTAGTTTGGAGGTGAGCTTATCAAAAATCTCAACCCCTTCATCATGTCCTGAAGGGATGAGGATGGTTTGAAAGTTGCATTTTTCACTTATAACTTACATGCTTATATCTTGGAAACAATGTATTCTATTGACATAACAACGTAAAAGTGAAGCTTAATAAATTTTCTACAAGTTTTGTTCAGTAGAGATTTTCGATAAATCCGATACTTTTCAAGATATAGGCTACATGTTCTAAAGTTATGTATTTTCGAGAATCAATATTTTCTTATATTTTATTGCTCTTTCAAGTCTTATAACTTTTCAACAATTGATGAGACAGGAATCACGAGATTGTAGAGCATTAAATTATCTTCCATTTCATGTATGATTCGACTATCTCACGCATTCCCATACGACTGTTGCAGCAGTTTTAGTTTTGAGTGTCAAATCTCAAGATTTGCAACAAGTGACTTCTTCGAATGTCACACTATTCTGTCATCATAAATTGACAGAGTGCTCCACTATGAAGATTCATATTTTAGTATCTATTGGAACGTCTGCGGAACTAAACACAGGGGGTGTTTCTAAACTTCCTACCAAACAAAGACACTCAAAACAATGCTTTCAAGACGAGCGATCTATATATAACATCTTGCAATTTCTAAAGAAGTGTATGGACAGAAACGGAAAACATTTTACTGATGGAGTTATTCCTCGTACGTAATCAATTCCACTACATTTTTTCCTCTACAATATTATCAGAATGGCAACATCGAAGTTACAAGAAAAAAATAATGCTCTTTTGTAAATGAGTGTGTAACTGCTACTTCGAATTATCAATATTTCTTTGCTCGACCAAGTAATATAGCATTCGAAAATATTTTATTGAAAATTCTCTTATAAGTGAGTGAGCAAATGGTTGTAACAATTTTAAGTGGTTTCATCCAATAATGATATCTAGCACAATCATCATCATCGTCACTCTCACTACAATGGAAGAGGATCCATGCCTACATACTCCATTTAACTGCGTGTGATTCACACTGTTCACACATTCACAATCTGTGGTTTGCATTTTGTTTGATTATTGATCTCAACTTCATTGCTGTTGGACTTCTCACTCAACGTCATAATATCATAATCACTTCCATGTCCATTCATCTTTTACCGACGGAAAATCTGAGACTCAATTCGGTAGAAAAAAGTTAATTATTGATAAGTGACTTCTACACCTTCTCCAATTTTATTTGAGAAAGTATCAAGTTAATTCGACAAAGTATCAATTGTATTTGAGAATAGTCACTTGTAATTGAGAGAATGTCAGATGTAATTGAGAGAATGTCACATGTAATTGAGAGAATGTCAGATGTAATTGAGAGAATGTCAGATGTAATTGAGAGAATGTCAGATGTAATTGAGAGAATGTCAGATGTAATTGAGAGAATGTCAGATGTAAATGAGAATACTCAATTGTATTTGGGAAGTCATCACATGTAATTGAGAATAATGAATTGTATTTGAGAAATCGTCAAATATAAATGAGAAGATATCAATTTAAAATGAGAACAATTTTTGTTTTTGAATATAACATTATTTTCAAGCCCCAAAATCCATTGAATTGCCGAATTGTTTGATCAAGAGATTCAATTGATTGATGATAAAATTCAATTGCGTCGTAAACATAGAGAATTTGATCTTAATCAAGTGACATGTTTCACAAAATGTATGAAGACAAAAGTCGCATTGCCATTACATAGATAGAAATAATATTTTTATTAATCATTCGTAAACAGTACAGGGGAAATACTTTCACCATTGAAAATATTAATTTTCCCACATGCAAAGCCTATGATAGTAATTGGAATACTGTGTACGTAGTACAGTAGCCATTACATACATAGAAATAATATTTTTATTAATCATTCGTTAACAGTACAGAGGAAATACTTTCACCATTGAAAATATTAATTTTCCCACATGCAAAGCCTATGATAGTAATTGGAATACTGTGTACGTAGTACAGTAGCCATTACATACATAGAAATAATACTTTTATTAATCATTCGTAAACAGTACAGAGGAAATACTTTCACCATTGAAAATATTAATTTTTCCACATGCAAAGCCTATGATAGTAATTGGAATACTGTGTACGTAGTACAGTAGCCATTACATACATAGAAATAATATTTTTATTAATCATTCGTTAACAGTACAGAGGAAATACTTCACCATTGAAAATATTAATTTTCCCACATGCAAAGCCTATGATAGTAATTGGAATACTGTGTACGTAGTACAGTAGCCATTACATACATAGAAATAATATTTTTATTAATCATTCGTTAACAGTACAGAGGAAATACTTTCACCATTGAAAATATAATTTTCCCACATGCAAAGCCTATGATAGTAATTGGAATACTGTGTACGTAGTACAGTAGCCATTACATACATAGAAATAATATTTTTATTAATCATTCGTTAACAGTACAGAGGAAATACTTTCACCATTGAAAATATTAATTTTCCCACATGCAAAGCCTATGATAGTAATTGGAATACTGTGTACGTAGTACAGTAGCCATTACATACATAGAAATAATACTTTTATTAATCATTCGTAAACAGTACAGAGGAAATACTTTCACCATTGAAAATATTAATTTTTCCACATGCAAAGCCTATGATAGTAATTGGAATACTGTGTACGTAGTACAGTAGCCATTACATACATAGAAATAAAATGTAAGTTTTGAACAAGGTATTTTTCCAGATTCTTTTAAAACAACTGTAGTAAAACCAATATTCAAATCACAAGACAAAAGGAAAATTACCAACTATAGACCTATAAGTTTACTTTCGAATTTGGCTAAAATAATTGAAAAATGTGTAAAGAGACAGCTACATAAATTTTTGGAAGTGAATAATATTCTGTCAAAAAATCAATTTGGTTTTAGAGAGGGGATGGGAACACAGGAAGCAATTGCTGCTTTTGTTCAAGAAACAATCTTAAACTTGGATGTAGGTAGGAGACAAATAGCTATTTTTCTTGATCTTGCAAAAGCCTTTGATACAGTTTGCCATGATCGTCTACTTGATTGTCTCCGTAGCCTTGGTCTTGAGGATGTGGCACTGGGATGGTTTTGCAGTTATTTAAAGAATAGGCAACAATGTGTTAGAGTCAATAACACTGTTAGTGAATATAAATCTGTTAAAATGGGAATCCCGCAGGGAACAGTGATTGGACCTTGCCTCTTCCTGATCTATATTAATGACTTTTGTAACCTTAATTTAATCAATGGGAAAATATTGTCATTTGCAGACGATGCAGTTTTAATTTTTCATGAAGAAAACTGGGCTAGCACATATGACTCAGCTGCTAGGGGACTGGGAGAAGTAAAAAAATGGCTTGATAGAAGAAAACTGACTCTGAATTTGTCCAAAACAAAATACATCTCTTTTTCCTTGAATATACAGAATCAGCCAGTTAATATGTCACTTGTTTTGCATTCTCCAAATTGTCTTAGTCATGTAGATTTAGGGTGTTCAGTTAATTGTAATAAAATAGAGAAGGTTAGCAGTATCAGATATCTTGGAGTAATGGTTGATCAGCATTTAAAGTGGGATGTACATTTGTCGCAGCTTACTACACGATCTAGAAAACTTATTTATTTATTTGTGAAATTACGTTCTGTTTTGCCTATGAAAGTCATGAAGATGGTGTATTATGCACTGGCACAGTCATTGCTCCAATATGGTATTGTGGGTTGGGGTGGTGCATATACAAATGTTCTAAAACCAGTAAAAACAATACAATTTAATATTAAAAATTATTCTGAAAAAGAATAGAATGTATTCAACAAGATTGGCTTTTTTGGAATTTTCAGTTCTACCGATTAGACAGATATACCTGAAACACATCATATTATATTATAAGAAGCTATCACTTTTTCATTTCATTAATAGAACGGATTGTGCTATTACAAGACGGGAGGAGTCAGGTCTGGTTACTGTTCCTAGATTATTGACTACTGCTGGTCAGCGTAGCTTCATATATTTATCTCCATTATTTTTTAATATTCTTCCAAGTAATTTGAGAGGTTTACTCGCCCAAAAAAACTTTGGACTACATTTGAAAAAGTATCTGGTTAGCTCTCATGGCTGGGATAGTGCCGAGAATTTCTGGATTACATTAGTATAGTAATTATTCCAATTGAATAGATTTCATTTTGTACCACATCTTATATCATGTTATACACTAGGCTAGGCAATATCAGGTCATTATTATAATTTATTATAATTTACAAATTTTGTTGCATCTAACACATATTGTATGTAAATATATTGATCTATTATAGCATCACTGATTTATCTTGTTTATTGAAAGGATTTGATTTTAGTTGTTAATGTATATACTGTAATGTTAATTAATAATAAGTAAGTAGTCAAAGTACGGCTGCTCCTTCCCCAAGCTCGAGCTTGCTCTTTTGGGGAAGTAGTTCCTTATGTTTATTTGTATTTCCTATTGATTCATTTTGTTGTTATATTTCTAAATTGTGAATTATTGTAATGCTTTTTCAAGGAATAAATAAATAAATAAATAAATAAATATGATAGTAATTGGAATACTGTGTACGTAGTACAGTATCCTTTCCTGCTCAAATCAAACCTGTACTGTAGGCAACAGAAGAGTCACGAAATGTCAATGGGGAAATTTTCTCATTCTCAATTGATATCTTCTCATTCACATTTGACGATTTCTCAAATACAATTCACTATTCTCAATTACATGTTTTGACTTCCCAAATACAATTGACTATTCTCATCTACATCTGACATTCTGTCAATAACAAGTGACTATTTTCAAATACAATTGATACTTTCTCAAATTAACTTGATACTTTCTCAAATAAAATGGGAAAAGGTGTAGATATTGGTCAATGGGACAACCTCAACTGTGTTGAAAAACGTTAAAGGATGAATAGCTATCATTATTTTGAATCCATTCAGATTGAGATTAGAGAATCATGCATTAGGAATAACTTTTAGTTAATTAATTTGTCATAATAAACAGTATAAAGCTGAATTCCCACATAAATCAGTATCAGAGAGCGTTTTTGGTCGGGTGAAAACATGATTTATTTATGGAAATATTCCCACTCAGTCTGGTTCAGCAAGCATGAATTGTCCCATCAGAGCTCATGAGGGAAAATATTCTCACTGTGGCGGACATTTTGATCGATACTGATATAAGGTGGAAATCCGCCTTAATTAATTAACATACTTGAAATATTAAAAACTATTCCCATACTTTTATTGCTGCTACTATTGATAGATATCAATCTAAACATAAGCAATACTTGTATTGTACATGCTTCAATAATGATTCATAAATAAGAGAATTTAATAATTTGAATTTGTTAGTTACACACGAATTTGTGAGCTACTATAGTAGCTCAGTTGAATAATATGCTGAACATTTTCAATTTTCAAATTTGAAGTAGGCTCTTAAAATTTAGTTTACACCATTATTGAATATATATGCAGCTCAGCTATATAGCTCTGCTACATGTTCAAAAAGTGACACTGCAGATCTGTTATATAGCAGTTTTAAGCCTATTTTTTCTCAGCTATATAGCAGAAAATGAGCTATCAGAAATTTTCGGTAAACATCAAAGAGATCATCTGAGCTATATGTAGCTCTGCTACATATGTCAATTTTTGTTCATAGCAGAGCTAGATGTAGCTGCTCTGTCCTTGAAGGAAGGCTGCCGCAGCTGTTTACTGCTGTTTGCAGCTGTTTAGTGCCTGCTGGGTTTACACCACATATACTGTACTCATTTGTTGTCAGAGTGCTAGTAGGTTACTGTGCATTGTGAGCATTTCTTTCTGATTTATATATAATTGTGCAATTATGGAGAGTGAATTCAACTGGAATAGAGACAAAATCACCCAATAGCTTCTTTCTCTTCTCTGTGTTGAAAATATCACAGTAGCTGCGGCGAAAGCAGCGGCTGCTGCAAGAACTACCTTCTTCTTCGGCATCTGGCTGGGAACTGAGCAGTGAATACTGGTTTATTACAAACTATATGTAGCTATGCTACAAGTAATGGCATCACTGAGAAGAAAAAGAAGATATTGGATAATTTTGTCTCTATTCCAGTAAAATTCACTCTCCATCATTGCACAATAATAATTAATCAAAAATAAATGCTTGCAATGCGCAGTAACCTACTAGCACTCTGACAACAAATGAGTACAGTATATCTGGTGTAAACCCAGCAGGCACTAAACAGCTGCAAACAGCTACATCTAGCTCTGCTATAAACAAAAATTGACATGTAATTTTAATGTAAAATACAAAAATAAGCATTACATCTACTCATAGCAGAGCTACATCTAGTAGAGCTATATGTAGCTGACAGAGCTATATGTAGCTCAAATTTTATATAGCTTTGCTATATAGCAGAGCTATATATCTCTCCAGCTACATAGTGTTAACGTAGCTCAAGATGTTCGTTCACGCAAAAAATTTAAGACCTGCAGCTGCAGCACCATTCATCAATCACCTCTCATTATTCCTGCGCAAGTCTGATTTTATATTAGCATTATTCAGTGAGAAATTTCATCCAAACTACTAAAGCTCTTCATACATCATCAATTAATCTTGAAAGAAATTGAATTTTCCAAATATCTCCTGCTCTTTCATAGTTCATGACAATTCTTCGTAAATGTCCATGACTTCGTCTCAGAAATTTTTCTAAAATCTGATCCTCATTTTGAACATTCCTCTTTTGGTTAATTAATATGGATCATACAATCATGAATATACACAATAAATTTCTAAAAAGGATATTAATCTGCATGAACTGTCAATTCAGCCAGTATGAATTCGCCCTCTTTACTATTCTGCTGAGACAAAAAACAAGCTAGGAATGCAATACTTAAATTTTTGCCTTCTCGCGACAAAAAATGCTAATGAACATAAAAAATTATGTATTGTTGAATTATCCGAATTATTCTTGCATTATATATATTTCTTCAAATTACTGTCTGGGGCAGGAGTTTTCTATTAAGCATGGAAAGAAATCTTCTGATATCTTGTTATGAATCATTTGTATCTATGAAAAACTTTCTCATAAAACGAATGATAGTTTTAATCCTCAATAATAGCTATTTTGCTCTTTGATTTATATACACTGTGCACATTAAGTTTTTCCTACAGTTACCATTGAATATGAAAAGTGGGTAATTATGGGTAAAATTGCCTGAAATGCATCAAATGTTTTTCTGTGTAATTTTATTATTGATAAAAACCTTAATTTATTGTCAAATTGAATAAAAATGTTGTCCTTGGTTATAATATATAATAGTAATAATTTGCGCGTTGTGCTTCGTTGCACCTCTGCTCACTATAGCAGCCCAGTCACTGTTACCAACTTCATTTTGATTTTGCTGCACTGTTGCTCCATATAACCTACTAAGTATTTTGCGTTGCCATGTTGCAAATCTGGAGTGCCGAAAAATTTTTCCCGCACTAGAGCGGAAAAGTGATTCTTTGCGTTCTGTAATCAGTGCAGCAATGGCCACTTTTCAACGTAACTGTAGGAAAAATACTTAGTAGGTTATATGGAGCAACAGTGCAGCAAAATCAAAATGAAGTTGGTAACAGTGACTGCTGTGGCTGCTATAGTGAGCAGAGGTGCAACGAAGCACAACGCGCACCTTATTAAGTATATATTATAAACAAGGACAACGAGGACTTTAGGATTCTAGGATTAAGGTTTTTATCAATAATAAAATTACACAGAAAAACATTTGATGGATTTCAGGCAATTTTACCCATAATTACCCACTTTTCATATTCAATGGTAACTGTAGGAAAAACTTAATGTGAAATACGTGCGCAAAGTTCCTCTGCTGCACTCAACAAACCATTCCGCCCTCGCCTACGGCTCGGGCGTAAACGTTTCTTTCGGTGCAGCAAACTGTCACTTTGCGCACTAGTTGCACAAATAACTAAATCCCGACCGATGCCCGATTTATTTGTTCATTGAATCGATCTGTGACTAACAATGATTAAAACAAGCTATCAAAATGTGTATTAATATTTCTATGAGTAGTGTTTGATAATCAATGAATAAATACGAATGAATAGGGAATTTCATCATTATAATAGATTTGGCAACATTGTAAAAGCAGAGAACAGAATGATAACTTATTGATCGGATCACTGAGTATCAAGACACTATCCTCCTCCAATCAATTCGATAAATGTATTCAATAAGAGACTTTTCAAATATTTAAATCACAAATAATATTTTCGAACCGTTTAGTCTCGTTTTGAGTGTGATTATTATGCTTCTCAATTTCAAATTATCAATACACTTAAATCTTGAATCAAAAATAGAGAGTTTTGTGGAAATTAATAGAAAAAGATTTGGAAAATAGTCTATAATGAGCGAGTGAGTTATGGAGTTTCCTTGAACCACCGTTTCAAGAGAGGTTGATCTGTGAAACATGTTCCAAATCTGGAGAATCTGATATTTACCATTGGAAATAGTTATTTGTGCAACTAGTGCGCAAAGTGACAGTTTGCTGCACCGAAAGAAACGTTTACGCACGAGCCGTCGGCGAGGGCGGAATGGTTTCTTAAGCTGGGTTTACACCAAAGTTATTAACAGAATGTTAATAACTCAATCCTCATAGATTCTATTAATTTCAAATTCACACACCTTGCACACTTTCCAAAAACAGCTCATCTTACTAATGCTTATTGCCAGCCACCAAAATTACATTTTAACTACGAAATAACATTGAATAAGGATTCTAAATGGTCAGGCATAAGACCTCTGAGCCATCTAAGAATTCTTTTTTTGAAAACAAGTTGATTTTGAAGCCTCTTGATTTCAATTGGGATGTTATTAAAAAACTTGGGGCCAAGAAATACAAACGATTTCTGGAAACAAGTGGTATACGATTTGGGAAGTCTCAGTAAATCAGCTGTCACTCTCCTAGTTTGATAGCTGGGAACATCCCTGAGCAACGTATGACCACCGTTTCCAGACATTACAAAGAACATATACAGGACCTTAAACACATACATATATCTAAGAGGCAAACATCCAAGGCACTGAAATAGGGGAAAAGAATGTTCATATCTACCCTTTCTATTTATAACACGGACTATCGATTTCTGCACCGTTATCAATGGCTTCAAGTGACAAATATAGGTGGAGCCCCAACAATTAATACCATAACTTATTTTTGGATCAACAAATGCAAAATATAACTGCCTAAGAACATTTAAAGGGAGAAATTTATTCAAGAAATAGAATTTTCGCAGGACGAGTAACAGATAGTTTTTTATGATAGATATATGCTGAGACCAGTTAAGCTTTTCATCAACAATCACACCTAAATATTAATGGCATTGGTCTGACCAACGACCTCACAGTCACAGTCATTCCGATCACAGGCACCATGAAACTTCAGTGCAGAAGGCAGTGTCCATGGTGTTGTTAATGTGAACAATATATATTTTGTTTTTGTAAGATTGAGCTGTATTCTATTGTGCCTGAACCAAAGCAATAGCTTATCCAAATCATCCTGCATCATTCTCTCTAAGTTGGAGCCATCCAGTCCACAATATGCCAAGGCAGTGTCATCTGCAAAGGACACAGGCATACCATTGAACTCACACGAATAGAGATCATTTATAAAGATGAGAAACAAGATTGGTCCAAGGACGGAACCCTGTGGTACACCACAGTCCACTCCCTGAACCTCACTCTTCACTCTCCCAATAGATACATATTGCTGCCTGTCCTTCAAATATGAAGAGAACCAATCCAGAACCATGCCCCTGATACCAGCCTTAGATAATTTATTCAACAAGATTGAATGGTTAACCGTGTCAAATGCCTTTCTGATGTCCAAAAACAGTCCTGCAACACAGCGGGCTGGCCTGAAGTTGAAGCCACAGAAAACAACCGACATGAATCTTTCAAGAGCCATTTCAGTATTCATGCGTTCACGAAAGCCAAACTGTTTATTATAGAAAAAGTTATATGAGTTGAGGAAATTGAGAAGTCTTCTTTTCACTATCTTTTCCAATATCTTTGAGAAGACAGACAGCAGAGATATAGGTCTATAATTGTTCAACTTAAATCTAGAACCGGATTTGTAGATTGGCACCACTCTTGCTAGCTTCATCCCAGAAGGAAATATTCCTGTAGATAGACTGCAATTGAAAATATCAACTAGAATGGGAACAATAGTCAGAGCAACCTCCTTCAAAATTCTAGAAGATATAAGATCATCTCCAGAAGAAGTGCCATTTTTTAATTGTTTTATGTAAATTAACAGTTCATCATAGGTGACAGCTTCAAAAAACATAGACGCTTGATGGTTTCTTTCCTTGAAGGTGTTATGATAGTCATTTTCATTATCAGCTGCACCATAAGAAGTAGCTAAAACGTCTCTGCCAATGTTAACAAAAAAATCATTAAATAGATTTGCTATTGTTTTTGGATCCGTTACAATTTCATTCCTGTGTTCTATTTTCAATTCATCATGAGATCTAGTTTTTCTCGGATTTCCACACAGTTTATTTAGAACTAGCCATTTTTTCCGAGGGGCATTTGATCTAATGTAGAATAATACTTTTGTTTTTGAATTTTAATCCAATTTTTTATTTTTCTAGAATAAGTTTTTAAATTATTTTTCATCCTTAGGTTTTCTGGGTTAGCTTTCATTTTTTAAATAATTTATCGCGCGAGTGGATTGCTGCACATAGACCATCAGTTATCCATGGTTTAAGCTTCTTTAAATTTGTTGAATTTATTTGAGATTCGACTCTCACTTTTGAACACGCAATGTAATTTTCAAAGACTTCAAGAAATTGATCAAATTTATAGTTGACATCATTACTGAATAAAACATCACCCCAATCATGGGACAGCAGGAAATTATTCAGTTTATCAAAATCTATTTTATATTTATCTTGACAAGAGTTCCTCAAGTTATTCTCTAAGTTAGCTCGAATTGTCAATGAAACAGCTCTATGATCGCCAATTAAATCCTCAATAACTGCGCATTTTACAAAATGAGAAAAATTTCGAGATCTGATAAATACGTGATCAATGCAGGATGATGTGGTCTCAGTCACTCTGGTAGGTATATCTATTATTGATTCGAAGCCGTAATAGCTAAGTATTTCTAAATAATCATCAACTTTGTTATCACCAGACCCCAAAATGTTGATATTGACGTCACCTATTATAACAGTGTCACAGGCAGAAGGAACGTTTAAAATAGAATCAAGACTAGTAAGAAATCTATCGCATTCAAAGCCATGCCATCGATAAAGCACAATGAGATTGAATTTGTAGTTTGATAAGGTGCAATGAAGATAAAGAATATCCGCACCCTCCACCCTACATTCCGTCACACTGCAGTTGAAACCAACTAATTCAGTGGAATAATTAACAACCAAGCCAGTGGCTCTCGTGAAAGAAGAAACACTTGAACAAGATTCATAGCCATCAATATAATACTGGGACACCTGCTCATCTGTATCCAACCACACCTCAGTCAGTGCTATTATCGCTGGCCTCACTTTCCAGCAGTTAATATATGTAACAAACTTATCAAAATTGCTGCTAATCCCTTGAATGTTTTGATGAAGGATCGTAAAATTATGACTTGATGAAATATGTGAATCATTAACTTCATCAACAGAGCTCAATAGAACACATATATTTTCATCCTCCATCATAATTGATAGGATATAATATACAAAATTTTATATTAATGACTAGGTGGCATATCAGGAATTGAAAATCAGTATAGATTTCACATGGCTTCATTGGAACTTCTTTCACACTCGCATACACACAATTAAAAAAAGAGATAGAAAAGAGCATATATGGGAAGAAAACGAAAATGAAAGATAAAAAAGATAACAAGAAATAGAAAATAGAGAAATTGATTCTCCTCAACTAGCGTGTAGGAACCCACAATAAATTTAGATATATTAACATATCATTCATAGATTATCATAGTAATTCAACTCACTATAATTAATTACAAATTAAGAATATAAATTCAAATTAAAAAATAATACACTATATGTAGTACTGAACAAAACTACTAGGAAGGACCTAAAATGACTAATTCGCATGGAGAAACATCACATAAAAAAACACGATACTGCTTTGATAACGTTGAGAACAATAATAATAAAATTAAAAATTATAAGTTACACCATTTATCTAGTGATATCGTAATCCATTTGCCTATTTAATTATAATAAATTCATTTATAAGACCTACTTGTCTATTTATGATATCATAAGATTCACCACTGAATATTGGCGTTAAAGTTTTCTTTCACCTGTAATCAGCACACAGACTAAGGTGTTGTGTTTAATTTATTATTAGAATAAAACTCAGTTGAAAAGTATTTTTGTCAATATACGACCGGAATGAGAGAATGACCAAAAAATGCAATGTATACATTTTATCTTTTAGAAAGGGATCGTGATAAGCATAATTATAAAATATATATTCAAAATCAATAATACCTAAAATAAAACTCTCATTTTATGAATAAAGTACTTAGAACAGCAACAACCTGAATTAGAGTTGAAGAAACAAATATACGAAAACCAATAAAAAAAGATTCCTTAACATTTCAATGAAAAAATAATGACAACAGAAACACCTCCCCCTCGAGGACTCAAAGCAACTATAGTTCAAACTACCGATTCACAAATAAATGAACCAACATATCATAGTCTTAATGGAAGGAAAAATAAATAACTTCATAATGTTCTTACTCACAGTTTATCATTTTCAGTACACTCAAACAACTTTATCCTTGACTAAGCTTTTCCAAAGAAGCCTCTCGCACTATTTGCTTGGCTGGGGACGCAGCATCCTTCCTAACGAAAATTTTTCCACTCTTGACCCAAACAAATTCCAGTTTTCCCCTTTTCTTCAATTCCTTAGCCTTTCCAAGAAGCTGTTTGTTGTAAGGAGACAGATGATCGTTGATGTATATAGAAGATCCAGGGAGCCCCAAACCAAGATCGATTGCATTAATATCTTTTTTCTTTTTCGCCGCTTCAAGCCACGAAAACTTTACTCTTCTTGCAACAAATTTAACGATGATATTACTACCACCCCTAGCGTTTGGCACTCTATGAGCTATAGCAATGTCCTCCTGTTTAAATGAGACCCCGATCAACTTAGCAACAGCCCCCAATATTTCATAAATGTTTTCCTTTTCAGTTCGTGGTAAACCCCCAATTTCTAAGTTTTCAATCCTCGACCTCTGCTGTAGAAAATTAACCTCCTCTCGTAGCTGGGAATTGCTTTTTTCAAGCTCTGCAATGGCCGTTTCCAACTTGATACACTTCTCATCGTGATCCGCAGAGAGTTTTTCAAATTTTGATTTGGTTTCTTCACTGGACTTTTTCAAAGAATCGACGTCAGTTCTAAGTGCAACAATCTTAGGCTCAAACAAATTGATAAGCTCAGTACGCAGTTCGGTAATAGAGTCCAATATTTTATTCAACTTGGCGTCTATACTAGTATTATCAGGACCGTTAATACACTCATCACACTTCCAGGCTGATCTTGCTTGAGAATTCATCTTTTTGAACTTATCAATTGTTCCAAGTCTTGTACAACTCGCGTGAAACAGACCCGCACATTTATTACACTTAATGCTTTCTCCAGCATTAGCAAAACTTGAATTACATTTACAGCAGTCAGCCATATTAACAGTTAATATAAGGGAGCACGCACACAACAAGAACGAAAAATAATTTAATTGTTATCAATCTACTCACGTAATTAATAAAGTGGGTCCAACACACAAGAAGAAGAAAATCAGTATTTATGCATGTTTACGCGAACAAACAGCATTGAAATAGAAACGAAAGTAAGAAAGTAACTTCCACTTTATCTCTTAACAGATAACGGAGCTACGAAAAGAACGACCACTCTCCTTGGCTTCTCGATAAACACTGGTATTAGATTGAACATAACTTATCATATATATGATGAACATATTATGTGTTTGTCAAGTTCCGTTCAATCTAATAGAATCTATTAGGATTAAGCTATTAACATTTTCTAATAACTTTGGTGTAAATCCAGCTTTAAAGTGCAGCAGAGGAACTTTGCGCACGTATTCCGCAGAAAATTTGTCCTACAGTTACCATTGAATATGAGAAGTGGTTGATTATGGGCAAAATGATGGCTGAAATCCATCAAATGTTTGTCTGTATAATTTTGTTATTAATAACAACTTTAATTTATTTTAAACTTGATAATCGAATTGAAAATTAATAATCGATAATTTATTAAAATTGAAAATTAAATTAATCCCTTTAATTAAAAAATTTGAATAATTTTGAGTAAATCTTAATTTCTAAATGATTTTTCAACCAATCAATGTATGAATGAAAAAAATATTATTTGAAATAATGAGTAATAATAATTCAATGAGTTCTCATTTTTATTTATTTGAAAATCATAAAAAATATAGATAGAACAAATTCGCAAAATACACGCCAACAACGTCAACAGCTGATTGGGATGGCTGCAAGATAATACGCACAGTATTAAGAGTACGCAAAGTAATAGACTACTTTGTGCACTAGTTCGGAAAAGTGATTGTTGGCGTTCTGTAATCAGTGCAGCAATGGTCACTTTTCAAGGTAACTGTAGGAAGAATATAATTCTCTTTACTGCTACGTAAAATACCAAAATTTTATTCTTCACTTCAGAAACGCTATTACATGACTCATTTCTTTTTTTCAGTGAATTATCATTTATTCTACGCTTCTGTTATTATGATATCAATAATTATAATAATGTAACATAATTCCTGTGATTCCCTCGAAATTGAATCCATCATGATGTAAATCCAATTCCCTGATCCAGCCGATTTCCTAGTTGAAAATATATATTTTTTCATAAATTAATTTCAAGGCTCTTCTGCATTTTCTTCAAGTTATATATATTTTAAAAAATGTTATTTGTCATGAGTTTGAGATCAAGTTTGTTTAATACTGCACCGATGTTCATGATTTTGAAGCACTCGATGTGTATTATTTGAGACTATTACGATTGATAATATATAAATGTGATATGTGTGATATGCTTTGGTTTTTTCGTAGATTTGTGGAATATGAACATGAACTTGAGGTGTGTGTTGGAATAGAATAAGAAATGGCATGGAGTTTATTATAATACAAATAATCGAATGTTCTATTCATGTTTATGAAATACCAGTCACCCTGGCTCTCGTAAAAGGAACATTTTGAACGGTACAATTTTATTGACAACACTGTGAAGCCATCAGTTCATTGAAATTTCGGACAACTGATGCAAATGCATTCCAATAATCTAATACATGATTGGTGAAAAAGATCAGCTGGTATTTTTCTAATTCTTCTTCACCAATCATGTATTAGATTTTAGGCCTACACTGCGACGTTGCAATATCGTAGGCCTCGGCCTTGTATTAGAGGTGGCTATGATGGAACACTATAGTCGATACAAAATTACTTTTGACCTTGAAGGGACATGCGCAGCAGAAAAAGGTGGCGATACAGCGGCGACGATGTTGCCGTTCTAAACCTGCCAAAGTCTTCTAACTCCTATTGAGTGCTCTAGTGCTCATGCTCCACATAGGAAATTTCCTGTCTGAAAGCTCTGAGACGACTGAGTCTAATCGACAAATTGGCAACTGCGCTTCTACCTATGACTCCACTCATCACTCTAATTGGCTGATCTACTTCCATTTCTCTGCGCCGTATATTCCTCCAAGTCAAAAGTAACTTTTTACAGACCATAACTGAGAAGATTTCCAAGTATATCTCCCTGGCAGCTGAGATGAGGGTAGTCTGGCATCAAGAGAAAGTAGAAATCGTTCCAGTCATAATATCTGCTGTTGAATTGATGGAAAAAAAGTGACTGCAAACCTTATTGGAATGGATGCCTCAAGAAATACGATCTACTTGTTGCAAAAGACAGTGATACTCAAAACTGTATCAGTGGTTAGGGAATTCCTAAATATAGCAGCAGAATAATTCATCAAGTCTTGTCATGGATCGATTTTAATGAAAAACTATTATAGCAATGAAAATTATCTGACGAGGAATTTGAATTCATTCAAATTTATTCTATAAACGATCCCTGATTTATATATTTAAATTTTTCAATTCCACTTTTCTTGATGAATATCCACAGGTGCTGCTGAGAAAAGCTCGAAGCATGGTGCTGAGGACAAGGCAAACAGCATAATAACAGCTATGAAGGATAGGATGAAGCAGAGGGAGATAGAAAAACCGGAAATATTCGAATTGATAAGGTAAGAGGGTAGGAATTGTTCGTTAAGATCCTATTCGATGTGAATCCAAGGTCCAAGGTTCAGAACTACTTGAGACATGATACTGTCTTAACATATTCGATTCTGCTCAGTTTCTATTATTCAGGGTTATCTAGTACAGTGGTTCCTAATCTACCGATCATGGTCGTGGCGGTCGTGGCGTGTATCTTGAAAATTGAATGAACACACTGATTATAATGTATTAATCAATCTATATTATTAATAACAGGCTTTGAGACTGTTGTTCCTTTCTCAATCATTCATAGTTGAGAATGATATTCCATCTATCAATGTAAATATAAATGAATAAAATAGAAATATTTCAACATAAATCATTAATAGGTATATTTGGGAGGTTTAAAAATTATTAGTTTTTAGTAGGTTTTGACATAGATATCGGGGCACCGAGCTTCGCTCGTTATTTTTTTTTTTTTATCGATAAAAAGAACACAATTCTCTAAAATGATCATGTTTATATCCCACTATACGTCATCTTTTGAATTTCGGGGATGCGATATTTTGATTTTTCACATACTCACTTTTTCACTATCCACAGCTGTTTCAGCCAAGGATGAATTATCCTTTTAATGTGGTTCAACGAGTTTTCTCAAGGATGAGACCTAGTGCAATCGAATCTTTATATCATGAACCTATTATGCTTCTAATTTCGTGAAAATTGTTAGAGCCGTTTTCGAGATCCATCAAACATAAATAACCAGATATAAAAATAACCAGATATATAAATACAGAAATTGCTCGCTTAATATAATAGGATAATATTAGTTTGCGATAGAATAAATGTTAGTTAACAGATGGAAATTACTGAGATATTGCAATTATTCAAGTGCTTATGAATTAATAATTAATATAGCCTTCTGCTACTGCACATATTGACAACAGGGTAACAGCTAGATGGAAATTCGATGATCTCTACTATTCAAAAATTATTGAATTTTTACTAATTTTTGAATAGTAGCACTCATTGAATTTCTATCTAGCTGTTTACCCTGTTGTCAATATTTGCAGTAGCAGAAGTCTTCGGGGTGAATTACAGCATTTAATTTTGATTTTCGTTTACTAATAATAAGAATAAATGTTTGTGGAGAGGGACTAGGAGAGAAGAGAGAGATACGTAACTTTTTCAATTCACTCCATTGCTATCGACAATACTAATTTCAGGCATGAAATTATTCATTTTTATTTCATTTTACAATCACAATAACAAATAAATGACTGGGAGAGAATCAACAGGATAAACCCAAAACTGGAGAGATTCAGTGAGTCGCCAGCATGTGAAAACATCCACACGATGGGTCGCCAAATATAAAAGAATGGGAACCACTGATCTAGTATAATGATTCTAATATACTTAAATAGTTTGGACTTGAACTTCCTGCCAACCATAGCATAGGCCTATAATATTTGATTGAGAATCGATTTTTCACTATGCGAATCCATACAGAATATCCAACTACATGATTACTTGAAACTTTTATTCAAATAGATCCAAATGAAGAGTACAGCAGAACATGATCTTATTCTATACGGGGAATATAATAAACAATCACTTTGAAAACCTCTCAATGAGGAAAGGAAATGGATAATATTGTTATAGATCTAAAGAGTAAACAATTTTGGTAGGAACTATCTTCAAAAAAACTCTGATGTATAGTTTTATAGTTCATTTCATAACTAATTTGGCATATCCATCTCTTGTGTAATGTTAATTGCATATATATTGGACATGATTTTCGCCAACCATCCTCCATCAATATTAGTTTTCACTTTCCACATACCTGTACAACTTCGAACATACATATTACATCCATCAAAGCCCAGCACTCTTCACCTTCAATTCCTCATGAATTGATTTTCTAATATCCTATTAATGTGTTTCCACGATTCTTCATTCTTATCATCCAATTATGAATCGAATTCGAGTTTGATTAGATATTACATTAGCTTTCATATTATTATACAGAGTTGGACTGGGAGGAATGAATGATTTGAAATAACAGTTACAGACTCATTTATAAACGAAATTCGAATTTTATATTTTTAGTGTGTACCTTGTACAATGCCATTATACAAATTGAAGAGGAAAAAATTGAAACATTGATTATGTACGGAAAATAACTTTTGTTCATACACTCCTGGATACGTTGTGATAAACTGTCCATACTCTGAAGCATTGCACGTGGTACCGCTCGAACTCCTGTACGCCTCATTTCGTGGCGTGGATATGTGGTCTGGCCTCCTTGGTCACCGGACCAGTCACCTTGTGACCATTTTTCATGGGGCTACCTGAAAGCACGTGTATAAATAGACAAATCACAAACCCTTGAAGCTCTGAGTGAAACAATAACACAATAAATTCGAGCGGTACCACGTGCAATGCTACAGAGGAGTATGGATAACTTCTCACAACGTCTTCAGGAGTGTATGGACAAAAACGGACAGCATTTAACACATGTTATTCTTCGTACATAATCAATGTTTTAATCTTTCCTCTTCAATTTTTATAATTGTAAAATCCAAGGTACACACTAAAATAATAAATTTTGAGCTTCGTTTGAAAATTAGTGTGCAACCGTTATTTCAAATCATCCATACCTCCCTGCCCAACTCTGTACTATACTCATAAATCAATCATTTTCTCATACTCAATTCAAACTTCACAATCATTCAGTTTTAGTTATTCACCATCCACTCACAATGATTCACTCCATCTGATAATTTATCACTCGAATCAGTACATTGCAACAATGAAATTAAAATGCTCATCTATTCATTTTTCGAGTTGATGATTTGTTGTCAATAATAAATAATTTCTTCTTCCATATAATGTTACACTGATAATGATGGTAGATTGGACTGTCCAAACTTCAACATGTCAACAAAAAAGAAAGTAATTCAACCTTTTTCTCAATAATCGTCAAGTACTGAAGATCATTCATTTACTCCTCTTCAACTAGCGTTTATAAATTATTATTATACTGGTAGGTAACCCGTGCTTCGCAAGGGTCTATTTTAAAACTGCAAAATGAAAACTTGACGTAATAAAAAATTCGAAATTTGAAAATAGGCCATCCTCGGTTAATGAAGAATCTCTATGCAAAATTTCAAATTAATATTTCAGACGTGATGATGCGTCAAACATAATTCCCTATTCCTTACGTGTATAAGCCAGTTCTTCCCTTTATTATAGTATAGAAAACTGAAGAATACATAATACTTGAAAACCTCATAGAATCATATTGATTTTTCTAATACATCAATAAATTTTAGTTCGATTAGGATCCTCCTCAATTTGAATCAGGCAGCCTTTTGTTTTCCCAATTCCAAACAAAATACCTAAAATACTCGTTTCACTGGGAATTCATTCTGATAGTACATTATAACTGAATAATATAAATTATTACTTATTTTATTGTGATCTATTCATGTTTTTCTTATGAAATTCAATTATAGGCCTACAGCATGAAGACTATGTCCAATTCATTTGTACTGGTGGCAAAATTTTACATTAAAAATAATTATTTGATAAAATCCAAGTTCAATAGTAATGAAAACAAATTCCTTCAAAAAATAATTGATAATAATACGATTCGAGGGAAAAAATTAAGAACAAAAAAATTGGGAAGCATCGGGGATTCGATCCGAGGAACTATCGCTCCGTAAGCAAGCGGTTTTCCGCTGCGCTACATAGACGTTCGTAAATGATAGTCTTATAACACCATTATAACCTGCTCATAAAAAAACACACTTTGGGCTATGGAACTTCATGTAGCCTACGGTAGCATAGATGAATTTGAACATTAATTCTGAAAAAATCTAGAAGGAGAATTGAAATTTGGGCTTCCAGGTGCACGAGATTGATTTTTAGAATCTATGTTCAAAATTTGGAGATCTAAATCATTCCCGTTTTTCCGGTATGCAATCCACAAGTTGACATGTTTTGATGCGAACAAACGAACAAACGAACACACGAACAAACACAACCCTACTCTCTCTTATTATATAGATAATTATTATAAACGATTACTGATAATTAAAATTACCTGACGATTATTGAAAATAGAGTTGAATTACTTTCTTTTTTGTTGACATGTTGAAGTTTGGACAGTCCAATCTACCATCATTATCAGTGGTGTAACATTATATGGAAGAAGAAATAATTTATAATCTATAATTAATTATTAATTGATAAGAATCGGTTTTTCTCAGTTCATACAAGTCTCTCATCATTATCAATTTGTTGACATAAACATGAGCTACTTCTCAACTTTTCAGTTATTCATAGCAACAAAATGATTGATTCACTATCAACATTGAAATCTTCTTCTTCTTTGTCTCTCTTCAGTGTGCTTTTAAAGCTTTGGGGTAGTCTCAGTCCATTTTTTCAATGATTCCCCATTCATCGCCATTTTCTTCATCTCTGGAACAGTCTTTCCTCTTCACCGTCCACCGATCCTCATATGAATACCTTGAACGTCCCACTTCTCTCCGTCCGTGCACTCTCACATTCATATACTGTTTTGTTTTGCAATTATCCCCCATTTGCTGTACATGAGCTGTACATCAGCTCAACTGCCTCATTCCTATCCTTCCACTGACATCTATCGAGCCCACTTCTTCCCTGACTCTAGTATTCCTTACTGTCTTCCTAACAGTTTTGCTATGGTACTTCATTTCCACTGTCCTCATCTTGTTCCCATGAGATGATTTCATTGGTCAGATTTGACTTCCATACAGCAAGATAGGTTCAATAACTGTCCAATATATTTGATTCTTAATATTTTTATCAAGTTCTCTTTTTCCAAATATACAATCTCTCAGGCGTGCAGCTCCCTTTCTCACTCTGTTGAGCACCTCCCTATCTATTCTCCTATCCTCTGAAAACACTGCACCTCCTTATCCACCATAACTTGCACATTATCTCTCATTCCTTCTGACGCAACCATGATCCTAATTATAACTACATTGAAAATCATTTGCATCAATTTCAACACCTCTGCCCATTCAGTTACAGACTGCTGTAATTTTCCTTATCTGTCGCAAATTTATGGAAAATATCTTCAGCATACAGGAGAGCTCTAGTGCCAATTGGCCTTATATTCCAGTTTCCCATCCCGTGTTCTTCTCTTACATAATTTACATTAAGGCTGTTTTGTACACTATTTTCTATTTAAATTGGATAATCTTTTTTCAATATAATTGTTAAGATCATTAAAAGAGTGAGAAAAGTGGTAACTGAAATTTTCAAGTGGTCTAATTAGCGAGTTATGGGTTGTTGAAAGTGCTAACTAAGTTTTGTCTCCAGATCATAAACGGTTTCGAATTTATCATTGGAGTTTTTTTTAATTCATTCAGTATATCATTGGCTTTGTTCTAATATGCGTTTTTTCGCGATTTATGCCAAAATAAACAAGTTATCGAATGTACAAGAAATGTTACTTTTTAATTTATGAACGATATGGGAAATAAAATGTTCTAGTTTGGAATAGCTGTTTATGTATTAAGAGCGTAATGCGCGACTTTATCGCTCTTGCAAAATTATCACGCTCCGCTTCGCGTCGCGTGATAACTGTTTTGCGCGAGCGATAAAAAAGCATTACGCGCGTATTACATACAAAATTTTTTCTACAACTGCCCAAACCTGTTAAATTACTTATATCGGCTGAGTTACAATTACCGACTTTCTAGGTTAAGATCTGACCTTTTGGCGAGCTGCTCACCATCAGCTGATTGACGAGCGTAAAGAAACTCTTCTGCGCATACGCAAATTATTTGCGAGCGTGAAGAAAATTTACTGCTCATGCGCGGATGGTTAGCGAGCGAAAAAGTAGATTCTCCTCAGAAATAAGCTGTTTTACGAGGAGAATTAAGTATGTAAATTCTTTTTTCACGCGTAGTTGAAGAAAAAGATACATTTCTTGATTTTTCAAGAGATAGTCGAAGCCGTTTATGATCTGGAAAGGAAACGGAGTTAGCACGACCCATAACTCCCATAACTCGCTTGTTAGACCACTTAAAAATTTCAGTCACCACTTTTTCTCACTCTTATAATGATCTTAACATAATTATTATATTGAAAAAAATTATCCAATTTAAATAGAAAAAAGTGAACCACACAGCCTTAACATCTAGTATTCTGTATTCACAATCATTATTCACTTATCCTTCCCCACAAATTAATAATATTATATAATTGAGCCTCTTTGATTTGATGTATTTTTGTCTGAAATTGTGTATACTGATCAATTCTGAATGAACAAATCCAGGGCGATATTCAGCATTGAGGAAAAGAGTCATGTGGGTCACATGATGGCCGTCAATCAGTCGGTGTTAGATGGCACAAGCAAATGGTCGGCGAAAATCGCCATCACAGGTGACCGTTACTTTCTATTTCCGAATTTGATCGTTCAAATTTGTGACTGTTTTATCGAATGTTTGTAAATGTTACTAATCTGCGTTTTTTGTGTGTGTTTCTCTGTGCAATTTTTTATGACTGATTCTGTCTTTGACATTTATTATTTTTTATTATTGTGACCATTATTTATGAAAACTTGAATTCTGATCGTTATTTTTTTGTTTTGAATTTAACTAAGTGTTTGTGATTTAAATGTTTTTGATGTTGAATGAGTGTTTCCCCTGCTGTATTCATGTTGGCTGCTGTTTTATTGATGTTAATTATAAATGTATCCAGTTTTGATGTTGTGCTACACTTGACGTTCAACGCTCAAAATTACTGGTTTGATTTGATTGAGGACTTGGTAGTATAACGCAATTGAACAATATAAAATTCACAAATTATGAAAATGTGAGAATGCATTGGTTCAGATGGTGACGAATATTCATAATAATTTTTGAACGAGAATCCACATTGGATGCTGACATTCTATTTGGATTTTCTTCATATTATTGTGATGTAATTTTCCTACCATCCCATATTTTATCATGGAAACTCAATTTAAAAATATTCTGGATAAATTTAAGAAGGTTTAATAAATTATTGATCAATTAATTATCAATTATTAAATCAATTTTCATTAAATAAGAATCTGTTAAGGCATTGTGGAGGTGAAAACTTCTTTCCTAATATGAAGAGGATAACTTTTCAACTATTCCGGAATATTTTAGTTGAAATTAGAATTATAGATAATTCCAAGTACGAATTAGTACTATATTTTAGTACTTATTTCAACTATGATAATCAACTGTCATTATTCTAATTTCATCTATAATATTACAGAATAGTTGAAAAATTATCCTTTTCCTATTAGGAGAGAAGTTGAAGTTTTGACCTTCACAATATCATAACAGTTTCTTATTTAATGGAAATTTATTTCAAATTCCATCTACCAAGGTCTCAATAATTACTCATCCTTTTTCTTTATGACTCCTTCCTCTGCACATCGATATCTCTCTCCCTTACTCACCCTCACTCTATCCTTCCTTTATATTTTTCCTATCACTGTCTTTCTAATCTAAATGTTGCATTTTGTTTTGATGTTTGCTCTGTTCCTTTCTTGTGTACTGTTATGCTGTATTATTTGTTATTTGTGTTCGTCACCTTAAACTTGCTCCAATATTGCACATAGTATAATATTTGAGTTCAATGTTCGTTTTTCGATGTGTATTGAAACTCGTTTTGTGTTTTATTTGTGTAGATGCTTTGTGTGTTCTTTAGAAGATCCTTTTCAAATCATTTCAAACCTCTCAGACTGATATTTCTCTTTGCGTTTCATTTCTTAAGTATCCGATCCCATCATATCCTTCCACTTCATCATATGCTTACATGTCAAACCATTATGTTGGATTCATTCGACTTTTCTAATATTCCTCTATCTTTAAAGTCATTATATTTTTGTATGTATTCATCTCCAATTCTCAATCACATCCAATTTGATTTGATTTCTCTCTTCACTTCCCAGTTGATCTTCTTGTTTCAGATATCACCATTTCACTAGATAAAAGTCCTAACTCCGCCTAATAATGAATTTTTTTCATTTCATTCCATTTTTCATTTCATTTCCACCTAAGTTCCTCCCTTGCTTCCACATCCTTCATCATACTTTCTCATATCCTACACTACTTCATGTCCTTGGATCTCCTCCTATCTGTTACTCTCTCTATATTGTGGAGAAAACATCTTCCCACAAAACTTCAACTTCATGCCACTTCTGCTTCCGTATTATTGTTGTTGTAAACTGGAATCACACTTGCTTAAGCAATGGATGAGACTGAGTTGACTTGACCAGATTTTCAACCAACATTTTTGAAAATTCGCCTATAATTTAGGCCTGATTACTCCTCTTATATGAATTCATGATTGTTATGGATGAGTTATCATGCACCAGAAGATGAAGCCCTTGTTTAGCAGTCAAGAGTAGCTAGTTTCGATCCCAGTTATGACAGAAAGTTCTAGCAAGGTCACTATCGTGGTTTTTATCGGCACGTTAGATCGTTGAATGCAGCTGAAGTATACTAACTACGTAACTACTTAACTTACTACTGCATTCCATATAGCAATTGAAGCTTCACATCTCCAGTGAGCTATTGCAGTACTGTTATGGTTTCAACTCTCATTGTTTTATTTCCAAATTTCACTCATGACAATTCAAGACAAAATTAGGGAAAATGAGAAAGTTTTGGGCAATAGCCTGTTTTTTTCTTTTCCGACTACTGTATTGTTTACTCTAACCATCCGGCAGTCGCGCTGTTGTAAGAAGTACAACAGTGTCAGTTTTTTGCTGCAAGAAACTATTGAATGGGGTGGTGTCTGAGTCACCTATGCATTCCAAAAATTTCTCCCCATCACTCCACTGAGTTGCAGTATCAATCGAGCAATGGTTCGATCTGCAGGTGACATTTAGTCGCGACAGTGCATAAGTCGCACTGTGCATAAGATAGGGAAAGACTGTATACGGGGACTGTAAACGAACCAATAACACAGAATTGATGGCTTTGCTTGATGTACCTTATTGGGCTATGGAATGGTAATCATGCAAATGTTCATAGACTATTTTAGTCCAATGAGATGGAAATATTAATTATACAATGAATTGATATGTTTTTAAAGTAAACTGAGTACTCAATGGGTACTCAATAAACTGAGTACTCAATAAACTAAATACAATGAATTGATATGTTTTTAAAGTAAACTGAGTACATAACAAGCTCGTGTGATTGAGTAGGGCGCGACTTCTGGAAGGATAAATAAATAAATGACATCGCCCACCTATGACAGGCTAGGTACAGAGTAACACGCCAAGAACCCTCTCACTTCACTCTATCAATCAGCTGATATGCTTATCATATCTGTATCTTACTGTATCTGTGTACTGATATATATTTTTGATAATAATAGCATCAACAGATGAAACCATATGGTCCTCATTTCTTCAATTCTACAAGACTGGAGCATGTAACTCGAATATTGTCAACGCTTACTAGAACCCGTGATCTGTCCATGAAACAGTAGTTCAAATCTCTTCTAGTAACCTGCCTAGTAACTTGACCGTCCATTGGAATAGTTTAAACACATTTTTGAACAAAATTATTAGTGTGTTCCAAGTTATCATAAGGCTGTGAAAAGGCTGAAAAAAGCTTTTTTCTGGTGATATTTATAAAAGTTTTTCGATTTGTATACTATCAAGCTATCAAAATGAAAAATTTTTCTCAGGGAAACATTTTTTTCCGATTATAACTTTTTGAGATATGAGCGCCTAAAGTTTCATTTTTGGGATAGAACATTCCAAATTCTGTAAGAGATAAATCTATGAGATTTAGAGGATAGATTCTTCATGGTATTGTTGATATAGTAAGATACAAATTTTCTGAAACTATCAATTTTTGAGAAAGTTTTTCTGTTCACCAAAAATAACTCAACTAAAAGTTATTTTCGATCATTTTTAGTAAATTGAATAACTTTCTCAAAACAAAAATTGATATTTTCAGAAAATTTTTGTTTTTCTAGATTAACAATACAATGAATTGTATTTATCCCTTACCGAATTTAAAATGTTCGACCCCAAAAATTTAAACTTGAGGCGCTTATATCTCAGAAAGTAATGATCGAAAAAAATGTTTTCCTGAGAAAATAATTCATTTTGATAGCTTGAAACTATACAAATCGAAAACCTTTGAAAAATATCACCTGTAGAAAGTTCATTTTTAGCCTTTGCACAGCCTGTTAGTTTACTGTCAGTATAGTTTACCAGCTAATTGTGAAACTTGGTCCTCAGGAATCTTTCAAGTTTTATCATTATTATTGATACTGGCTTGAGTAAAGTGATTCCAGTTTTCATCACTCGCTTTTATGTATGTACAAATTGTTATGTTTGATGTTGTCTGTGTACTTTATCTTGACTTGCTTACCACTCCATGTATCTACTGACTCTACGCTCATTCTGTCATCAACTCTGTGTGCCTCACTCTACTATGTGGTTGATGGGCCACTCTACTGTCTCATCCTCTGTGTTGCTGGACCACTCTACTATCTACCTATCTATGTGTTTGTGTGTTCTTGCCCGGCGCATGCGCAGAACTACGTTTACAATGGACGCTGACACGCACATAGACACAATTGACCAGGCCGAGGCGATCGTGCTAGAGGGCACATCCAAGTGGTCGTGCAAGATCGCCATTACAGGTTAAACTTGGCAACACTGCTTGTGCCGACTGAGAGCACCAACTTTTTGACAGCGCCTTGTATAAGGAAATAGTTTATCAGCATTGAAACAGAAGCGCCTGTGTTTGTCGGTTTTGATTGTGAAGAGATTATGGTTCATGAGGAATTCCATCAATCATATTCATATCATTCATAGGATAATAAAATAGTTCCTAAAAACACTTCACTCACATCAGCTACTTTTGAACAAATTAATAAAAACAATATAAAAATCTTGTAGTGCCCTTTATTTTTTAAAACTTTAAAATAGTTCAACGACTAGTCGTTTTAAACCGTTAAAAATAAAGGGTACTACAAGATTTTTATATTGTTTTTATTGAAATATTTCCATATATGATGTTTCATATACATTGAATTGAGAAGCAACATTTACATTTCACAATACACAAATCAATATCATATGATCAGAAAAGGATCAACAGGCTCAGCCGAGAACTGTTCCCTTCAATTATGATATAAATCTTTCTTCAATTTAATTGAATATATCTTTAATAATTCTCGTTCAAGTCCGCTACATATTTATTTATTCATTCATATGCAAATACAATGCAGGTAGAAACAAAAGGCATTTACTCAAAACTGCTTCAAACCTTAATTTGGAATACACAGTCTAGAGGTTATGTTACTTACGAAACTCAAAACTGATAAGTTAATTCGCACACAATTGGAGTATTGGTTATGTAGGTATAGATATTGATAGCTGAGCCTACTTTACATCGACTTAATTTGATAGAATTTTGCTACAAGTATGTCTAAAACGTAGGCTATTTTGCTTCACCTTGATCAAATTTCAAGTCCAGAAATATACAAATTAAAATTCAGAATTTAGTTATTTAGTTGGTTTGAAATAAAAAATGAAAATAACACTAAAATCACATTAATCAGCTTGAAAACCGAGAAGGATGAAAATAATACAAAACAAGCGTGAACGTAGTTGAAATTATATGAAGTGCAACCGACCTAAAAGGCAACTTCCATAATTATCATCCTCACTTCACCGAACCATATTAATTAAAAAACGGAATCGCAATCAGAGTTGATAGATTGAAAGAAATTCCACCTGATTTGCTGAGAAAAGCTGCTCTGTTAAACACTAGTATCACACGTAGATCATTGAATAGAAATCGATCAAATTCAACTTAGATTTTCCATGTCAGTCGAACAGAGTCGGCAAGAACATTCATATGATTAATCAACTTTACCCTGTTCCACTTATTCACTCAATAAGATATCAATTTGTAGCTTTATTTTACGATCTGGAAAGTTCTATGAATCTATCCATTTTATAGTCCGTTCTGTGAATGTGTCAATTTAACCTTCAACCTTATTCTCTACTATACATTGTGAAGGGATGTAATTTTGAATTACTTTGCCTGTCTTTTATCTCCTGATCATTGTTTCAATGAAAGGCAACCCAATGTATGGAGGGATATACAATGTAAGGCTATAAGGAAACTTACAAAACAAAGTAGAATTAAGTAACCTTATCAATACACTATATAGTATTTATTCAATTTAACCTCCATTACTGATTTGTCACTTCAATTGACTGAATTTGAGCAGTTTGAATAAGATTTGCTCTTGTTTTATAAGTTAAAAAAGGTTTCCCGTTTTTTGAGTGTAATATTCCTTTTTTCTATCCAGTTTCTCAACCTTCAAAATTCAAAGTACTTAGTTTCTGCTGTTTTTGAGTGAATAAGGAGTAAATTTCAGAAAAGTGGAATCATAAACTAATTTTGGACTTCTAAAATGTTATCTAAATTTGGGAGAGAAATAGTACAAGGAGTATCCTTAATTTTTCTCTCCCATTCAGTGCTTTCTTGTAAAAACTAGAATAATAATAGATAAACTCTTAGAAATAGTTATTTCTAATGAACCATAATAGTTTTCATGATATGAAAACCGACAAATATACGAGACATGAGCAGGTTCTTCTTTCTAGTACACGTTTTTTCCATTAGAGCGGTAGACATATGACATTGTAGAACTACTTACTGCATTTTATTCGGATAATTAATCACATTTCCAACTTACTCAAACTCTCTGTCGCTCCTCAGTCTCTCACTAGCTTTCTCTGTCTTTCTATCTCTCTCTCTCTCTCTATCATTCCACCTTCCACCTTCCTAATTCACTTTTCAAAAAATGTGGAAGATACACAATTTTAAAACCTCTTTCGTTTCTGTGATATTTGAGGTATGATTCCTGTTTTAAACTCACATTTATTTTCTCCTAATCTTATATAGTATTATGCTTCAATGAAAATTATCCACTGACTTGATTATCGACTCTTCTTATTTACTATTCTTCTAAAATCTATGCTGAATTATTCCAGCTTATCTCACACTATGCAGAAAGATCATTCAGCTTCTTTGATAAAGTCCACAGCTATAGTCCACCGTATTTTGAAAATTGGAAAACGTAATCACACAATTTTCAAAATTTCTCCACATCAAGATCTCACTTCATTTTTGTTTCAGAATATCCTCTCAAACATGACATATAACAAATCAAATGATTCACGTTGAAATAACTATGAAGCATCTAAAAATATTAATAATTTATCATCAAATTTATTAACACAGTTTTCCCCGTGATGCACACTCTTTCTCTATAGTGTAGCACACTTTTCTCTATATCACACTTCTTCGACCCATATATTGCTAGACAGTTGCAATTCCCGTTTGGGAATTGACCCAAATTGATCCCGTTGATCCCAGATGGGACAGTTCCTATCAGTTGAACGATTGGAAACTGCTTCTGTGAAATAATTCTCAAACCAGTTACTGTAGCCTGGATCATTAAACTAAACCACTTATAAACCTCGTGTATAGTTGAACCCAACCTCTTGTACATTACTGTAACTTACATGAATATGATGCAAACTTCATCGAAATATTATTATACTGCTATGAATTTTATCATCCACACATCATATACATACCAATTCAAACTGTAAATATTCTAATTTTTCTCTCCATGTATTTCTCTCCATATTGTTCTCTCTCTCTATATATTTCTAATTCACTTGTAAATAACTTTCTGTTTAACTTCCTCTTTGTAGATTTGATCTATCTAGCACTCTCTTCGTATTATCTACGTAGGTATTTCTTTCAAAGTAGTCAATCATTCAGCTCTTCTAAGATACTGGCTCGAGAAATTCATCCGACTTGTTATTGTATATGTAATAAGGAACTCCTGTAGAGTAGTGTTTTATTGTTTGAAAATTAGGTCTTGATGGAAGTAGGCTGCAATTTGATGTAAAAATTATTTATAGAAATAGTTTTTCGATGAAAATCATCCAAATTGAATTTCTATGATTAAGATAATATGATATATACTGAAAAATTCCTTCTCCCCCACTATGTACATTATTTTACAGTCTGATAGAGAATACCATTATTTATTTTTCTCCATGAAAGAGACGGAGCAATGCGGGATGCCTATCTTGCCCCTTGATAGAAAATCGAAAACCAGGAGCTTTCAATTCACACAGTTTAAATTGCAGTTTAATAGTAAAAACTCATTCGTTGGATACAACGTAGTTGAATACAAAGCTTACAACATAATGTTTTTTGAGATAGTGGGATGAGTTATTATTTTGTGTTTCTAGAAGTTACGATAGATTAAAGTGCTTACTCGATGGAAATCAATAATTATTGGATACTTTGATAGCTCGTTGATCAGTGGATTTGAAACATATCTTCACAGGTAGAATGTGTAGGTATCGCCCATAAATGTCTAGATATAAAGTAGTCTAGTCTAGAATGGAAGATCATCAAATTTGAAAAGTAGTGTAGGATTGAAATTGTTTGATATTCGAGCTCCAGGACCACCAAGTATTGTGGTGTTGCCAGATTGTATGAAGATGAAACTTTTCCATGCCTTTGTGACAGAATACAGTCGATGCTGCATGTCCAGCGTTATTGGATGTGCATGAATGAGAAAGCTTGTTTTCACTCGATCTGGCAACGCTGATATGGTCGTCTGGACGTTTAGTCTCAACTTAGTCTATCGAGAGTACAGGACATTATGTCGAAGCAAAAAAGATGAACACACGGATTTGCTAGCTGCCACATGTAAAATCTACTGTAGTAAGCAATATGTAGGTATTTCAGGTGGATTTGTTTTCTTCGTAAAAATGTATTGTATTTCTATTTTCTTGTAACTAGTGAGCGTACACGATATCTATTCATACACTCTGTTTCTTGTGCATTATTGCTATGATATTCAATGTTGTCTTCTGTATGAAATTTGTCTTCAATATTAATTATTACACTGTTTTCTTATAGCGGTTGTAGTCTTTTTCTCACTTTCTTCAGTATCATTTATTTGTAAATATGTAGAAAAGTGTGTATTTTCAATTGTTTTTCTACCGATCTGAGTATGCTAGTCGGAACTGTTCATCCACTAATTCTTATTCTGGATTGGAATCAGTTGATTTGTGGTGGGGGGGGGAATTATTATACTTTTTCCATGATCTTCCATCTCTTCTCTTCGTCTCTAAAGGTGCGTACAGATTTACGCGCCGCGAACATGAGCGATTCACTTTTAATCAGCTGATGCCAAGCTTTTTATATCTGTATCTTACCGTTTCTGTAAGAATACAGATAAAATCAGCTGATTAAAAGTGAATTGCTCATATTCGCGGCGCGTATATCTGTACGCACCTTAAGCTTTCGATAGATGAGATAGTTGAAAAAATATTTGAAGAGTATATGGGAATGGAATAGTTTTGGGCCAAGCTTGTACTGTTGTTCTTCCTAATCATATTTATATGGTTGTGATTCTATCCACGAATAAAGGAATATTGCCTAGCAAATATTTGACTCATTGACAATTCGCCAAATTTATTATACAAACAGTCCTGAGGCTTCACCCTAATTCTTACAATTGATTGAAGGATCGTTCGTATAATTTCTCAGGATTTCAAATTCTGAATTTCAATTAATACAAAAGTCACTATCAATTATTCAATTTCCATAAGATATTGAAGCTTGTAAGGTAATGCATTTTATTTCATCTATAATTTAGAAGCTACTATTCGTGTCCCTGATTCTAGTCTGGTCTTTCAAGAATAAGTGGATGAATTAAACGCCATTTTCTCAATATTATCATTTTCATTATTATTAGTACCAGTATTTTGAGATTCTTCGAATCATTAATGACTCAAACAGCAATGATGGAACTAGGATTTAAAATAGATAGATTATCACGATCATAATGATTTAAATAGCTCCAAATCTGTTTCCCATACATTTGGATATTAAAATATTGAATTTTCTTCAACACAGTCACTTTATGAGGAGTTCAAGCTCTCTTCAACTTCAATGGAAGTTCTAGTGGAACTATTTTCACTCAGCTCGGTCGAGCGAGTGTGAATTGTTCCATTAAAACTTATAGGCATATTATTCTCACTGTAACGGACAGGTTCACTGATATGTGATAATTCACCTTGAAAACAATGCGGAATGCCTATCTTGTCCCTTATTGTGGATTTCCAACAGTAGTATGATCCTGGAAAATTTGTATTAATTTATTATAACATTGTATATACAGAGTGGCCTGTAAGTCAGTTGACGCTTGCAATTTTCAAAGTCAGCTGTTGTTACAAACCAAATCACTCAGTTTAAAGCAATCTTGAGCTGGGTTTACACCAAAGTTATTAACAAAATGTTAATAACTTAATCCTTATAGATCCTATTAGATTGAACGGAACTTGACAAACACATGAATGTTCATCATGTGTATGATAAGTTATATTCAATCTAATAGAATCTATAAGAATTGAGTTATCAACATTTTGTTAATAGCTTTGGTGTAAACGCAGCTTTATATCTTGAGGATATGGTTGCCATGGCAAAATTGTAGTGTGCTATGAATTTTCGGCTCTAAGTTTATTTTTTGTGTAGTTGAGAAGTTGATATTGTGGTAATTATTCATATTGAATGATTATTTTGACAATTTCTTAGTCTTTTTCATTCAATCTAAGTTTATTGTCTAAAATCAATATTTTCCAAATTTGGCTTAGTGGTTTCGTGTTTTGTTTCGGTTTTGTATATATTTGGACTTTTTAACATCAAAATAAACTTCATTCCGAAGTGAAAAGTGTAAATTCAAAGTATTGTGCTCACTATAACCTTAGTGTCCGGTTTCCCATTAGGGAACTTTGGATTATATACGGCGAGGTGGAACAACCCTTGGGTCTCTCCACCATTCAAAGCCATAAGCTAATAATAATAATAATCTTGAGGATTTGAAAATGAGAATATTCTCCCCGCATTGGACCTCAAATACATCATTCCAATACAATAATGGACATGTATTACAATTTTTGTTATATATTATTTCATTCAACAGATATTTGTCAACTGACTTATGGGCCACTCTGTATATCTGCATCACTCATCACTCTGGAAATAGCTATTTATGTATTAAAAGCGTAATGCGCGACTTTATCGCTCGCGGAAAACAGTTATCACGCGACGCGAAGCGGAGCGTGATAATTTTGCAAGAGTGATAAAGAAGCATTACGCGCGAATTACATACAAAATTTCTTCTACAACTGCACAAACCTGATAAATCACTTATATCTGGCGGAGTTAATAGGCTAATAATTCGTCTACACTGATATCCATCATGGCTGTAGAATCGGTACAAATACCGACTTTTTAGGTTAAGATCTGATCGAGAGTGGTTTGTCTTTTGGCGAGCTGCTAATCATCAGCTGATTAGGGAGCGTAAAGAAACTCTTCTGCGCATGCGCGAATGATTTGCGAGCGTAAAGAAAATCTACTGCTCATGCGCAGATGGTTAGCGAGCGAAAAAGTCGATTCTCCTCAGAAATAAGCTATTTTACGAGGAGAATTGAGTATGTAAATTCTTTCTTTACGTGCAGTTGTGGAAAAAATATTATTCAGCCTACTTTCCCACTATTCTGTACAAGCAATTTCGATCATTGATATTATTAAGAAGGAAACAAAAACCGAAATAAGTTTATCTCATAACAGTCTCAGTCATTTGAACAAATAAGTAATTTTTAGGCTGCTATAGTGTGATCAATTTCTAGTGTAATATAGTTTACCAGTAACCTAGTCCCATTTAAACCTACTTTGAATGAAAAATTTGATGGATAGAACTTATTCAATCATCAATATCTAGTAAACTCTGGATTAACTAGTAATTACCAGTTTTTAATTATCAGTAATCTTATGCAATATAACTCTAAATTCAATAAAAACAATCCGACTTTGAATTGGAGAATTTGATGGATAGATTCTATTCAATACACTTGTATTTTGTTTAAATTTATTGTTCATCATTTTTGATTTGCTCTTTATTTATGATTGTTTCATTTTTTTAAATGGCGAAATAAATGATTTGATTTTGAATTTGAATCAATCAGTATTTTGTAAACTCTGGATTCTCCAGTTTCTAATCAACAGTAATCTAATTCAATATAACTTTGAATTTAGAATTTCGGAAGAGTAGACCTTATTTGAACATAAATGTCTGAGAAGCTTTAGATTATCAGTAGTTTCATTAGATGTTAATCTGAATTCAAAATGTGAAGAATTGATGACAAATTGAAGACGTCAGTGGTTCAGTAGATGAAATAATGATAAATGTATAGGACACAGTCAATGTATTTCCCCATCATACATGCTAAATTCTAGACTAGGAGTCTAATTGTTGAATATTACTTGGGATTCAAAATTTGAAGAATAGAACTGATTCAATTACATTAAATCATCAATGTTCACCACTAGTCTACTTCAATTGATTTTGTTTGTGTGAGCATGGACACACAAACGCATGCCCCTGTGAAAGAATAAAATGAAGTGGATTTTTTGGCAATATCTCAAGTTTCTTCAAATTAAAAATGTTGAAAACAACTTATTCAGTTGAACCCTCCAAATCTCTAACGTCTTTAGATGCTAAATCATAATCGTATCCACTCAACACGTTGTCTTGCATTTGATCTAATAATGTGTGTTTTGTGTTTGAGCAGTTATCTGCGCACAAGGCTTGATAGCAAAAGACAAGAGTGGGACGTCGGATCCGTATGTGACGGTGCAGGTCGGCAAGGTGAAGAAGAGGACCCGGACAATGCCTCAGGAGCTCAATCCCGTCTGGCAGGAAAAGTTCTACTTGTAAGTCGTTACCTTATCATTATTCTAATGAACAATCATTGTTCTCCGGATATCCTTGACAACAGGAAAGAAGTTTCCTCTCTGCAATCACAGACTCGACTGACTCGACAAATTGACAACTACGCTTCCACCTATGACCATATAGCAGTGGTCACAAACAGTCGATCGCGAGCTACCGGTAGCTCGTGGGGTAGTTTTTGGTAGCTAATAGAAACGCTCGTGCAAAAGAATGTCGTCCAGTTTGAATATATACACCTTCCCGGTCTGAAGAAAATCAATGACGAGAAAAATCCTCCTCAGCACCGCAGAAATAACTAAGAATATGTTACAATTTTTTTCAGACTTGAGACAACAGTTTGATCAAAGATTTTAAAAGCATATCTAATATGGTATGGTAATACAATTCATCAACTCTCTTTTGTAGAGATCTATGCAGCTTGTGTTGTAAAACATTTTGGTGGAGATCAGGCTTCAATTGAAATGGAATTTGTGAATTTTCAAAATGATCTGTCTCTCAGATCACTTTCTACAACTGGAAATATTTGGCCTCAAGTCCCCATAGAAAAATATCCAAATATTATTCAAGTTGCATTGAGGTTGAAAGCTATGTTCAGCTCTACCTACTTGTGAGAAGCATCTTTTTCAAGTATGAAATTCATAAAAAATCGTTATAGGAACAGACTGACTGATGAACAATTGGATAACTGCATCAGGATGGTGGCTACAACGTACACTCGAAACATCAAGAAAATACTTGATGACCAAAAACAGTTCCTCTGCTCTCATTGAAATGTACATTTCAACTTTTGTTATACTTCTTGCTATGAGATAAGTAGATTTCAACACTAGAAATGTATCTTTATAGGGAATAAAGATACTTTGTTTATTCTAATATTCGTTGGTCGCTCACTAGAAGATTTATAAATGCTATTTTAGCTAACAGGCTCATAAGTTTGGCGACCATTGCAGAGAAACAATAGCGTAAGTGGATATTCCATGGTATAGGGCGTTCTTGTCGCAACTTTTACTGTTATCCCAAGCCGACTACTGTCGATTATTACTGTTTTGACCGGGTAAGAGTGTATGAACGGCACAATATGAGTGACTACCAGCGTCATAAAGCTTCACAGGAAATAACTACGTGAACTATCAGCTTGAGATAACAGTAGCGATAGTTGCGACATAAATGCCCTATACCATGGGATATCTACTTATGCTATTGTGTCTCTATGCTATGACCACTCAATCCATCACTGCAATTGGTTGATCTCCCTCCATTTCCTTGCGCCGCAAATTCCTCCAAGTCTGAAGAAGATTTGTACGGAGTATAGTTACCAAGTTATAAAGAGTGGAAGATTTCGTTCGAATTTCAGTTCCCCTGCTGACACGAAGCTCTACGGGTATTTTTTTTCAAACATCTTCATTGCCCATTAAACAAAATACAAAATAAAAAACTTACAAAAGAAATATTCTAGATTATAATATTATGCTATTTTACAAATAAATTGAAATTACATGGCACCACCCAGCAAGGGCAAAACCCTGAACGCTGAGTGAGAGTATCAGCTGTTTAGACAATATAAAAATTTATTTACTAATAATCAAAGCTACAAAAAATCGAAGTTAACAACTAATTACTAGTAATTATAATATTTGACTGATGTCGAAAAAAAAAATTTTTATCACCCACTTATTTATCTGTTCCATCCTCTGTCTACCCCTATTAGAAAGAGATTCTGACAATGCATTTGGCATGATATTTATTATTTTTGAGCTAAGATACCCCAATTGTCTTCGCACTATTGTCAAATCTGAATAGTTTATATTATAAATGTAATGAGATGTAACTCTCAGGTTATACATAGAAACGTTATTATTCACTGTAAATTCATCCTTCCTCATCCATGCATAGTAGAGAAGTTTCTTTATAGGTAGTTTCTTTCGTATTAGGTTGGCTGTTCATTAAGATACACTACAATTAAGCGTACTCTATGTAAAATAAACTGAGAAATTGAGTAAAACCGTTTCCAGACCTGTAGGTACACTGTACAGGAGTTTTTAAGATGTGTGATGAAATACGCGAAACTTGGTCCCGAAAAACAAGTTCCTTTAAAGTTTGAAGAGGATTTACTATGTTAAATGTACAATAAAAACAAAATATTTTCCCTCAAAACTTGTAAAAAAATTAATTTTGAAGAGAAAAATGTAGAATAAGTCTATAATAGACAGACGAAACCTCAGGATCCTTAATTACATACAAAAGTCGTGAAAAATAGACAACATCTGTTAGGCTCTCTATTTTTCATGCGTTTTGTATGTAATTATGAATTATTTTTCTAAGATGGCGTTTGTCTATTATTGACATATTCTACATATTTCTCTTCAAAATTAAATTTTCCACATGCTCTGAAAAAAAAATATTTTGTGATTATTGTACATTTAACATAGTAAATCTTCTCCAAACTTCAAAGGAACTTGTTTTTCGGGACCAAGTTTCGCGTATTTCGTCACATATCTTAAAAACTACTGTAGCTACAGGTCTGGAAATGATTTTATCCAATTTTACAGTTCATTTTACATAAAATACGCTAAATTGTACATCTTAATTAACAGCCAACAAATACCCGTAGGGCTTCGTTTCATCAGGGGAACTGAAATTCAGACGAAATCTTTCGACCTGTATAAATTGGTAACCAAGTATTATCGGACCTATGTTAATCGAAACTTTTTTCTTCTTTTGATTAGAGAAATCACGCCCTGACTTATGGGCACATTTTTTCAGAACACCCTGTATAATCAAATGTGAAGAAGGCTGGCTCTTCATATGAGCATGTGCCTGACATTATGAGTCAGGACCTTATCAACACTGGTATTCCAGAGTCATTGATCGATTGATGTTTAATACGATGATAAATTTTTATTATCAAGTGAAAATCCAATATAAATGCTGTAAACCACCCCGAAGACTTCTGCTAATGCGAATATTGACAACAGGGTGGACAGCTAGATGGAAATTCGATGAGCGCTACTATTCAAAAATTATTAGCCCGGGAATCGAACCCGGTTCCAAATTGCCGGTCAGGAATGTTTACTCTTGCACCAAAGTGACATCAACTAGCAAAATCTCAATTATAAAAGCGATCTTGCTATCCAGAGATTTTCAGTTTGGTGTAAGGGTAAGCATTCCAGACTGGCAATTAGGAGGTACCGGGTTCAATTCTCGGGCTGACAAATGACTTTTGAATAGTAGGGCTCATCGAATTTCCATCTAGATGTTTCCCCTGTTGTCAATATTCGTAGTAGCAGAAGTCTTCGGAGTGATTCACAGCATTTAATTTGGATTTTCGCTTAAAAATAATATTAAATCTATAAGAATTCGCATAATTGCAATATCCCAGTAATTTCGATAAATTTATCTTTTGTTGATGACAGCGAGTGTCATAACTCGTCAGACCGCATCAAGGTGCGAGTGTGGGACGAGGACAATGACCTCAAGTCGAAGCTGCGTCAGAAGTTGACGCGGGAGTCGGACGACTTCCTCGGTCAGACTATCATCGAGGTGCGGACGCTGTCCGGCGAGATGGACGTCTGGTACAACCTGGAGAAGCGAACTGACAAGTCGGCCGTCAGCGGAGCTATCCGGCTGCACATTAGTGTCGAGATCAAGGGAGAGGAAAAGGTATGTTATTCATCCAATTTTATCTTCTTCTGAACCCACGGTATAGGCATGCCTACCTGTACTGGTCTTTAAACAGTCGCGCCCGCGGCAAATTGCCGCACAATTGTAACTTTTATATGTAGCTTTGGGAATTTTTGTTTTCCAAGGTTGGCAGCTCATGTAATCCTCGCTGTGACAGTCCTCTAGACAATCTTAAACAGTTTGAGGTAGACAGAGTGAACGTTGACTAATTTCAATATATAGGTATTATCTTCCTATTTTATATTCCATCTTCTGATTTTTTTTCTGAAATCTTTTTTTTTCTATCTAGATGTCGAAAAATGAGTCAAATAGAGATGGTATATTCATTCCATTCATGAGTAGATTATTTTATCCCATAAAAATTATAAATTCTAACGATAAATTTGCAGTATGTATTTTTGGAATCTCCTCCATGTATTATGTTATTATATACTATTAAATAATATATAATAACATAGAACACGTTGAGAAAGGTTTGAAATTAATAAATATTGAAAGAGCATTGTCAAAACCAACTGTTTATAGTCTAGGGAGCCATAAGGGTGAGTGTGAGCAAAATGCTCACGCGAGACCACTGACGTTCTGCAAGTCCGTGCCACTACTCGCGTGATGAATAGCCTCTTGAAAATCAAAACTGCGTTCGAAAAATATGTAAAAAACCTCCAGCAAACTAAGAAAATGGCAGAGGATTAGATTAGATTAGAGTTCTTTATTTATCTGTCATTAGTAGCCAAAAAAGTACCAAAGAATACTCAGATTAATATTCTCATTTATTTCACATAGAATAATTATGTATGCTACAATATACAGGGAAAGTAAGTGGGCCGAGGAATCCTTAAACTACCCTATGCTAGGCAGAAGGGTAACTGAGAAAGGATAGGAAGGAAGAATATGGAAAAATATGGAAAAATCGAAATCGATTAAAATTGAAATTGAATTTTATTTTTATAATCGTGCTCAGTTTTGAAACCACCTGTATCTTTGTCTATCAATGTCTCCATGTTGAAACGGAATAAGTCCAGTAGACAATATCTATCATATCGGAATAAGTCCAGTAGACAATATCTATCATATACTACATAATCCAAAATCAATAATGTTCTAAATTTCTGACAAATTTCAAAAAAATTATGAATTACAATTATGATTCAAGATCATGTAATCAATATTCAACAATAATAAAGTTTGAAAGCACGGCTTTGATAGTAGAAAAATTCTTCATAAGCAGACTTTATCACTTTCAAGCCCATCGTTTGATGCGAAAGTCATTACATAGTGTCATTTGCACAGATCAGTTAAAAGTGAATTTCATTTGGAACTGAATTTGAAACAAACAAACCTCGTTCGTTATAGATTGGTACATTTCAATTTTAAGTCACCAGCTGATTGAATTTGGTTTAAGCATTTATTGAGCATTTGGTGTGAATCTTTATAGTTAGGGTGTAGCATTGCTTTTTTATTAGATCATTGATCATTTCCCCAAGCGGAGTGAAGTTCTGTGAAAAATAATAATCAATTTATTTCTCTCCTCGAATAAATAATCCATTTTGAGCGTCCCAGCATGAGACGTTGAGAGCTAACGGGTTTGTCCAGGTCCTGTAGGTTGTAGCTTTGCCTACCGGCAGAGGGCCACTACACTACAATACTACCCGTTCAGAAACATCCAACATTTATGAAAATATATCTTTCCATAAGCAGCATGCTCTTTTGTATCTTCTCAAATCAACGTGTTGCATCTGAAAAGATACACAAGGAGCTTTTTGGAGTTACAGTCCGGGTCCTGTAGGTTTGTACATTGGCGGAGGGCAACTAGACTACAATACTACCCATTCAAAAACATCGATCACATTTTTGAAAATGTATCTTTCCTCAAGCAACAGATGCTCTTTTGTATCTTATCGAAAGCAACGTGTTGCATCCGAAATGATACACAAGGATAGCGAAATTATTCGCAATGATAGCGAGGAGATTAGCTGTCAAGGAGACAGGTTGGTTGCGACCCCACAAGCACAAGGAGCTTTAATGTATCTCTCCATAAGCAACAGATGCTCTCCTGTATCTTCTCAAAAGCGACGTGTTGCATCTGAAAAGATACACAAGGAGCTTTTTGTAGTTGCGTTCTTTTATCTTTTACTTGCCTCTATGCCGTTTTAAAGTGAAAGGTACGGGACGCGCAAAGTTAATAGATAGACTGTCTACTAGCGTTGCGGGACGCGTAGTATATTAGTTTCTGATAAATTAGTTTCTCATTTTTGTCTTGAATCTTTTACTCATCAAAATTTGGGAGAGACACAATTTTGGGTTATTCCTGTTGTCTTCTCCAAATCATTTTTTAATGTAATAATCATTTGTGATTATCAATGGAATGAATAAATAGATGAATGATTCGTTTGTTTGTGATTAGGTGGCGCCCTACCATGTCCAATACACGTGCCTTCATGAAAATCTGTTCCACTCTCTTTGCGAGAACAATTGCGGCATTGTGAGTCTGCCGCAGACGAAGGGAGATGACGCCTGGAAGATCTACTTCGATGAACCGGGCCAGGAGATAGTCGACGAGTTTGCCATGCGTTACGGCATCGAGAGCATCTACCAGGCTATGACGTGAGTGAGGCCTAGCATCAGTATAGCTTCCTTCAATGTCAATAGTAGTTTGTACAACGGTTTCATAAAAGGGGTATTTAACGCAAAAGTTGAAGACAAATTGTAAAGTTGAGACACAAGAGCTTTACACTTACTCTCAACTGTAAAGTTAAGACACAAAAAGTGAGCGTCGCGTGTCTTGAACATCTCACGAGTGCTGAGGAAATTGCTGTGCAAAGGCTAAAAATAAACTTTCTACTGGTGATGTTTTTCAAAGTTTTTCGATTTCTATATCATAAAGCTATCAAAATTGAGAAGTTTTCTCAGGAAAACATTTTTCCCGATCATTACTTTTTGAGATATGAGCGCCTAAATTGAGCGTTATGAGCGTTTAAAGTTTTGGAACAGAACATTTCAAATTCGGTAAGAGGTAAAGCAATGAGATTTGAAGGATAAATTCCTTATGATATTGTTGATCTAGTAATACAAAAATTTTCCAAAAATATCAATTTTCGAGAAAGCTATTTAATTCAATAAAAATGACCAAAAATAACTTCTAGTTAAATTATTTTTGGTAAATTGAATAACTTTTTCAAAAATCTATATTTTTGGAAAATTTTTATCTTTCAGATCAACAATACCGTGAAGAATCTATCCTCTGAATTGCATGAATGTATCTCCTACCGAACTTGAAATGTTCTGTCCCAAAGTTTGAACTTTAGGCGCTCATATCTCAAAAAGTAATGATCGGAATAAAAATGTTTTCCTGGAAAAAACTTTTTTAATTTGAAAGCTTGATGATATACAAATCGAGAAACTTTGAAAAATATCACCTGTAGAAAGTTTATTTTGAGCCTTTGCACAGCCTTCTGTTGTATACACTATTTTTTATCTACACTACGACCACACACAATCGAAGTACAGTAGGGTATCAAATTCCTGAATTTATTAGGTTAGGAATAAACTAAGTGGCCTTTTAGAGAAAATAATGTGTACGTTCTGTGTACAGTAAATTGTTCCAGTACCAATCGTAAATTGTTCCATCACGTAACTACTAGTCCAAAATGTTCCCATGGAACGCCATTTCAAAATCGTTGGTTCAAGCTTTTGGCACGCACATATAAAGTTGATTTATACTAAAATGTGTCGTTTACTAGCTGCGTGAATGGAGAAAGGCTGTTTTACAAACCTACCGTCTAGAAACGTGTAAATTTATTTTATTCCATTACTCTCAAATTTTCTATCGAGAAAAATTCATTTATTGAATGGTTATCAAACATCATATTGTTGGTTATGTATTCTATGCTATGGTAAACAAACTATCAGCGCATGCGCAGAGAAGCAAGCAGACTACAATGATCGACCAATGAGAGCTCAGATAGTTGGAACCTATAGGAACTGTACCAGGTCGGACAATTTACAACACTTCGACTGTGGGGCAGAAAATTGGAGCAGGAACAGAATCTGTCAAAATTCCTCCCATGGAACGTGGAACTTTTTACTTGGTAAACTGTGAATAGGACAATTTACCACATTCCATGTACACAGAACGGGCCCAATGATTGTCGGCTATAAGCAGGAAGCTCGTTATGCAACGTTATAGCCGCATGACTAAAGCACATAGCCCATAAATTCATCAGATTTGATGACTCATTGAATTTTCATGTTGTATGACTGTTATGGCGAAAATTTTTTTTGTGAAATTGAACTTTGTACTTACTGTTTATTTAAGCATGACTAACTTTTGGCCACATAACAAACCACTAATACAAATATTAATTTTTGATTTTTATTTAATTAAAGTGGATTTTTGACAACGTTCTAAGTCTATTCAATTACTAATACAAAATTAATGAATTGAAAGTGTTAGCTACTATATTGCTTTTACAATTCATATCAAATTAATCGTCGAATCTGATGAATTTATAAGTTATGTACTCTAGCCTTAATGGCTGTAACGATGCATATCGAGCTTCCTGGTTATGGCCGACAAGCCTGTTTATATTCGATCAGGTGATTTCAAAAGTTTTCGACACTTTTTGGATTATCCTGCATTGCGATTGGTCGATATCCTGTTGCGTAATATAAAACCGTGGCATAATGAGAAGTTTAAAGTATTGTTATGGAAATCCATTGCAAAAAGGAAGCTCTTATGAAATTGATTGTAATGTTGTAATTTTCACATTATAGAATGGTCGTAGATGAAACATTTACAACACTGACAAGTAGTGCTATGGAAAATTTTAATTCCAGTAAGATCCATTTCAAACTGTCAAGGATCTAGATCTAGAGTCTCTAAAGCCTGATGTTTTTGCAAAGCTGTGAATACTACCCCGTGAACCATACCTCGTTACAAAGTCACGGAGGCAAAACTATGAGAGGCATACTGTATACATATTTATGGGGTACGTAACCATGAAAATCGGCTAATGCCCGGTTGCAGAGTCGTTACATAAAATCAAACATAGATAGCTATGTGAGACATAGTTGAAATCACTCACATAAATGGTTGTTCGTTGCACAGTCGTTTGCCGAAGCCCATTTAGCTATATCTCGAATTAGCATCACACATAAGTCACACTGCAGCTCTATTCACTTTTATCCATAAATTTCCGTACATGCTTCTATCCAACCAATGTCTTGGCATCGGGCAAAGTTTCAATCGACATCACTGTGAACAGACCTGAAAACCTCACATAAAATTGATAAACAGTATAGCGACTTTTGGCTTTTGGCGAGATTTCTCACTATATTTAGCGATTTGGAGGTTATAAACAACTTGAAGAAACATAGGGAAAGAAAAAGTGATTTACGTATATCATAGAGAAACAATAGCATAAGTAGATATCCCATGGTATAGGGCGTTTATGTCGCAACTTTTACTGTTATCTCAAGCCGATAGTTCATGTAATTCTTTCTGTGAAGCTTTATGACGCTGGTAGTCACTCATATTGTGCCGTTCATACACTCTTACCCGGTCAAAACAGTAATAATCGACAGTAATCGGCTTGGGATAACAGTAAAAGTTGCGACAAAAACGCCCTATACCATGGAATATCCACTTACGCTATTGTTTCTCTGCAATGGTCGCCAAACTTATGAGCCTGTTAGCTAAGTCTAAACTGAGTTGAAATTAATCTGAAATTTAATCAAGCTATGGTTGCATTCATTTCAGGGCCGGTTTCCGAGCTTGGGATCCAGCTAGCTCTAGACTTGAAGAACAGCTGGAGTCAGAAAATATTGTCTTTCCGAAACGGGACGTAGTCGCAGTTTTTATGATAATCTTTCTTATTTTCTATAATTGGAAACGTTTTTCCTTGACGGAATAAAACATTCCTAACTAAATCGAAATAGCTGAAACTCTACACTATTTTCTCTTTATTTTATTTTTTGTTCAGTTTTCTAGTTTTTTCGAAATTTAGTTCAAACGCGGACTGCGATTACCCACCGTTTCGGAAAGCCAATTGCTGTTTGAAGTCTAGAACTTAGCTAAATCCCGAGCTCGGAAACCGACCCTTAATGTTTCCTAATCAAACCAGCTATTGGTTTAATGCTACGCGGATAAATGCGGTCATAATCATAACTCAGTTCAGCGCTAAACGAAGATAGTGTATATTGTCCTTAATGGGGCATTCCCATGTCTTTCAGCTTGTTTCTTACTTGAGAGTTTTACAATATTCACAATGTTGCTGTAGTCGATGAGATTTTTACTTTCAAATTCAACTTCTGAGGTTCATATTATACACCTTCTATGTTTAACTCTTAGGTTTAGTTGCATTTACTGTTATGACTGTTATTCAAGACTTACACCAAAAGCTGATCCATCTCCGTTTTGACCGAGCCAAATTTATCTTCTGCGGGTTTAACAGTTTAACATCCTTCACATCAACGCCGATACTCAATGAGCAATTGAAGATTTTCTGCAGAGCTGACAGTCTGAGCTGAGTTGAAATTAATATAACAGATAATCTGGACTGAAGAAATGCAGTGAATTCCTATGTGGAATTTTGAATCAAGAGAACTTGACAAATGCAATTGAAAATCATGCCAATTATTATCAGAGTCCTGAAACTATTATCATAGAGATACAATGGTATAAGTAAATATCCCATGGTATAGGGCGTTTATGTCGCAACTTTTACTGTTATCTCAAGCCCATAGTCCACGTAGTTCTTTCCCGTGAAGCTCTATGACGCTGGTGGTCTCTGATATTGTGCCTTTCATACACTCTTACCCGGTCAAACAGTAAAAATCGACAACAATCGACTGTAATCGGCTAGAGATAACAGTAAAAGTTGCGACATAAACGCCCTATACCATGGAATATCTACTTACGCTATTGTTTCTCTATGCTTATATACAGATGGTTTTTAGTGAACATCTTTCAAAAAAAGCTATCACAACCACTAAAATGCATTTGGCGGGAGTAGTAATTAGATTTAACAGCACGACTTCGGGCCCATAACTTAAAAGACCGTTTTAAGCTATTGGAAACATGAATAAGCTCTTATTCCTAGTCTGACGACTGTTCAAAGAAATCATGTGTGTAATCGGGCTCTTTCAGTTTTATGGGTGCCATATAGTTTACTTTGACATCTGTGCAACGGAAAGTGAATTTATGTTTTCGTAAATGAGTTTGCTGCCTGTCCTTGCCCTATTACCATAGTTAAGGAAAGTATTGCTTTCCGAAAAAAATTAAGGTACCCCAATTTCTAAATTTCTATACGTTTCAAGGTCCCCTGAGTCCAAAAAAGTGGTTTTTGTGTATTGGTCTGTATGTGTGTATGTATGAGTGTATGTGCATCTGTGTACACGATATCTCATCTCCCAATTAACGGAATCACTCGAAATTTGGAACGTAAGGTCCTCACAATATAAGGATCCGACACGAACAATTTCGATCGAATGCGATTCAAGAAGGCGGCTAGAATGGCGAAAATGTTGTCAAAAACAGGGTTTTTCGTGATTTTCTCGAAAACGGCTCCAACGATTTCTCAATCGTTATACCTGAAATAGTCATCGATAAGCTCTATCAACTGCCACAAGTCCGATATCTGTAAAAATTTCAGGAGCTCCGCCCCATCTATGTAAAGTTTGATTTTAGATTCTCAAATTGTCAGCCTTCATATACAATTTAAACAAAAAATTCCAAGTGGAAAAGATTAAGCATGAGAATCTCTACAATTAATGTTCAGTAACATTTTCAACTAAAATTAAAAATAAGTTCGAAATTCGAGAAAATGTGATTATCCAATTGAAAACTGTTGGCAACTGTTGATTCTATTAAATGACGATCTTATTTATCTCTTTCCTGTATAGGGCTACTTGTAATATAAATATAAAGAAAATAAAAATCTCAGTACCCTTTTTTTAAAATATTTTATCACAACATGTTTTGGTCATTTATGCCATTTTCAAGTGATATATGACCGAAACATGTTGTGATAAAATATTTTAAAAAAAGGGTACTGAGATTTTTATTTTCTTTATATTTATGTGACGACTATGCAACCGGGCATAACTTGTGTGAATGTTTTGCAGCCACTTCCACTGCCTGTCGACGAAATACCTGTGTCCCGGAGTGCCAGCCGTGATGTCGACACTACTGGCCAACATCAACGCATACTATGCGCACACGACCGCCTCCAACGCGGTCTCGGCCAGCGATCGATTCGCCGCCTCCAACTTCGGCAAGGAGAAGTTTGTCAAGCTGCTCGATCAACTTCACAACTCACTGCGTATAGATCTCAGCATGTACAGGAACAACTTCCCCGCTAGCAGCCAGGAGAAGCTGATGGATCTCAAGAGTACTGTCGACTTGTTGACTAGCATCACCTTTTTCAGAATGAAGGTTGGTTTACTCCTTTTTAATTTCATGATCAATATCATTTCTTACTAGGAGGTCACCCGTGCTTCGCTACGAGGATGAGAAATTAACTTCCGTCATAAAATGTTGCTTCTGAAACATTAATAATATTATTATTGTACTATTATAATGGCCCTTTGTTGTTGGGCTCTTCCGAACCTAGTTCTTTCACAATACCGAGTGCAATTGACCCAAACACTTACCATTTAGGTACTTCTGAAACGTTCCATTTAGTTCGGGAAAATGATTCTTATTGTTATATAATGTAATAGAAATGGTGTTGGAGGTTCGGTAAGACAAACAACTATTGATTCCAATAATAGTATTTATTCTACTGGAGTCTTTAGCCCAAAGTACAAGAATGATTTTGCATTGAAATCGTATATATCCCATCATTCAAGGTCTTAATACTACATTTACAAAGGAGAAGTGACTCATAAAAAACTAACTGGGCCCTTATAACTACTAAATGAATATAATATAAAAATGGGTTTTAAACCCAGATTTCATACCCCAAACAAATGATGTTTCCTTTACCAGCTCTCAAACAATATTCCCATGATAGGAGCAGCAGTGCCCAATCAAATTATTCTTGAATAAATGTATATCCAATAAGTTATTCGACTTAGTGCTAACCTTATAAAATGACAAAACTCAAATCTTGATTAGAAACCATCCACAACTTACTGCCAACCAGACAAAATCAGATTATTGATCAATTTTGTTGCCAATATTAACCCTAACAACTATTTCGTTGTTCATTTTGGATTATATTTATTTTAAAATAATATGCTATGGACATTCCAACTATATAATATCATTTCATGTCCCATTAATTCAATTTGAAAATCAATACTGGAAAATCTAGGAGGGAAATTAAAATTTGGGCTTCGAAGTGCACGAGATTCATATTTTTAGAATCTATGTGCAAAATTTGGAGATCTGAATCATTACAGTTTTTCCGGTATGCAATCCACAAGTTGACATGTTTTGATGCGAACAAACGAACACACGAACAAACACAACCCTACCGTAAAACCGGCTAATTTGGGACAGTTTAACCCCTTCCCTCCAATTCCAACTTACCAGCTGCCTGTGCAATTCATTCCGACTTCTGGCATTGTGGATTTGTTGGGAGCATATCATTGAAAATATCCAATAACGTTCTGATCAACAGCTAAGATACTTTTTTAACAGTCATAACAATCTACTATCTCTAACCTAGAAATTGAGCCTTTAATAACTTCTGTTGTGAACACTCAATTATTACACACAATTATTTTATCAATTATTCAATTATTTTACAGTTAAGGTATTTTTATTATGAATATGAAACATTATTCAAAATCCAATATCCCGAGCTAGCCTTCAACCATTCAATTCTCTCATTTTAGGCAAATTATATTGGTGTCCCAAATTACCCAACCTCTGCGGGTAACTTGGGACACCATATTTTTTAATTTTTCTTCAGAACAGGTTGGAATAATAATGGAATTGGATGTATATATTTGGAGTATTATTAAAGACCTAAGTTTTGAGCACAGGAGAAATAAACTATTAAAATAATAATGGAACTAAATTTCAAGTCAAAGTTGAAAACTGTCCCAAGTTAGCCGGTTTGACGGTACTCTCTCTTATTATATAGTTCCAAAGGCTGTTCATTTATTTCCTTGTACACTGCGTATTACAGTCCCAAAGGATCCAATGGTAATTGAATTGATTATTCTAAATGATATTTGAGTACTGTTTAATTAAAAAAATATATATATATATATATATATATATATATATATATATTATATATATATATATATATATATATATGTATGTATGTATTATATATTATATATTTATTATTATTCTACGAGCCATTTTATATATGGTTGTTGTTGTATTATGTATGTTGTGGTTTCGGTATTCTAAATTTTTCAAACCCCTACCTTATTGTGCTTGCTAATTTTGACTTTTGTCTGAGATTTGCGTATCATGTCTTATCTTGAGCTTGTTGTTATTTTATTTTATGCATAGAATTTTCCACTCTTGCTGATTTATGTATTTCTGTCTTTATCAATTCATCTCAAATTAATTAATTTATTATTCTTATTGTATTTTTTCATTTAAAGAAAATAGGTATTGTATACACTATTTTAGATAGTTCTTAGTTTTATTTAGTTATATATTTTTCTCTCTTTCGTTTTCGTTTTCAATAAATATTGTTTTTTTCTGTCTCTCTGATGCTCCTCCATGCGGACGTGACTTAGTCACTTGCATGGTAGAATATTTCTGTATATTATGTGAAATTTCTGCAAGTGCAATTTTGTAATTATTTTGTTTTTTTTATACGGAAATAAAGATTATTATTATTATTATTATAATGCCCTTGGGCGCGGGCACACAGAATAAACTTAGTATCATCAAAGAGATATTTATCTCGTGATACTTCCGTGTTTCGGATGAAGACGTTAAGCCATCGGTCTCGGCTGCCTAAAAAGCAGTCGTTAGGTCATGTCAGAGGCCCTGAAATCGACCATCTGTGACCCTGAAAACTCTTACACCATACCTGAGCCAGCTATGTCACTTAATATTATTATTATTATTATCTTGGAGAAAGATATTGATAAGATATATTGTGCTATATTCTCTCTATGGCATCATGTCATCGTTTCAAACGGAAGAAACTATCAATTTCAGTCTTACTATTAGTTCTAATAGGACTATTGATACTTGCTAATGTTAAATGAACTCTTAGTACGTAAAGATACTTCTCATTTCTTTTCACAATCCTGAAAACGAGACAGTCAATGTTATAGATGTTGTTTTCGATGACGAAATATAATATTATAATATCTTTGTTACAATCCTGGAAACGGGACAATCAATGTTATAGATGTTTTCAATGACGAAACATAATATTATAATAACTTTGTCTCTATTATAACAACAAAGTTACTATAATACTATGGTATGTTTCGTCATGGAAAACAACATCCATAACATTGACTGTCCTGTTTTCTGGATTGCAACAAAGTTATTATAATATTATAGTTTAGACAATGCGTATCTTTGTTGGATATCATTCGTATAAGTTTAGTCCCTGTGTATTTATTTTAGACACTCTGTTGTAGATTTGACATTGTATATCTTTGTTAGGTACACAGTGTATAAACTGAATACACCGGGTCCGAACTAATACGGAAGATACGCATTGTCTAAACTACAACAAAGTTATTCAATATTAATATCCTGATAAATTTAATCTGGAATAGTTAGAATCTAGATCTATGAACTACGGAAGTAGACCTAGGATTGTACTGTGAATGATTCCATGTCCGTGTTCATCTTTTCGTGTTTTATTGCTAATACTTTGTCGATTATGTGTATTTTCCAGGTGCAAGAGCTGACAAGTCCTCCGAGAGCCAGTGCAGTGGTAAAAGACTGTGTCAAAGCGTGCCTTAGTTCCACTTATCAGTTCCTGTTCGAGAACTGTTACGAGCTCTACAGTAGAGAGTTCCAGGTCGGTTCAAAATGTCACAATATCAATCTTTTTTGTTCCATTTCAATAAAATTCAATTTTAATTTAAAGCGGTATCCTAGACATCTGATAATCAGACAGAGGATGAGTCAAAAAAGAGCAACCTTGGGAAGGTTCTCAACACATAAAACAATCACATTAGTAAAATACTGTAATTATACAATAGTCATAAAAAATATATTTTTTAAAAACGCAGTCAGTCAGAACAACCTATGTTCAAGGGCCTGGGTTGAATCAAAGACAAGGAACAATTTATCACTCCTGCAGAAATTTATTCACTTAATAGTATGACTTTTCAAACATCAGCCTCATCAACAATTCTCTGAGTTTTTGTAAGTCCGCCATGTCTCTGATATCCTGAGGGAGCCTATCATATATTTTTGGGTGGAGATTTATCAAACATGGCGGTTCTATGAGCAGCCACTGATCGGGAGGCTGAGTGCCTTGTACTGTGGCTGTGGATTTCGTTATTGCGGGTGGTGTTTGGTAGGTTTTCGTGAGTATATTCACATATCTCCAAGATATATAGTGACGGCAGTGTGAGTAAGCAAAATTTTCCGACAGGTCTATCTTGGGGGTTTATTGGAAATAATTCCTAATGCCTTTTTCTGAGATCTAGATACTTGGATGAAGAATTTTGAACTTACCGACGAGGTTATGCCATACTTGAGGAAAGGAGAAAGATGACCGTAAAGTTGCGTACAGACTTTCACTCTGCTCCGCAACCAAACGTCACTCGAGCAGAGCGATTGATGATTGACCGGGGAGCAAGAGTGGAACGCGAGAAGATCTAACATCTCCCGTAATGTTCATGATCGGTGCGAATGCAGAGCGGAGGCGGAGCGATTGCGGAGCGATGGGGAACGAGGGCGGAGCGTGCGCGTAGCGGGTTGGAGGCGCGTATATCTGTACGCAGCTTTATATATCACTATTAGGGCTCTAAGTTCAATGTGTTTTTGAGCACTCGCAGTGAGAAAATAGCTGAGTTAACCCTGGAGCATATTTTTTGAGATAAGCTTATCATTCATAAGATTGATAAGAGAAATGAATTCTCTGAACATAGAACCTATCAGCATTAAGGGGAGATCTTCATTATTAATTTTGTCCATATGCTACCAAGAGAGAAGTGAGTCAAGTTGATAAAATGAGCTTTTGAGTAACAGCAAAACAAAGTATGATTCAAGTATATCAGAAAATGAATAATTTTTTTGTTCCTTTGTATCCAAATCCTACATTTCATTGTTATAAGGAATCACTATCTTGATGTGTCTTTGTATAGAATTTTCATATTTATAAACTTGATAAACTGCAAAAATTGAGAAAATGATAAAATGATTGTATGTTTGTGCAGGTGGATCCAAACGAGCCGAAACGTGACCCCGATGACCATGGTCCCCAGCTGGACTCGCTCGACTTCTGGCACAAGTTGATCGCTCTCCTCGTCTCTGTCATAGAAGAGGATCGCAATAGCTACGCGCCTGTTCTCAACCAATTCCCACAGGTACCATACCTACACAAGACTATAATGACACAAAATTTGAAAATACAGTCCAGGTCCTGTAGCTTTAGCTATCGGCGGAGGGCCACTAGACTACAATACTACCCGTTCAAAAACGTCGAACCTTTCTTGAAAATGTATCTTTCCAAGAATAACAGATGCTCTTTTGTATCTTCTCAGAAGCAAAGTTTTGCATCCGAGAAGAAACACAAGTAGCTTTAATGTATCTTTCCATAAGCAACAGATGTTCTTGTGTATCGTCTCAGAAGCAACGTTTCGCATCCGAGAAGAAACACAAGGAGTTTTAATGTATTTTTCCATAAGCAACAGATGTTCCTGCGTATCTTCTTAAAAGCAACATGTTGCATCCGTAAAAGTACACAAGGAACTTAGATGTATCTTTCCAAAAGCAACAGATGCTCCTTTGAATCTTTCAAGGAGCAAGGTTTTGCATCCGAGAAGAAACACAAGGAGCTTTAATGTATCTTTACATAAGCAACAAATGTTCTTGCGTATCTTCTTAAAAGCAACATGTTGCATCCGAAAAGGTAGGTACACAAGGAGCTTTATAGTATCTTTCCAAAAGCAACAGATGCTCCTTTGAATCTTTCAAGAAGCAACGTTTTGCATCCGAGAAGAAACACAAGAAGCTTTAATGTATCTTTCCATAAGCAACAGATGTTCCTGCGTATCTTCTTAAAAGCAACATGTTGCATCCGAAAAGGTACACAAGGAGCTGAAATGTATCTTTCCAAAAGCAACAGATGCTCCTCTGTATCTTTTCAGAAGCAACGTTGTGCATCCAAGAAGAAACACAAGGAGCTTAAATGTATCTTTCCAAAAGCAACAGATGCTCCTTTGTATCTTTTCAGAAGCAACGTTTTGCATCCGAGAGGAAACACAAGGTGTTCCAATGTATCTTTCCATAAGCAACAGATGCTGTTCTGTATCTTCTCAAAAGCAACGTGTTGCATCCAAAAAGATACACAAAGAGTTTTTTAGAGTTTAGCACAACGCAGCCTATCAGCTGAAATTCGTTTAAAATGCTCTTTCAAATTGTTGGTCTTCTTTTTCTTCATGTGCCGTCTCCATGGCGGAGGTTGGCTATCATGATGGCAATTTTCACCCTGCTTACAGCTGACTTGAAAAGTTCATTTGAGGTGCACTTGATCCAATCCCTTAAATTGCGCAACCAAGATATCCTTCTTCGCCCCACTGACCTCCTACCTGTTATTTTGCCTTGCATAATGAGGTGCAATATTCCATACTTGTGTCCTCTCATTATGTGACCCAGGTACCTTAATTTGCGCTCCTTGATTTCACCAATGAGTTGCAGTTTCTTACTCATTCTCCTGAGAAGCTCTTCAATTTTAACATGATCGGTGTATTAGATTTTCAGCGTTCTGCGATATGTCCACATCTCAAAGGCTTGTATTTTCTTCTCACCCGATCTATTCAATGTCCATGCTTCCACACCATATCATAGTACAGGAAACACGAAACATTTAAGGAGACGCATTCGTAATTCAAGCTTAATGTCTCTTGATGTCAGTAAATTCTTGATCCTGATAAATGTGGAACGTGCTTTCTCCATTCTTATTCTGAGTTCTGAGCAGTTATCAGCATTGGAAGTTACCCGAGTCCCAAGGTATGTGTAGGAATCCACCCGCTCCAAACGGATTCCTTCAGTGAAATGATCCCCGATAGGAGGTTGGTCTTTGGTGATGATCATGTACTTTGTCTTTTCAGAATTCAGACTCAAACCACCTTCTTTGCTTGCAATAATGATACTGTTCAGCATCCTCTGGAGATCTTCCATATTTTGTGCCAGCAGTACAGTGTCATCCGCATACCTTAGGTTATTGAAAGGTGTGCCATTAACTCTTATACCTCCAGTCTCATCTTCTAGGGCCTTGCTGATGATTCTTTCGGAATAAATGTTGTAAAGGAGTGGTGAAAGCACACAGCCCTGATGAACCCCTCGTTTGATTTCCAATTGTTGGTAATACGTTGCAATTATCTCATTCTTGAAGAATCCCTTCTTCCTCAAAGAAAGCTCAGTAGGGAGCTTCCTCCATCTAGGAATACACGGTCTCTGAAGCCTGAAGCCTGTCAAAAACATGGAACATTTTGGAAATGTATTCTTCAATAAACAACAGATGCTCTTTTGTATCTTCTTAAGAACAACATTATGCATCTAAAAAGATACACGAGGAGCTTTTTAAATCAGACATTCGTTCAACATGTTCTTTCCATTGTTGGTGATATGTCGCAACTCTCTTATTCATGGAGAATCCCTGTGTGTAGGGAGCTCTCTTCAAGGAAGCTCTCGAGGAAGCTTCAAGGAAGAAAGCTCCCTACATCATCCAGCTTCCTTTCATCCAAGAATCTAGGGTCTGTTGAACCTGATGTTCTTCAAAGCCGCGAATATTATCGCGTACCTTCACTTCATGCCGTTTTGGAGTCACGGAGAAAACAGTACGGGACTCTTACTTCTTACCCTAAATGTAACTACAAAATAACTATTCTTTCAGGATTTCACGATGCTTGATCAAATAGCCTAGTATGGATGGTTGTGCTGAAGCACCACTCTTTTCGATGTTTCTCTCCTTATTTAATGACTTGCCATAATTTACCATTGTTTTTCCGCAGGAACTGAATATCGGTCAACAGTCAGCCCTGACCATGTGGGGATTGTTTGCCACTGACATGAAATATGCCTTGGACGAACACGAACAGCACAGAAGGTGCAAATCATCTGAGTACATGAATCTTCACTTCAAGGTAAATCTTTCAATCTGAATCATGTTGGTCCAATCTAGATATGAAAATACAGTTGAACCTCTAATTCCCGGTTTTATTAGGCAGAGGGTCATTGCAGATGGCCGAATTTCTGGATGAACCGTTTTTTTAGAGAAAGAACTTATAGAAAACCCTTTCAGTTTTTCCGATAATATACAAGCAATACGGAAGTTCATTGTGGGGTGCCAATCGACCCCCTGGAACGTTTAATGATATTTCCTCCTGGTACTGTCTAAAGTACCTACTTTACTCCCTGGAACATAATACTAAAGTGTCACTTTTTCGCTCTCGGTACTAAAAAAAAACAGAAAATCTCCCTAGGGAGGAATAGTAACTCCATTTGAATAACATGGGAAGCATCACTATTTTAAAAACGTACATTTGAAATAGGTTAGAAGGTCTAAGTTCAGATGAGAAAGCATTTAGAGTTAAAATGTTTCTCTTATTTTTACTCTTATTTTGCTTCACTATATTATGAAATTTATGTTTGTATGCTAAAATTATTACAAACTCCATATCACTATACCAAAAAAATGTATAATTTTTTTTATTCCATGTTATTCAAAATACCAGCCAACAAATATTCCTCATCAACTAATCAAATTTGAAACGGGAACTTCATCATAGCTGTAGTTGTGGCGGCCATTGTTGTTACAAGTTTTGCCGTCAATAGAGCATAGCGCTGTCGGCGGAGAACTGTGATTACAAGCTAGCTGTTCCTGTTTACTTTTTTGATTATCTTGTAGTCGTAACACATTGTTTGGTCACGTACGTTTTTAAAAACTATTTTATTTGCAGTTTTTATAAAAATGTAGGTGGAGGGAAAATGTTGTGTTTATCACGAGTGAAAAATGCTTTTTCTCCCTCAGGAAAATTGTTGCCCACGGCTTCGCCTCGGGCTTCAAACTTTTCCCTCATGGAAAAAACAGTACTTTTCACTCTAGATATACAAATAACTATTTCATTATAATAGTTTGAAAAGGATGTGCATTGCGGGTTGCCTATAAATCCCCCTGACCTTTTGATAATAATTATCAGTGAAGTGATTGGGAGGAAAACCCTATAAACTATTTCTCTAGCAGATTTAATTTGATACGTTTCAAATCATTGGAAATATACAGAGTGAGTCAAATGTATGGGAACCATTCAATAAGTTGGAGACTGTTGTGGATATAATACTGTAACTTTCACGATAAGTTATTGGTCGAATACTCTACCTTTTGACGTACAACTAAATTTCAACCCTTCATAAGGAGGTGACTTGGGGGTTGTAACTCGAATACTTCAAATGTGAACACTCATTGTGTGGTACATCATTTCAAAGGCCTTTTCAAAACAAGAAAGATGACATCAATAAAAATGTTCTATGATACTTATTGCGGCTGATTGAAGTGTTGGTTTTCACTAGAAACTTCAATCACGGTATCTTCTAGTGCTACTGTGATTCCTTAACCTTCCACTTATATCATAACAAATTAATTAAAGTTCGAATACAAGAATATATTAATTTGTTGTCTCTTCCATTTAAATTCACACAACCTATGTTTCAATGATATTGGCGTCATAATTGTGGAAATAGTGAAAATTGGTCTTTAAAGTAAAAAGTGAAATCATAATCTTAATCCCTTCTCAAAACTTCCATTCATCAAAATTTGGGAGAATTACAGTTTTGGGTGTTCTATGCTGTTGTCTTCTTCCAATCATATTATTGCAATATTGATTTGTGGATTGTCAATGGAATTAACTATTTCAGATTAGTGTTCAATTTATGTACTCATTCCCATTTATTTAGATTTGATTTCAATAGACTGTTGTTGTTCAAAATACAGTAGAATGCTACATTATAGTTCAAGGAAACTAGTAGGGGTATTCACAATGTTGTTTTAGCCAGCTGAAGTGCTATTTGATAACTCTGGATTGTGAACGCCCCATCTAAAACCATCTGCTATTAGCTAACTGAAGTGGCGATCCAAGCGGATAATTTGTGTAACTTAAAGTTAAAAAGTAAGATTATAAACATATGACAGCCTTTTAACAGAGATAGCTAGAGTTAGCGGACTCAAACCTGCGCTATCTGCTATCTCGTCTGTTAATTTTTTTCTAACGTACCACTATAGCATTGAGTTAACACAGACTTAGGAGATAGCTGGAGATAGCGAATAGCTCGACTTAGCCAGCTAACTCCAACATTGTGAATACCCCTATATGAGAATAAAACTTACTTTCGGCCTTATGATACTATATTTACAGTAAATAAACTGAGATGGGTTTTATGACAGATGGAGAATAAATCGATGAAATGGATTTTCAGGTGAAATGGCTCCATACGAATTACGTGAAAGATGTGCCACCTTACAAGGGCTCGGTGCCCGAGTATCCGGCATGGTTCGAGCCTTTTGTCATGCAGTGGTTGAATGAAAACGATGACGTATCACTGGAGTATCTGAAAAGTGCCTTCGAGAGAGATAAAAAAGATGGGGTGAGTAGGAGAGGATAAATCAAAGTTTATAGTGAATATTTCACTCTTGTTCGCACTCCGATGATTCGGAATACATTTTGAGCTGTAAGTTCACTTATATTCATTAAACTTATATTCAGTTCACTTATATAGCATCATTATTGGGAGAACACATTTTTATTTTTGTCACATCTACATTCATCATTATATAATATATATCACTATATTTTAACTCGGATTTTCTTTTATCTGTATGAATACAGAATCTGTATGATTTTCTTTTATTTGTATGTATGTAACGCAGCTACGGCCACGCGTAATTCTCATCGAATTCGATGAGATTTGACAGGAATATTTATTTTCCAGCTGCGTGTCGATGTATACACAAGATTTTTTGAAATTTTGCTTTTTAAAGATAACTAGCTTATCCAGCGAGCTTCGTACAGCCAAAAAGTCAATTTATCTCATGTCACACTCGACTTTATTTGGTTAATCATGGAATTTATTTGACAATCAATATTTTCATTTACATCTCAATACGGACTTCTTATATGCTCAAAACTACCGTTTCAATGCCAGTGAACAATTTTATCACAGAGTGACGTGTTCATTACAGCTGGTAAGTTCATATTCTAAATCATATTATCACAACATGATCTTGAATCATGATGATCTTCCCGTTCAACGTTAGCCGCAGGGTCGACAATTTCGAAAACATAGGTCTGTAAAATAGATTAATATATAATTATTATTGATATTATTAGCCCCCCTATTGAAATTTTTGGTCAGAAACCATCCCAAATATTCACACAACATATTCCCAAAGTTTCATGTTGTTCTGCCAAGTAGTTTTCGAGTTTATAGGGAACAAACAATCTAACAAACACACAAACAAACTAACACACAAAAATACATTGATTGTTATCTATAGATATATGAGAAGAAAAGGAATTCCTCATTACTCTGATATCACTATATATCATCTACTCTGTAGATAGCATATTTCAGACTATAGAATATTATTCATAATTAATCAGCTGACACAGATGTCTGGAGAAGCCGTGTCCATTTCTATAAGGTCTTCTCCCTCTTCTTCTTCTTCTCCTTCTTTATCTTCTCCTTCTTCTCCTTCATCTTCTTCTCTTTCTTCTTCTTTCCCCTCTTCTTCTCCTTCTTCTCTTACTCCTCCCACTCCTCCACCTCCTCATCATCCTCCTCCTCCTCCTCATCCTCCTCCTCCTCCTCCTCCACCACCTCTTCCTCCCCATCCTACTTATCATACTCCTCCTCTTCCTCCTACTACAACCCCCTCCTCATTCTTCTCCTTGTATTCTTGATTCATGTATCAATAATAATGTTGTAAAAAATAGAATTGGAATCGTTTTGGGCGTAAGTTAGCCTGTGGCACTTTTCTTTAAGTTGTATAATTCTGAATGATTGAATAAATAAATAAATAATTCATAACTTAATCGGATTCCCTCTACTTGATTCTTTTTGATATGATGGCAAATAGATTGAATTTGAATAAAATGAATGATGCAGCAATAATCGACGGCGTTTGTGTTTTGTGATGACAGTTCCAGCGTAGTTCGGAGCATGCGCTGTTCTCGAATTCGGTGGTGGACGTGTTCACGCAGCTGACGCAGTGCTTCGACGTGGTGTCGAAACTGGAGTGTCCCGACCCAGAGATCTGGAAGCGTTACATGAAGCGCTTCGCCAAAACCATAGTCAAGGTGCTCATCGCCTACGCAGACATCGTCAAGTTCGAGTTCCCCGAACACATGATTGAGGAACGCATTGTGAGTAGACTATCTAATGATCATATGATTATAATGTACTCAATGGCCCATATGAATAAAACCAGAGCAAATGCTCATGAGCAAGAGCATGGAGCATAAGGTTTTGCTCATGAGCAAAATGTAGAAGCAAAAGCATTTGCTAATTTTTATATGAATAAGTTTTAGCTTATACTCTTACCTTATGCTCCTGAACTCTGGAGTAAATGATCACGTTTTTTAAATATTTTTCATCAGCTGATTCGCTTTTGTAGCCTTACTTTGTTTTTATAACTCACGAAAGCGCTAAATATGCAAGTAGGGGGCACCGCTTGTGTTTGCGTCGTCTGCTCTGTTTTCTATTCATGAATTGAGTTTTAGATTAGTTGAGTTTAGAATTTTGAAAAAATGTCATCTCTATAATAATCTTAAGCATATTCTTATAATATCAATAGCCTTCTTATAATCGTCTACACTCTCATCTTCTTGAATGCCTATTTCCTATTTTGTGATGGCTATCTTTATATCAGGTATCTGATATCTTTTGTAGGAATAATGGTGATATATATCATGCTTGAATCTGAAAAGAGTTTTATAGTTCTCAACTATTGGTTGTGATCGTATCTGGTATAGTTTCCTCTTCCTCATACGAATTAGTTGAGCCATTTCACTATGAGCAAAAGGTGATAAGCTGCTCTGGACTAGACTCACCTTTTTTGAAGCATTTGCTTCAAAAGTTGAGCAAATGCTCTAGTTTATTCATACAATTTTGAGTATAAGCTTTTACTTTTGAGCAAATAATGCTCAAACTATTTTTTTGATGAGCATGGGAAAAATGTTTCGCTCACGTTTATTCATAGCAAATGCTCCATATTTTGAAGCAAATGCTCAACTTTATTCATATGGCCCAATGCCTCAACATCTACCGTACCGAAATCCCGAAACTTTTAACTATACAGAGTTGGTGAGAATTATGTAAACATATATTTTTTCAGGAGAATAATTAGCCAGTAGATTTCATTGAGGATCCTACTTGAAATGAAAAATTACTCTTAGAAAATTACGCTGTCGCTGGAACATCTTTGACCGTCACATTAATCCAAATTCTTTTTTCATAATAGAACTATTAGTGACTCTGGAAGAAGAACTGAATATATATTTTTTCAGGCTAGGCCTATTATGTTTTGGAGACGAGGGTCTAAGACCTGATTATAATTTTATTCCCAGAAAAGAATTTCTAGGCTGATGTTAGCGTCGGACCATACGACTGAATGAATGGAAAATAAGAAGGTTGTCATGTGATGCATGATTTCGATACATAGTTCCAAGAGAACATGAATGGCGAAAACCGCACATTGATATCTCAACCCGTATCAGTTTGTTGATGTGAAAGTTGTGAATTATGTTGTATATGAACCAGTTGGAGTAATGTGTCAGCGCATGAAGGACTATCTGTGTGATAGCTCCCAAATAACTTCAAATGATGTTTTGAATCCCAAATAGCTTCAACCGATGTTATGAATGAATGAACGGGGAAACTGTAGTAAATGCTTGTAATGAATTCTTCAGCTGACTGAATGATAAAAAATCACAAAAAAATTTTCCTATGCACTTTTAATGATATTTTTGTATATCTTGATAAAGAATGAAGGAGTGAGTCAATTTTGTTGTCCAACGAACTTGACCTGTAAAAATGTTCGAGAAATACGTGTTCATAATTTGAAGCTGATTGATCAATTCTCATTGTAGAACATACCTACAGACAGACAACGCCTTCAGTAAGTCAAAAGTGAGAACCCCTTAACGCTCGTTCAATTAAATTTACATATTCCATTCTTGAGTTAGCGTTCTCCAAAGTTGATTCAACCATTGAATCCGTTCGATCATTGTATGGTCGCATTCATTAAAACTTGCTTCAATTAATTGAGTTACCTGATGGTAACTGGATTTTTTTCCAACGTTTTTGGAGAAAGCAACACTTCACACTGGGAGTTATGTATTCGCTTGTGAAAGTGTACACATGCACATCTATATTTTTGTCATAGTCATTCAATCTCAGCTTTTTTCCATGCATGAAATCAAGCCGGTAAACAGCTGTTTGCAGAATAAAAAACATATTATTCTCATTACAGCATACTCTACTGTAATGAAACCATGTCATATTATGTTTTCTTTACAGTCGAGTATGTTTCCTAGTTCCGAAATATGAACAGTAAAACTGCTACAAAAAACCACCTTAAGCGCTTCAGGTGGAAGTTTTGTCAACTTCCACAAAATTACTGATTAGGAATTTGTAAACTAGGTTATGTTTATAGAATGCATGTACCTAGTAACTTTTTATTATTCTTTGGATTATTATGACACAATAGTATCTTAAGTCACAAGGACGGGAAGGGCCGTTTTGCAGGCGAGAATGATGTTTCCAGTCGAGGCGTTAGCCGAGACTAGAATTTCATTCGAGCACTGCAAAAGACATTCACGTCCAAGTAGCTTACACTTTTTTTGTCATAATAATCTAGAAAAGAATAATTAAGAAACACAAAACATTACCTTCTTGTGCTGACATTACTAAATGCATTCTATAAACATAACCTAGTTTACAAGTTTCGAATCAGGAATTTCTTTATTGTAATTGACAAAACATCCATCTGGAGCGCTAAAAGGCAGCAGTTTTGCTGTTCCAAACTCGGAACTAGGAAGCATACTCGACTGTAAAGAGAACATATGATTTTATTACAGTATAGTATGCTGTAATGAGAATCATATGTTTATTTGTTCTACAATCAGCAGTTTTCCGGCTTGATTTCATGGATGTAAAACAGCGGAAATTGAATGACTATGACAAAAAATAGTTTACGTTACTTGGACTTGAATGTCTTTTGCAGTGCTCGGATGAAATTCTAGTCTCGGCTAACGCCTCAACTAGAATCATCATTCTCGCCTGCAAAAGGCCTATTCCCGTCCATGTAACATAAGATACTATTATGTTGAATATTTTCTGTCTCTCAAACTGTAACCATTGCGAAATTCTATTGTTACTATTGTACACTACGATTATATATTGTTTTGTACTTGTAGGCATGTATTCTGATGAACAACATTCAGCAGCTGAGAGTGCAACTGGAGAAAATGTTCGAATCGATGGGAGGGGAGAAGCTGGAGGAGGACGCTGCTAACATTCTCAAAGAGTTGCAACAAAACCTCAACACCGCTCTAGATGATCTAGCAACTCAGTTCGCTATTAGGTATACCACATGTTCAAAAATAATATTTCATTATTCAACTAGCAGGTAACCCATGCTAGGGTCCAATTAAAATCTTGACAAACTGAAAACTTGATTTAGGTACTTAAATAGGCCTATAACCATCCTCGGTAAAATGAGAGTCTATATAGAAAATTTCAAGTTAGTCAGTCCAGTACCCAGTTCAGAAGTGATGATGCGTCTTTCATGAATTTCCCATCCCGTACGTGTATAAACCAGTTCTTTCATTTATTATATAAATGTAGATTACAAGTATAACAAGAATTCCATGTTCCTGTACAAGTTAAATGAAGTCAAACATTATAATACAGATATCCACAGTAGAATCCCTCCTATTCAGAAAGATTGTTACAGATAGTGAGTTTTCTCTGTTATAAATTTCAAATCAATACAGTAGAACGATAAGAGTGTTTCCATTCTGTATCAGAACTTATCAATGATTCTATATCGATTCTGATCTATCATTGATTGAAATTCATCATACTGTATCAAATCTTATCGATCATTCTGTATCAAATCCAATTGGGCCTAATGGTTCTGTATCAAACCTGATCAATTCTATATTAAAACTAATCAATTATTATGTATCAAAACTAATTGATTATTCTGTATCAAACCAGATAGATCTATCTATATCAAATTCATTCAATCATTCTGTATCCAACCTGGTAGATTCTGTATTTAAACTGATTGATCACTCTGTATCAATTCTGATAGATCATTCTTTATCAAATATAATCGATCATTCCGTATCAAATCCAATCAATTACTCTGTATCAAACCTGATAGATTCTGTATCAAAACTAACTGATTATTCTGTATCAAATCTGATCGATCAAACTGTATCAAATCCAATTGATGATTCCCTATCAAATCCAATCAATTACTCTGTATCAAACCTGATCGATCTTTCTGTATCAAATTCAATCCATCATTCTGTATCAAACCTGATAGATTCTGTATCAAAACCAATTGATCATTGTGTATCAAATCTGATCGATCATCCTGTATTGAATTCAATTGATGGAATGTTGCAGCCTGGAGCCGCGTATCACGGTGAGCGTGAGGGAGCTGGGTGATCTGTTGCTGGCAGTGAAAGGTGGTGGGGGTGCCGGGGCACTCAATCAACCCTCTCAACGCAACGCGGTGGCTGCTGAGGCTGATGAGGTGCTCAGGCCACTCATGGACTTGTTAGATGGTGAGTGGCTAGGTCAGGTTGGGTTAAGCCACGTCAGGTTAGGTTACACCCAACTATACAAACCTCAGTATGGCCATTGACTGTCACGCTTTTGATTGGCTACCTCGATCACATGGTATCGATATCATCAATTGACTCAACCGCCATTAAGATTGCAAACAAGATTTATAATCCTATCATATTGCATTGAAAATGTTGAACTCATCACTTCTTTTGCCGATTGGAAACACATTTTGAACTTAGATGAGTTCGGTATAGCGTTTTGAAAGGGAAGTAGATTATAGGCCCACTTTGATATAGACCAATAATAGTTATTTGTATATCTAGAGTGAAAAGTACAACTTTTTCTCCCTGTGGGAAAAAGTTTGAAGCCTGAGGCGAAGCCAAGGGCAACAATTTTCCTGAGGAAGAAAATGTATTTTTTGCTCGTGATGTACACAACATTTTTCCTCCATCTACATTTTTTTATAGAAACTGCAAATAATATCATTTTAATAACTTATGTATTGGTGACAATGTTTCCTAACAACATAACCTAAAATCTGAAACCTAAAAACCGGTCGTCTGATTGGCACTGCTGATTGCGCTATCTATCGGCAAAAGTTGTAACAATTATATCAGCTGGGCGTCTACCTAAAATGGCTGTCTCAAGATCACGCGGTTCAGATTTGAATTGCAGATCAAAAATATTTGTTGGCTGGTATTTTGAATAGAATAAAATATTTTTAAAATTGTATAAATTTTTATTGTCTACTAATATTGAGAATATAATATCATACAAACATATATTTCATGAGTTGATCAAATTTCTGGTTGTGGTATTGAATTCAGTTGACTCAATGACAGACACCTCTATCATGCTTTCTCATCTGAGCTTAGACCTTCTAACCTATTACAATGTAAGTTTTAAAATAGAGATGCTTCCCATGTTATTTGAATGAAGTCACTTTTCCTCCCTAGGGAGTTTTTCTGTTTTTTACTACCGAGAGCGAAAAAGTGACACTTTAGTATTATGTTTTAGGGAGTAAAGTAAGTACTTTAGACAGTAGGTGGAGGGAAAGATAATTTTAAAACACTCTGTTGTATATCGATACTTTTTCACTGTTAAAATTGAACTTTAATTTTAAAAAACTTTTGAAGTGAAAATGCACTTACATTGGTGGTGACGATCGTTTCGACCTGTTGTTGGTCATCATCAGACTGTTTGATGATGATCGACAACAGGTCGAAACGATCGTCACTATACAAAAAGTAAGTGCATTTTCACATCAAAAGTTTTTTAAAATTAAAGTTTAAAACACTTATAATAAGCTTGAAACATCAATTTTTCTCTACTCTGGCTACTTGCGGGCCACTACCAGAACTTTCGTGGACCACTTATTGCGGAACACTGCTATATATATATATATAATCATTGTTCCTTCTGAATTTGTGTTTTATTGTGTATTTCAGGCTCCCTGTCATTGTACGCACAATCATGCGAAAAGACTGTTCTGAAAAGACTGCTGAAGGAGCTCTGGAAAATAGTGATGAGAATACTAGAGAAAGCCGTTGTTCTTCCGCCCATGACTGATAAGAGTGTAAGTGAAGAGTAAAATATTACTCCATAAATATTACTAGAAGCTGATCTCTATGGTGAGTGATTTTAGGTGTGATTTGGGAATGTCTATGAATTTGTGTATTGAGTTTAACAAAAACAATATTTATTGAAAACTAAAATTTTATACAAAGGTTCTTTCAATGTATCGGTGTGCCTTTGAGTCAAGCTTTCAATTTCCCTCTCGGATGTTCACAATTGATAGATAAATAGAATCTTGTCTGCTGAATAGAAACTTTTCATTGTAAATTCACGTTTAAAACGTAAACTTTAATCTTAGATTCAATTGACATTAGTTCTATTTCCAGTATCGGCTTGGTTGTAATTTGGAAGTTAAATTCAAAGTTGAGACGTGTATAACAGTTTTTTATTCATCATGCATACAAGAATAATAATAATAAACCGAATTTGTGAGAGGTTCTATATGAGCATTTGTAATGTAGGCTGTGTTTCTATGATAGATTTTAACTCTGCTAGGTCCCAAACATTCTGATTTGTAACCTTATCATCGTCATAATGAATAATTATCATTTGTTCTGAGAAGATACACATTGTGATTAACTCTGATTCAACTCATAATAAATCTGATTCAATATCCATTGTTGGTTCTTGAAATGTAATGACCAATAATATCTTAAATTTCTATATTCAGCATGAAAGTATATATTTCCATGATATACTAATTCATTTTTGTAATCGAGATCGAATATTCTGGTTGTTTATCATATTTCTAGCAACGATTTGGGGGTTGGAAAAGGATGGAGCTATCTGGTTTGTTCAATGACAGACAAGGTCAGCTATAAATGTTTATCAGATGTTGACCATATAACGTGAACGGTAGTCAGTCTACCCCACTTTTATAATCTCAGCAGAGCAGAAATTTCTGCATCTTTGAAAATCCTTGTATCCTTCTTCGCTTTCCTCAGCAGAGTGTAAAAATTTTAAATTTTTACTCATTCTTTCCATATTCCCAGACAAATCTCAGCCATGGAATGGATCGCCTATATTTCAATATAATCTATTCTTCCAAATGTCTCTTGAATTATTGGATGAGGACAATAATTTATCTATCACTAGCTTACCCGGCGAATTCATACCGCCAAAAAGTCAATGTATCTCATGTCGCACTTGACGTTATTTGGTGATCATGAAATTTATCTGACAATCAATATTTTCATTCACATCTCAATACAGTACGGACTTCCTGTGTGCTTAGTCATGCAGCATTTATTATTCCGAAAATGTATTCTTCTCAATCAATTGGTAGTAATATCCATCAGTAAAGTGTTAAATCAAATGAAAATTGATGGGTTAAATCAGTGTTTCAAAGATGAATTTAATGTTTTCATAGTTGTTGATTGTCAATAGATGGTCCAGGAAATATGCGATATACGATGAATTACACAGAATTCTATATTCTTTTCATCTTCCATTTTAGGATGAATATAAGCTAAGCTGAATTGAGAAAAAAGTAAATTAGTCCCTCATTCTTCAGTTATTAATGAATGCAATATGAACAATTCAAGTCCCTCATTCTCTTCCATGAGGTGAATGATTTTTTCCAGTTTCTCAATTATAGGGGAGTGATAAATATTTGTATAGGTATTCTAAGGAATGATTATTTATCTATTTATTCACAATGGAGACAACGGGTTTCCTCAAATATGTCTCATTTACAATAAAAATCTTACAAATTCAAATGATAAAAAAAATACAAATTAGAGAAATACTTATGCAAAAAGAAATAATACAGATAACAAAAATTATCTACAACTGGTACCAATCAACTATACTAACTTCAACTCTACCGTTTTAATACCAGTAAACAATTTATCACAGAGTGACATGTTTATTACAGCTGGTAAGTTCAGATGCTAAATCATATTATCACAACATGATCTTGAATCATGATCATCTTTCTGTTCTTCGGTAGCCGCTCGGCCGAAAATTTCGAAAACATAGGTCTTTAAAATGGATTAATAAATAATTATTATCAGTCCCCCTATTAAATTTTTTTGTCAGAAACCATACCCAGTATTCACACAACATCACACAACATATAACCAAAGTTTCATGCCGTTCTGTCAAGTAGTTTTCGAGTCTATAGGGAACAAACAAACTAGCACATAAACAGACATTCATTTATATAAATATAGATATAGATTATTAATTTAATCAATTCTTTTTACAGATGATTCTGAAAAATCTGACCGACAACGCGAAAAATCTGGCAGCCAACGCCAAAATAGAAGATATGTCAAGACTGATCAAAAACCATATGGTGGGGAAACAGGATGTGAAGAATGCATTAAGTGGTGTGATGGTGAGTTCATACAATTCTTGAAATAATAATGAATTCATGAGGAGTCAAATTCAACTATTTTTGCTGATTGGATTGAGTTGACATAACATTATAGGTAGTAGATTCTAACCTATTATATTAAGCGAGCAATTTCTGTATTTATGGTTATGTATGTCCAACGAATCTTGAAAACAGCTCCAACGATTTTCACGAAATTTGGAACATAGTAGGTTTATGAAATAAAGATTCGATTGCACTAGGTCTCATCCCTGGGAAAACCCGCTGCAGGACATGAAAAGGATAATAATTATTCATCCTTGGAAAAACACATGATATTTCCGTCGTCTGTCGATGTGAGTGCCTGTGTGGAAGAGAGACAGAATTATGTTCAGCTGTTCAATTATTTGCAATCAATCAGCTTATTCACGAGAAATATTCATCTAGAAATTTTAATCAATTTGATCAAAATAATCTGATTTGTTGACATGACATGGTATATCATTCTAAATAAGAGTATATCATAATTTTCAAAGTTAATCATTATTTTACAGTTCCTAGTTATCAGTGAGTGTTATTTTTTTATTTAATGTGGGATGTAAGCAATCTAAATGAGAACTTATCTTATTATGTTTGGACTGGAAATTGGACCTGAATGCAAGTGTAGGCTATGGAACATAACCTACTTTTTGGAATATTTATAGTGTATAAATCAAAATTCGGAGAAGAAACAGTTTTAGGCTGTGCCTGTAAGTCCTTCCCCAATCATTTCAAAGAATTGTGTTCTGTTTATCAATAAATAAATAACGAGCGAAGCTCAGTGCCCCGATATTAAGTTTATAAGGAGTAACGTTCAAGATGTTATTTCAAAAGTTCTCGACGGAGAATTTAGAATTTATTCATACCTTCTTCAAACGTGCGGTTGTTTGGAGTAGACATAACGCCATAGGTAGAAGATTCTAAGAGTTCATAAGGAGCTACGTTTGAGAAGTTATTTCAAAAGTTCTCGGGGAAGAATTTCGAATCTATTCATACCTTCCCAATCTGTTTTTTAAATTTCAGAAATTGCAAATTTATTGTCCTGATAAATTTTAGATCATATTGTGATCCCCTAGTTTTTTGAGATCGTTCAAAGACTTGTTTGCAGGCCGTTATGCTCGAAAGCAGTCTAAACTGAGTTGAAATTAATCTGAAATTTAATCAAGCTATGGTTGCATTCATTTCAGGGCCGGTTTCCGAGCTTGGGATCCAGCTAGCTCTAGACTTTGAACAGCTGGAGTAAGAAAATATTGTCTTTCCGAAACGGGGCGTAGTCGCAGTTTTTATGATTATCTTACTTATTTTCTATAATTGGAAACGTTTTTCCTTGACGGAATAAAACATTCCTAACTAAATCGAAATAGCTGAAACTCTACACTATTTTCTCTTTATTTTATTTTTTGTTCAGTTTTTTAGTTTTTTCGAAATTTAGTTCAAACGCGGACTGCGATTACCCACCGTTTCGGAAAGCCAATTGCTGTTTGAAGTCTAGAACTTAGCTAAATCCCGAGCTCGGAAACCGACCCTTAATGTTTCCTAATCAAACCAGCTATTGGTTTAATGCAACGCGGATAAATGCGGTCATAATCATAACTCAGTTCAGCGCTAAACGTAGATAGTGTATATTGTCCTTAATGGGGCATTCCCATGTCTTTCAGCTTGTTTCTTACTTGAGAGTTTTACAATATTCACAATATAGCTGTAGTCGATGAGATTTTTACTTTCAAATTCAACTTCTGAGGTTCATATTATACACCTTCTATGTTTAACTCTTAGGCTTAGTTGCATTTACTGTTATGTGTATCATTCAAGACTTACACCAAAAGCTGATCCATCTCCGTTTTGACCGAGCCAAATTTATCTTCTGCGGGTTTAACAGTTTAACATCCTTCACATCAACGCCGATACTCAATGAGCAATTGAAGATTTTCTGCAGAGCTGACAGTCTGAGCTGAGTTGAAATTAATATAACAGATAATCTGGACTGAAGAAATGCAGTGAATTCCTATGTGGAATTTTGAATCAAGAGAACTTGACAAATGCAATTGAAAATCATGCCAATTATTATCAGAGTCCTGAAACTATTATCATAGAGACGCAATAGTATAAGTAAATATCCCATGGTATAGGGCGTTTATGTCGCAACTTTTACTGTTATCTCAAGCCCATAGTCCACGTAGTTCTTTCCCGTGAAGCTCTATGACGCTGGTAGTCTCTGATATTGTGCCTTTCATACACTCTTACCCGGTCAAACAGTAAAAATCGACAACAATCGACTGTAATCGGCTTGAGATAACAGTAAAAGTTGCGACATAAACGCCCTATACCATGGGATATCTACTTACGCTATTGTTTCTCTATATACTTCCTCAGATCTCTCATACCTTTTTATCAAGCTCTGTTCATTTGTTCAAGTATCTTTCCACTCTATCTTTTCAAGAGGATTGTTTCTCCATTTACTTCATACTTTCAATTTTCTTATTCAATTTCTTATTTTATTTATTTTAGTTTCTTATTCAATTTTCATTTCTGTTTGTTGTGTTTCTTCTCTCAAACTTGGATTTTACAGACCACTGACACACTCAGTTCAAGCAGTCAACTCAGTAGCAGTGCAGCAAGCGTTGCCACAAGCTGCAAGACAAGTGGTGCAACAGGTTGCAAGACTACTGTTGCAACAAGTTGCAAGGCAAATGGTGCGACCAAAGTATTGTTGACTCGCACATTGGTTGCAACACTGCGTTTTGCTAATAGGAGGCGCAGCAGACAGGAGCAATTCTCCATTAATCTAGTTCAACCTTGTAGCTTGCAAACTGACCGTCGATCGTTTTATGTATGTAGTTTTTCTTTTCGAGGATTCTTTTCTTTTTGGGACTGTTTTCATAACCTGAAAGAGATTTCATTATTTTTGTTCGTTTATTTCATGATTTTCTGTATCTGTACTGTCGTTTTATACAGAGTGAGTCATATGTTTGGGAACCCTTCAATAAGTTGGAGACTGTTGTTCATATTATAATTATGTAACTTTCAGGATGAGTTTTTGGTCAGATACTCTACCTTTTGACGTACAACTGAATTTCGAACCCTCATAAGGGTTTTAAATCGAATATTTCAGATGTTAACACCCATTGTGTGGTACATCATTTCAAATGCCTTTTCAAACCAAGAAAGATGACATCAATTGAAATGTTCTATGATACTTGTATCCGAAATGGCGGCTGATTGAATTTTTAGTTTTCAAAGAAATAATTGATGAAAATCAATCAGCCGCCATTTTTTATAGAAGTACAATAGAACATTTTTTTATTGATGTTATGTATCTCGTTTTGAAAAGGCCTTCAAAATTATGTACCCCAAATTGGTGTTAACATTTGTAATATTCGAGTAACAATTCCTAAATCACCCCCTTATGAGGGTTGAAATTGTACGTCAAAAGGTGGAGTATTTGACCAATAACGTATCCTGAATGTAACAGTATTATATCTATAACAGTCTCCAACTCATTGAAGGGTTCCCATACATATGACATACTCTGTATATAGCAACACTCTTCACAAATTTCACAGTATTCTATGAGAATTGAATTTCAACATTCGAATATTTTCTTCTTTTGTCTTCATTCTATTTGAACTGTTGATATTAATTACAATAGATTCTGTTATTATCTTATACTTTCATAACAGTACTTACAATTTTGTTGCTTTTCGGACGCGTTTCGTGACACTGAACCACATCTTCAGCGAACAAGGAGTAGCAAGGAGTCACTAGAATACTCTATTATCTAGCTACTCCTTGTACGCTGAAGATGTGTAGTGTAGGTATGTACGAAACGTGTCCGACAATCAAGAAAATCATGAGTACTGTTGTACAAATGTAAGATTATTAGGTAATTTATTATAATTCAAATAATTACTCTTTTCACTGATGAAATGAAAATATTCTTCATCATGCTCTTTTCCTATTCGCTATTCATTCTTGTGTTCTGTTACTTTTGATTAATTCAATGGCCTTTTGCAGATGCACCACTATCGCATGTGGGATGTGGGAGCGATTATTTTCCATCTGTGGTACCAAAAACGCAACGCATATGGCAGGCATGGGAATACATTGGCAGGCATGGCAGTGGCTCTGATACTCTCACATGGCGTTGCGCGCTGCAGTTTGCGATTATTTTTCTTGCAATTGTCGTACCACTGGTTTGAGCACTACGCTTCCCCTAGCTTCTGTACCACAATCGCAGTCACTGTGACTTTGAAAACAGCTGTACGATAAAAACATCTGATAGAAACACCCAAGTATGATACAAACATCTGAAAACTGTTGCACCATTGTGCGTTTTCTCGAATGTAGTGTGAAACGTATGATGTATGATGAAAACGGTAGGGGCCAAGAAATGTGGCCAGCAATCTAGACTGCGTCATTGCTACCAACCGAGGTTTTCAGCACCTTTTGGCAATTTATGAAACTTATTCGTTAAAAACAGATGATTGACAATGTCTCATGCAATCATGTAATTGTTCTTGGACAAATAAAAATATTCTATTCTATTCTATTCTATTGGATATAGAATGACGTCAGCTACACCGGAAATTTAACACAAACATGCGCGTGACACTTACCATCTTCTTCTATATACCGTGGTGTAAAAGACTCTATGCGTTAGTCATACTGTTCAGTGGTATGTCGGTCATATGTATACATCCCGCATGCGATAGTGGCTCGTCTGCAACCGGCCTAACGCAGAGAGACTTTCACACTGCATTCGAGAAAACGCGCATTAGTGCAACAGTTATCAGATGTTTGTATCATACCCTGATGTTTCTATCAGGTACTTTTATCATACAGCTGTTTTTAAAGTCACAGCGACTGTGATTGTGGTACAGAAACTAGGGTGCTTCAAACCGTAGTGCTCAAACCAGTGGTACTTCGATCGCAGGTAAAATTAAGCTTGCTGAAGGTTTCTACCACAGCGCGCAACTTCTTGTGGAAGTATCAGTGCCACTGCCATGCCTGCCAATGCATTCCATATGCTCTGGGTTTGTGGTACCACAGAAGGAAAATGGTAGCTCCCACATCCCACATGCGATAGTGGTTCGTCTGCAACCTGCCTTATCGTCCACTCAAGCTTTGTTTCTATTTTCAACAGTTATTCCATTCTTTTCTATTATCATTTGGTTCATTTCAATTTATTTTGTTTTGGTTTCACTCCTTTCCTATTTACTACTGAAGTTTGGTGTTTGCTTGATCAGTCAGATTCCATGAGATATTGGTTGGCTTGTTTGGGTTTTTATCAGTGTTAATAAATAATTTATGTTCTCCTGTTTCACCATAATTTTTTTCTGTGTATGATTTTTGTGTTAAATATTTTTTGCATCATTTTTCTGTTTCTCTAAAGTTTCCTTGTCTTTTTTGCTGATTATCTTTTCTTCGGTTTGAGTTTGTACAATTTTTTTTTTTAACTTTGTTAGATTTCTGTTCTTCTCTGGGAAAATGTTGTATTCTGCTACCCCTGTAACAAAATAATGTCGGGGAACCGAGCTTCGCTCTGAAGTGTAGAAGCACAGAAAAATGTTAAGGAAAGATTGAGTATAGTTTTATATTTATTTATTCATGTTATCAGTCGTACAATTATTTTTACAGTTATATGAGGAGGCACAACATGCTTATGCCCAAAACTGTCATGACTAGTTGGCACCTTGAAAATTGCTTGATCCCCCCTCCACACGTCGCAGGAGTGTAAGTCGTGCCAACTGGTGCTCTTTAGGTGACAAGTAGTCAGGGTGACACCTTGACGCCAGCGTGCAAGGTGTCATGTTGACGTGAGCCATCCCCGTCTACTTGTCTCCTTTCTAAGGTGGTGACAGCTAGTCGGGGGGACACTCTGACGCGAGGGTGCGAGGTGTCAAATTGTCGTTTACGGTCATAACTAGTTGGCACCTCTGGTCCAGTAGGTGACAAGTAGTCGGGGGAAAACTTGACGACAATGGTATATTTTTACGAGGGTACAAGTAGTCGCCTATGGCTAAAATGACCAGGTGTTAGCTAGTCGGGGTGACACGTAGACGGCGACCCGGTCCACAGTATAACAGTATAACCGGTATTTCAAATGTATCTCTTGAATTCGCAGGAGGTCGAGAAGAACCTATCGCCCAAACAGTGCGCCGTCCTTGAAGTGGCCCTTGACACGATCAAACAGTACTTCCATGCCGGAGGCAATGGTCTCAAAAAGAACTTCCTCGAAAAAAGTGCAGAGCTGCAGTCGTTGCGCTACGCGTTGTCACTTTACACGCAAACTACAGACACGCTCATCAAGACATTTGTTCAGTCGCAGACTAACGAAGGTAGGTGTGAACAGACACAATTGCTCGTATGTGTTTCATTCCCGTTGTGTTCGAATAAGTGTCAAGTGGATGGTCTCGTTCTATCTATTGTATGTGTCACATATTAGCTTATCTGTCCATTCTTGTGTGTATGGATACGTACATTTGTATTACTCATTCATTCATAACCGCGTGTCTTATTCATTCATTAGCTTTTCCCCTCTCTGTGAATATGGTGAGGAGCGAAGCATGAACCACATCATTACGGAGTGTTCTTTGTCAAGATTCCAGGGAGGGCTACAGAAATTGCATGTAGCAGATGACGAGGCCAAATCTCTCTCTGGCTCAAAAACTTGAAACTACTTGTATGAATTGTTTAATTATCTTCATCTCTTTCTATTATTATTTGTCTCTGCCACTGTATCCATTCGACATATATATTAGCTTCTTCTTTCACAAAAACACACAATGGAGTTAACGATTGATACAGAATCAACATATAATTTTTTATTCTCTCTTTCCTTCGTCCTGGTACCCCCAGAAGAAGGGAGTTTATTATATAAAATATAACAAACAAAAATGAAAAATATACTTATAAAAAGAAATCTTACAAACAGAAAATGAAGAATAATAAACAAAGCAAGAATGACAAATGATGAGAGAATCAGTGGAAAATTTCAAAAATTATAAACCAGACGAAATATGAATTCTTCAAAACCTCCTAAAAAAGGTTTGACTGGAGGAGTCAAGTTTTACATTCTATTAAAAGAAACAGAAATAGTACATTGATATAATTAATCAGTGTAACAATTTTTTCTATCATTCATGTGCTTTGTAAATACCTTGTGCTATATTTTGTTCGTGTTTCTCGATGTTGAAAATGTTTGCATGATTGGAAAAAAGGATGAATTATTTATCTTTTATGTGTTGTGTGGAAAAAATCTTGGATGTTCGTTCGCTGTCTTTATGTTGGCTTGAATGATAATTTGGTGTATTCTATATCAAGTATCAATATTATCCTGTATCTGTTTTTCATGACTGCGAATTCTCTCCTAAGATTCGCATTGCTTTCTACTGATGAAAATATAATTGATATTCATATACAGTTTGATATCTTATCCGTCAAGTCGTGAACTCCAAAATTTGATCGAATATATTCTCCAAAAATCTCCTGAATATATTGCAATGTAACTGATTGAGAAATACAAATGGGATATGGTCATTGAACAATATCCATTTCGAGTCTTATTTCGGATCCAGTATTACTTGAACGTTTTGATAAACCTTTAAACGTGGAATTCTTTGTTCCAAGCCTTCTTGAAGGTTTTACTAAAGATTTTCCCCATAATTGATATAGTCATTGAATTATGAATAGAAGGAATTCAATGATAGGATTCTCAACATTATATCATACATGATAATAATGATGAATTCATATAATATTATAGAGTAATATCTTATTATACTGAAAACTGAATTTCATGTACCGATTCTATACTGATCAAAAAAAAAAAAACCAGAAATACAGAATTTTTTATGTCTTCAAGAAAAAGGAAAATAAAAAATGAGAAATCGTATTCCAATCAGTCATAATTGGAAATGAGTCTGTCTATTATGATAATTGGAATAGAAATTTTATTTCTGTCCTCCAAAATACAACATTTGATTTGAACAGAGAAATAGACAGTAAATTAGTTATTATATCGCTTGCCATTCTATAAAATCTTTATTATATTACATAAAATGTTATTATTTTTGTAAATAGGAAGTCCAAGATCTAAGTGTTGCATTGGTGTTTTCTTGAATCTGTGTTCTCTATCTTTATATATATGTTCTCATGGATGTGTATTTCTCTCTCTCTCCTATTTTTCTCGCACTCTCCTGCTTCACTCCTTGTTCGTTATTCTCACACAATTATTTCACACCGTTACTTATTTGATTTCAATGTTTGTGTTGCCTGCTTGTTGTTTATTTTCGTGTTACAACTCAATTAAATTAATTATTTCTCTGTGTTATTTTTATTCCTTTCTCATCAATCATATTTTACGTTTTCATCCCTCCCCTTTTCCGTGTTTTCCATCCTTTTTCTCTTCTCTTCTATCCACTTTCCCTTATCTTCATTCGATCTGTTTTTTTTTCGTTTGTCATCATTTCTCTCCATTTTTCATCTCACTCTCTCCTGTAATCCTTTTAAACTTCTTCCGCCCATTCTAAATTCAACTGTTTATTACACTATTTCGTATTCGATTTTCATTTCTACCGTTCACCGATCATCTTTCCTCCTTCGTTTCCACTTCTTCTCCAAATCCATTCATATAATTCTCCTTTCTATCTATTTCTCTCTATTCTACTCTCTCCTATTCAACTCTTCTTCCACCGATTTCCCTGCTCTTCCATCTTCTCTTCTTCTTTTTTTCCTTCACCAACACTTTAACCTGTTTCTCTGCTTATTCTGCCTTCTCTTCAACTCTGTAATCATCCATTCTCCTATCTCCTTTCCTATTTTTGTCTCTCCTTCATATTTTATTTTCTTGTACTGATGTTCTCCTGGTCCTCTTTCCGCCCTTCACCATCATCTGATACTTTTGCTTCTCCTCCTCAACCTTACCCTCCTATCTTCTTCTAATTTCCTTTCCTTTTTTGTCTTTCTCCCTCATATTTTCTCCTTGTTGTTCTTGTCCTGCTTGTTCACCTCGTCCTCTTTTCTCTCTTCCTTCTTCTATTCCTCCTCTTCCACCTCCTCCTCCTCTCAATTCTCCATCTTCTGGTTCTTCTCCTTCTCCTCCTCAATATAACCCTCCTATCTTCTTCTCATTTCCTCTCCTTTCTCCTCTCTTCTTCTTTGTCTCTCTTCACTTCATATTTTCTTCTTGTTGTTATTGTCCTGCTTGTTCTCTTGGTCCTCTTCTCTTCCTTCTCACCCTTCTACTCCTCCTCCATCACATCCTCCTCCCCCTCCAACATCACCATCCCATCTTCTCCTCCCCCTCATCCTATTACTCCTCCTTCCCATCCTCCTCCTCCTACTCCTCCTCCTACTTCTCCTCCTCCTTCTTCTTCTCCTCTTCCGTCTCCTTCACAATCTCCACTTCCTATCTTCATCTGGTATATCCCATTCACCCTACTATTGTGTTGTGTTGTTCTATCCCTGCTTGCGTTGCCTGCTTGCCCATGCCTTGTCTCTTCTCCTTGCAATCTGCAGTTCCTCTGAACAGCGAGAAGACATTCAGACAGAGATCGATGTCGAGTGAACGAGAGGATGACTCCGTGGAGGGGGGGCTAGAGGAGCCCCTCAAAGCCAAGAAGCGACGCGAATCCAGTCAAGGTACTCTTTCACTCACTCACCCTCCATCACACCGGGTCCTATAGCTTAGCCTATCAGCGGAAAGCCACCACACTTCAAAACTACCCGTTCAAAAGCATCCAACATCTTTTAAAATGCATCTTTCCATAAGCAACAGATGCTCTTTAGTATCTTCTCAAAAGCAGCTTGTTGCATCCGAAAAGATACACATAGAGCTTTTCAAGAATGTATCTTTCGATAAGCAACAGATGCTCTTTCGTATCTTCTCAGAAGCAGCTTATTGCATCCGAAGCGATACACAAGGAGCTTTCCTGAAATGTATCTTTCCATAAGCAACAGGTGCTCTTTTGTATCTTCTCAAAAGCAACGTGTTGCATCCGAAAAGCCTCCATGATTACAAACACAAGGAGCTTTTTGGAAATGTATCTTTCTATAAGCAACAGATGCTCTTTTGTATCTTCTCAGAAGCAACTTGTTGCATCCGAAAAGATACACAAGGATCTCTCCAGAAATGTATCTTTCCATAAACAATAGATGCTCTTTTGTATCTTCTCAGAAGCAACTTGTTGCATCCGAAAAGATACACAAGGAGCTCTCTAGAAATGTAACTTTCCATAAGCAACAGATGCTCTTTCGTATCTTCTCAGAAGCAACTTGTTGCATTCGAAAAGATACACAAGGAGCTTCCTGGAATGTATCTTCCTATAAACAATAGATGCTCTTTTGTATCTCCTCAAAATCAACGCGTTGCATCCGAAAAGCCTCCATGTTTACAAACACAAGGAGCTTTTTAGAAATGTATCTTTCTATAAGCAACATAATTATTATGCTCTTTCGTATCTTCTCAGAAGCAACTTGTTGCATCCGAAAAGATACACAAGGAGATTTTCAAGAATTTATCTTTCGATAGGCAACAGATGCTCTTTTGTATCTTCTCAGAAGCAACTTGTAGCATCCGAAAAGATACACAAGGATCTTTCCAGAAATGTATCTTTCCATAAGCAACAGATGCTCTTTTGTATCTTCTCAAAAGTAACGTGTTGCATCCGAAAAGATACACAAGGAGCTTTTTTGAGTTACGTCCTTTTGCACAACACAGCCTATCAGCTGACATTCTTTCAACATGTTCTTTCCATTGTTGGTGATACGTTGCAACTTTCTCATTCATGGAGAATCTCTGTGTCTAGCGAGCTCTATCTAGGGATCTAGCGTCTCTGGAGTCTAATGTTTCTGCAAAGCCGTGAATATTTCCCAGTGAACCATACCTTGCCAATATGCCAATTCAAACTGACGGAGGCAAAGCTACGGGTCGCCTACTGTACACTGATCTACACTGATTCAAAAGCTGCATAGCCTATTCACTATGGTTGGATCCACGTTATAAAGTCTGTGGTAATAATAGAACTACAGAGTTTCCGATTCTCTTTTATCACTGTCTTCTGTAGTATAAAGCAATGATTCAATTTGTTCGAGTCAATATAATGAAGTGTCAATTTTTGATTTTTGATGATAATGATATCATCTCAAATACGCTAAATTCTATCCGCCAAGATAATAAATTCTATCAAAATTCCATATCACATTTTCAATAATTTGGATAAAATTCCTTCTTCGTTCGTAATTGATCGATAGCTAACAAACGATTTGACAACAGTGCGGAGGTAGAAAATGATAGAGCTATCTGTTTTGTTCAAATACGCTTCATTTTATTTGTCAATGAAATGAGTTTTCTATATCACATTTTTTCAATTTGGATAGAATATCCTTAGCTAATAAACGATTTGACAACAGTACAGCTTTAGAAAACGATAGAGCTATCTGCTTCGTTCAAATACGCTATATTTTATTTGCAAGGAAATAAATTTTCTATATAAAATTTTTATAATTTGGATGAAATATTTTCTTTGTTCGTTATTAATCCATAGTTAACAAACGATTTGACAACAGTGCAAAGGTAGAAAACTGTAGAGCTATCTACTTTGTTCAAATACGCATTTTTTATTTGTCAATGAAATAAGTTTTCTATATCACATTTTTTCAATTTGGATAAAATATCCTTAGCTAATAAACGAGTTGACAACAGTACGGAGGTAGAAAACGATAGAGCTATCTCTTTCGTTCAAATACGCTTTATTTTATCTGTGAATGAAATACATTTTCTATATATCATTTTTATAATTTGGATAAAATATTTTCTTTTTATCAACAAACGATTTGACAACAGTGTGGAGGTAGGAAAAGATAGAGCTATCCGCTTTTTTCAATGACAGACAAGAATAATTGCGAACCGATGTTAATCATGCTGATTTTATAACGTGGATCTTACTATTATCTCATTCCAAAAATTTCACCTGGCTCCCGTTTTACGACAGTCTCACAGTTTCACAAAGTCACTAGTGAATTTCAATAGACTTGTTACTTTATCTATTTCTTAAGCCCCACACACACATCGATTTTTGTTCGAACAATATTTTGTGCATATACATAATACGGAGTGAGTCATAAGTATGGAAACCCGTCAATAAGTTATAGATGTAATACTGTAACTTCCAGGATAATTTATTGGTCGAATACTCTACCTTTAGACGTACAACGGGATTTCAACCCCTCATAAGGGGGTGACTCAGGGGTTTTAACTCGAATATTTCAGATGTTAACACCCATTGTGTGGTACATCATTTTCAATGCCTTTTCAAACCAAGAAAGATGGCATCAATAAAAATGTTCTATGATACTTCTATCCGAAATGGCGGCTGATTGAAGTTTCAAATAAATACTTAAATTTCAATCAGCAATGACTTAAGATGACTTGGGGGTTGTAACTAGAATATTTTAAATGCACCCTTTGTGTGGTACATCATTTCAAAGGCCTTATTATAACAAGAAAGATGACATCAATAAAAATGTTCTATGCTACTTGTATCCAAAATGGCGGCTGATTGAAGTTTCAAGTAAAAACGTAAATTTAAATCAGCTATCATTTTGGATACAGATATCATAGAGTATTTCCATTCATGCCATCTTTCTTGTTTTGAAGAGGCCTTTTAAATGATGTATCACACAATGGGGTTTACATTTTGAATATTCGAGTTACAATCCCTGATTCACCCCCTTATGAGGGGTTGAAATTCTGTTGCACGTTAAAAGGTTGAGTACTCGACCAATAACTTATCCGTAAAGTTACAGTATTATGTCTACAACTGTTTTCAACTTATTGAAGGGTTCCCATACCTATGACTCACTCTTAAGCAGAACGTGAGTAGATTGATTTGCTTCCTATTGACCTCCATACTCAATATTTGATATTCTATCATTATAAATAACAGTTCTCTTATATTATTATTCACAGTTCCCTTGAAATTGTATATTTTGTAGGTATAATGCTAATCTCTATTTTTCTTCTTCCTATCGATTTCATTCTTTCTTATCTCTTTCTACAGATATTCAATTAATGGACGGTAAATATATGGAAAATTCTCCACTTGTAGTGTAGGCCTAGTCATTTTCTGCTTCCACTAGTTTGAATAATTCCAATACCTCTTAATAACTAAAATTTGAGAAGTGGGAGAGAGCCACAGCTTGGTGTCAGTGTCGTGGTCCAGTTGAATGGGAATATTATCCCCATGAGTTTAAATGGGGCTGTTTCCACTCAGGTATGAATAGTCCCATATCAGAACTCATGGGAAATATATTTTCACTGAACCGAATACGGACACTGATACGTGGGAATCCAGATACGATATCTTTCAGCTTATTTGCAATATCTTGAATAGTCGAACAATAATTTGTCATAATTATGTAGCACGTCACAGACCGGCTGCCTGAAGGTCCGATTCCTCAGTGACTACAGTTAACTATATAGTAACTAATAATTACTAAAGTCACGCTGTATTAACTGCTATAAGCTGTTATAGCTTCTACAGCTGGCATAATATAGATACAATTGATATACAGTGAGCCTAGTCACTACCTCCGTAAACAAAGCCGTATTGCATTCGTGTGACGTCAGCACAGGTAGGGCTCCTACACCAATAAAAATTCGTTGATTTCAGCTGATCCATATGAGCTAGTATTTTTATTGGTGTAGGAGCCCTACCTATGCTGACGTCACACGAATGCACTACGGCTTTCTTTATGAGGTAGTGGCCTAGTTGACTACAGCAGTAGTAAGAATACAGTCGGATACAGTATTGTACTGTATTCTACTGTCTGAATCACAGTAGAATACGTTGCTTGGAATTGGACCTTCTGAAAAACACATTTTTGTAGTTCTTTTTCCACTTTCGAGAATATTTGAATAATCTCATCATCACCTTCCTGCATCTGAATTATTCAATCTCATAATTTCCTTTTTTTAGCAAAGTTCCTACAACTCCTGAATAGATTTCTAAACACAGATGCACTTTATGCCTTTCCAATATTCTCTTCCAATTCATAACAATTTTAATTGTATGTATTAATAATTTTTGCTACCAAAATCTTCTTCTTATTAGCAAAGTTTCTATAACTCCTGAATCGATTCCCAAATACCGATGCACTTTATGCTTTTTCAATATAATCTTCTAATTCATCACAATTTTTATTGTATTCATCGATAATTAGATTCTGTTTCATAGTTTTGAGTGCTGATTTAATAATAGTAATATTATAATTCTCGCAACGAATGATCCAAAAGTTTTTACTTTCTTTGCAACCTCAACAATATATTCCACTTTCTTTGAAAAAGGATGGTGAAAGTATACTACTTTGAATGACCTCCCAAATCATATGACTTCTTCATCAAACTACACATTTTTATATCCTTTTATTACTACATCAAACATTTTTCTTATTCCCAGAATGATGAATCTAGATTCCAGAATGCTATTTGGATTATGATTGACACCGTTGTATTCAAAACTTTATCCTAAAAAACCATAATAATATTCTATTATCATTCTTCTCAAAAATTTTTTCATGTCATACAGAATATTACCAATAACATACTCTCATAGAATAACTTTTTTCGAATCATAAATAATGAATCTAATCTTGTCAATTGAACCAAACCTACATTGAATTCACCCAATCAATGATTATTTTCAATTCACAAATAAATTAGTTTCTTGAAAAAAGATAAAAATCATCCACAAAATTCTCAAAACACATTATCACAAGAAGCCTAACTCACACTGTGAATACAATATTCAACTGCATTTTGTAAGAGTGAGTATTTTATCAATCATTATTGCTTGTTGAGTATTTTTTTATCTGTTCGTCTTGGAGTTATTAGGATGGCATCAATACCATTCAACTTGATAGATTATTCTGTGTTTTTGCATGATCATTTTGAATTTAATCCTCTATTGATTGCAATGATGCATCACATTATCATTTTGTGAAATGTGTTCTACCACGTTTGGTATGAATGTCACAGTCTTCAATATTAATTCACAAGTTTTGTTTATTTCTTCTATTGTCCCGTTTGCAATGTTTGATTGTTGTTTTTCTTGAAATACATGTGTGTTGTTTTTGTTATGGTATCTATGTGGGCTATTTTGTTCGAAACAAAAACAGGTGAGTATTTTACAAAGGAATACAAGCTGTCCAGTTGCATAGTTCATCATGAAATACTTCTTCTCTGATTATTGCCATGCATGAAATCCTACAATGCACAAGAATTGTCAAATGATAAAAACAGGTTTTTCGTCACACCCAAATTTTTTCCGCCATTTTGAATCCAACTTCTTTTTTTAATTGGAAGGTGGCCGATTTACTTGAAATACAGCATATAAATTCTTAATCACCGAGGATTCTTATAGGCCTATTTTGAATTCTTCTAGATTTCATCACGTCAAGTTTTAAGAAAGACCCTTGCGAAGCACGGGTTACCTGCTAGTTTTTAATAAAATCAGGATTGATGGATGACTTCAGCTGTGATTTTTGTTCAGAACAACTACATAAATCTATAGAATCACTTCTTTCATTGCAAAATGTTGTTAATGTGTATATTATTAAAATAGTTATTTGTGCAACTAGTGCGCAAAGTGACAGTTTGCTGCATCGAAAGAAACGTTTACGCCCGAGCCGTAGGCGAGGGCGGAATGGTTTTCTTGAGTGCAGCAAACGAACTTTGCGCACGTATTTCACATTAAATTTTTCCTACAGTTACCATTGAATATGAAAAGTGGGTAATTATGGGTAAAATTGCCTGAATAATGTAGTAGTGTTTGAATGGCGGGGGGCAGCTGTGTGGTGTGTGCTGTGGTGGCACTGTGCTGTCGTTGTCCTTGGTTATAATATCTACTTAATAATTAGCGCGTTGTGCTCCGTTGCACCTCTGCTCACTATAGCAGCCACAGCAGTCACTGTTACCAACTTCATTTTGATTTTGCTGCACTGGTGCTCCATATAACCTACTAACTATTTTGCGTTGTCATGCTGCAAATCTGGAGTACGCAAAGTACTCACTTTGCGCACTAGTGCGGAAAAGTAATTCTTTGCAGCCTGCAATCAGTGCACAAATGGTCACTTTTCAGGGTATCTGTAGGAAAAAGCTTTTTTCCAGCTCATGATAACCATTGCTTGACATGGTTACAAATAGACGTTATTTTTCAATATAATCTTCTAATTCTACTGTTTTGAGTGCTGATTTAATAATAGTAATATTATAATTCTCACAACGAATGATCCAAAAGTTTTTACTTTCTTTGCAACCTCAACAATATATTCCACTTTTTTGAAAAAGGATGGTGAAAGTATACTACTTTGAATGACCTCCAAATCATATGACTTCTTCATCAAACTACACATTTTTATATCCTTTTATTACTACATCAAACATTTTTCTTATTCCCAGAATGATGAATCTAGATTCCAGAATCCTATTTGGATTATGATTGACACCGTTGTATTCAAAACTTTATCCTAAAAAACCATAATAATATTCTATTATCATTCTTCTCAAAAATTTTTTCATGTCATACAGAGTATTACCAATAACATACTCTCATAGAATAACTTTTTTCGAATCATAAATAATGAATCTAATCTTGTCAATTGAACCAAACCTACATTGAATTCACCCAATCAATGATTATTTTCAATCCACAAATAAATTAGTTTTTCGAAAAAAGATAAAAATCATCCACAAAATTCTCAAAACACATTATCACAAGAAGCCTAACTCACACTGTGAATACAATATTCAACTGCATTTTGTAAGAGTGAGTATTTCATCAATCATTATTGCTTGTTGAGTATTTTTTTATCTGTTTGTCTTGGAGTTATTAGGATGGCATCAATACCATTCAACTGATAGATTATTCTGTGTTTTTGCATGATCATTTTGAATTTAATCCTCTATTGATTGCAATGATGCATCACATTATCATTTTGTGAAATGTGTTCTACCACGTTTGGTATGAATGTCACAGTCTTCAATATTAATTCACAAGTTTTGTTTATTTCTTCTATTGTCCCGTTTGCAATGTTTGATTGTTGTTTTCTTGAAATACATGTGTGTTGTTTTTGTTATGGTATCTATGTGGGCTATTTTGTTCGAAACAAAAACAGGTGAGTATTTTACAAAGGAATACAAGCTGTCCAGTTGCATAGTTCATCATGAAATACTTCTTCTCTGATTATTGCCATGCATGAAATCCTACAATGCACAAGAATTGTCAAATGATAAAAACAGGTTTTTCGTCACACCCAAATTTTTTCCGCCATTTTGAATCCAACTTCTTTTTTAATTGGAAGGTGGCCGATTTACTTGAAATACAGCATATAAATTCTTAATCAACCGAGGATTCTTATAGGCCTATTTTGAATTCTTCTAGATTTCATCACGTCAAGTTTTAAGAAAGACCCTTGCGAAGCACGGGTTACCTGCTAGTTTTTAATAAAATCAGGATTGATGGATGACTTCAGCTGTGATTTTTGTTCAGAACAACTACATAAATCTATAGAATCACTTCTTTCATTGCAAAATGTTGTTAATGTGTATATTATTAAAATAGTTATTTGTGCAACTAGTGCGCAAAGTGACAGTTTGCTGCATCGAAAGAAACGTTTACGCCCGAGCCGTAGGCGAGGGCGGAATGGTTTCTTGAGTGCAGCAAACGAACTTTGCGCACGTATTTCACATTAAATTTTTCCTACAGTTACCATTGAATATGAAAAGTGGGTAATTATGGGTAAAATTGCCTGAATAATGTAGTAGTGTTTGAATGGCGGGGGGCAGCTGTGTGGTGTGTGCTGTGGTGGCACTGTGCTGTCGTTGTCCTTGGTTATAATATCTACTTAATAATTAGCGCGTTGTGCTCCGTTGCACCTCTGCTCACTATAGCAGCCACAGCAGTCACTGTTACCAACTTCATTTTGATTTTGCTGCACTGGTGCTCCATATAACCTACTAACTATTTTGCGTTGTCATGCTGCAAATCTGGAGTACGCAAAGTACTCACTTGCGCACTAGTGCGGAAAAGTATTCTTTGCAGCCTGCAATCAGTGCACAAATGGTCACTTTTCAGGGTATCTGTAGGAAAAAGCTTTTTTCCAGCTCATGATAACCATTGCTTGACATGGTTGCAAATAGACGTTATTTTTCAATATTAATTATATTATATTATTAATTTAGTGATTGAAAATAAAAACTGAAAGATGTCTTCATTGAGCAAACATAACAGCTGTTTTGAGTTGTGCAGTAGCACAGATTACTGCAATTCCTACTTTAGATCAAACACACAATTTTCCCCAGCATAAAGTAGTGAATTATTCTTTTATGTAGCAGAGTTTGATGTATTTACTCAATCACTAGTCACTGATTTTGTTTGAGACGTATTTTAGAGAGCTGATAGCTACCAAATACGAGTGATGAACTTGAGCAAGTGATGAGTTGAGGAAGAACTATGAGGTTTCTTTTAATGTAAATCGACCTCTATTGATGAAGATTTTCATAAAATATGTGCAATTTCAATAAATAATGATTTATTAATCAGAGAAATTCATCTATAGAATTATAAACACGTTTTTTATCCAGGAAATGAAAATTTTATATGAGCTTATATAAGAGGTATTTAATAAGAATGGGGATTTTTTTTGTATTGGCTTATCAAAAAACATGAAATAGAGCAAATGAACAATATGATGAAGTAAAATTGAGCTTTGTAGATTAAAGATTGATTAAATATTTGGATACTAAATACTGCAGTTTGATAGATTTTGAGAGTTTCTACTGTGCAAGTGATAGAGCTGTACGGCAAACTATGAAAATTCTGAAGAGAGCTGTAGCAGGAAAAGAGGGTGTGAGAGCTGACGCGCAGGCACCCGTCTTTTATGTTCAGAGCTATAGTGAGAAATGCAGTATCCAGCTATACTGGATATAAGAGCGCAAAAGGTTAAAATAAAACATTGATTGCTGTTCAGTAATTCAAAATATTATAAAGGAAAGAATCGCCTTATACATGGGCGGGATAGGAAAAACATGAGTAACGCCTCATCACGTCTGAACTACTGAACTGATTTCCATGATTTCATATCTCAATTTTTTGAATGTGAATTTTTGATTTAGAAATTTCAGAATCAGGATCACGAATAGATTCCAACCTTAAAGTGTTTTATTGTGAATTGGGTAACGAGTGGATTTTGAATTATCAATTCGAAGCTCAGGTTTTGCAGGCCGAACACAGCAATGTCTCCCGGCTACATAGGCCAAAAAATTTATTGACTATCTTCGGATGTTTCTCTTTTTTGGCCCATTAGTACATTTATGCATGTATAATTTTTTTTTTTTTTCATTAGAATTAACTACTTAAGTATTCACTCGTGTATTAATAATAGCGTGTTTGTCTTGTTTGTCTGCGTATAAAAATATGAACATCACTTTCAACTCTTGTATTATTTGAAGGTAATTTAGCTGCTATCTGTAACTACTTCTTTCAAATTCCAAATCATTCAATCAAATTGAAAACAATATAGACGAATATAATGTATGATTCATGGATAATGGATTTTTTAATAACACACTTTCATTATACACACTGAGATTCCAATGAACACATGAATTCTTGAATTGATAGATAACAAGTTTTTAACCTTACGGCAGTCGCGCTGTTGTAAAAAGTACAAGTGGTGGTGTCAGTGAATGAATCACCTAAGTATTCCAAAACTCTCTCCCCATCACTCCACTGAGTTGCAGTATCAACCGAGCAATGGTTCAGTCTTCAGGTGCCATTTAGTCGCGACAGTGTATAAGTATGATAGGGAAAGACTGTACACGGGGACTATAAACGAACCAATAACACAGAATTGATGGCTTTGCTTGGTGTTTCTTATTGGGCTACGAAATGGTAATCATCCAAATGTTTTTAGGCGTGAAGTAATCTAATAAGATGAAAATAGTAATTATACAATTAATTAATATGTTTTGACAGTAAACATAGTACATAACACTTGGAAAATTGAATGTTGTAAAAATTACAACACGCGACTGCTCGTGTGATTGAGTAGTGAGTACCAGACTACCGGAAGGTTAATTAGACAAAGCCAGCAAAAACCTATTCTTTCAGATGTGTTCGAGCCATGCAATGTTCTCAAATAACGTCACCAAATTTCTGTATCAAATTCTGTCTCGAAATCACTCATCATAATATGATCATATTGTAACCGCCCCAGATGGAGGTAGAGAGATCTCTGAATTCTAAAGGACGAGTCATGAGACTTGATTAACAACAAAAATTGTATTACCTAATGAATTTCTCATTTATTATACTACTTGAAATTATGTGAAGACGAAATATGCAGTAAACTTTATCAAAATATTATTCCTACAGAAACTACCTGCCAATAAGATTCTACCAACTTCATGAATCTTACTACAACAAAATGGTTACTAATATTAGTAACTCGGTCAGTTGAATTTTTTTATAAAGAGCTAGAATTTTGATACTCACCCACGCATCTATTACTCCCATTGATAATCCCAGAACACAGGACACTCATGATGCCGGAAAAATAACTCAACTTTTTGCAATATTATTTTTGATCTTCTCCGTAACTCGGTTGTTTAACGACTGGACCCCTCTCCACGTCAGTGTGCCAGAAGGTCTAACGGCTGTTCATGGAAGAGTCGGTTATGGGGTACTAGCCAGGTCTGGCTAGTTAATTTTATATTATTTGCATACATGAGAAAAGTCCAGAACCAATTTCTCCATGCAAAACTTCCTTGTGCTAGATACAGAGTAGCCCAAAAACGTCGTATTTTCTGTTCATTTCCCAGTTTTCAGCTATTTCCGCCAAAACCGTTGATCGGACAGAAAAATTTCCTCTAGTCTTTTTTTTAGATCAAAATATTCTGAAAAAATGAGATCATTGGGAGCTCTCTATCTCTAATGAATACTGAGTTATAATTTTCCAAAAATGAGTCACCAAAAATCAATTTTGGTGAACTTAAGTTTTTGACAACAATTTTTTCCGATTGTTATCATTTAGATGTATAATTCAAAATCCCTTAGGCGTATTTTTGTGCTCTACAGTCTGAGATCAGGTAGAGCGCTTTATCTCATATACATTTCAAGGTACACCTGACAACAATGCTCCTTGTATTGTGAAAAACACTTAATTTTTAGCTTCAACCATCATCACCAACTAAATTGTCGTCACATTGATATTTCGCACAATGATATAAGCTGATGAGATTATGTTCTATGAGAATCACCCATTAGATGCACTTCATTTCAGTATTTCCAAGATAAGAGGAAGGCATAAGGACACCTCAAGGATCAAAATTGCAAACATTCATAGCTTGTGACATAATGCTCATCGTACTGCACTTAATTCTTTTCAACTCGTCAAGGCGGTTCGAAATCATGCATCATAAAATGAAATTGTAGGTCGGAAAATGGAAATTTTATTGTTGAGTGCATCAAGCCCATAGAAGGAACTCCTCCTCCTTTTCTTCCATAATAATCGCCTCTCCCTTATTAATTTCACTGTTCTGTGAATTACAGTGGTGGCAGCTAACGACCTGAAATGGATCACGACGGGTATGTTCCGGCCGTTCGTCGAGGTCAACCTGATCGGACCCCAACTTGCCGACAAAAAGCGCAAACAGTCGACCAAAACACGGTCGAACAACTGGTCGCCCAAGTTCAACGAGTCGTTCCACTTCATAATTGGCAACGAGGAACAGTTAGAGTGCTTCGAGCTGCACATCTGCATCAAGGACTACTGCTTCGCCAGGGATGACCGACTTGTCGGTGTCGCCGTTTTGCAGCTCAGGAACATCGTCGATCAGGTCGGTTCAATTCAATTTCCAACGCAATGAATCCAATATAGAAATTGTTCAAATAAGGTGGGTCGTCCACTAGAACCGTTTTGTCCGAACTAGCATCGGCCGAAAACTACCGAACGCGATCGAACGATCCCCCAACAAAGAAAAGAATAGATGCTCGTCCATTGTAACAGGTTCATACGGCCGTTTCCGGCCGATCAATTTTTCGATCCGAATTGAATGAGATTTTCCGGCTCTATCCGTCCGAACTAACTAGTCGAGCTGGGACAACAAATTGTTCCTGACCTAAAATTGTTTCACAGTTTGGTTCTAGAGCATGTTCCATTATGGGATATGCAAGACAAAAGATATCATCGTCGTGATGTTCAAAGGAATATGTGAACAAAGATTGATTAATAATGAATTTAGTGGATATTTGTTGAAGGTAAAATTATTGTAATAAATAACTATTTATTGGATATTTGTTTATTCAATTTTCAAAATCTCAATATAATCATTGTTCATGAAAGGTTTTGGTGGCTATGATAGTAGTTCAATAATTGGCAACTAGAATGACGTGAACGTTTCCAATGGACGAACATATTCGGCTGAATTAACGGCCGGCAGATTCGTTCGACCTAACGGCCGAAAGGATCGGTTGGATACGGTTCCAGTGTACGGTTACCCTAATGCTAAATGATGAATAATTATTACAGCATTCCGAGTTAATTATTACCAGATTCCGAGCTAGGGGAGCTGGGGACTTAGCTAAGTTCTAGACTTTAAACAGTTGGAGTCAGAAAATAGACTTTCTGAAACGGGGCGTTGTCGTAGTCCACGTTTAAATTAAATTTCTAAAAACTAGAAAATTGAACAAAAAAATAAATTGAACTCAAAAGAAAATTGTGTAAAGTTTCAAATATTTTTAATTGCTTAGAAATGTTTCATTTCGCAAGGAAAAAAGTTCCCAATTATTATAAAAATGGGAAAATAGAGATTATCATAATAACTGCGACCACGCCCCGTTTCGGAAAGCCAATTTTCTGACTCCAGCTTTTTAGAACTCAGCTGGATCCTGAGCTCGGAACCGGCCCTAAATTATGATTTTTAGTTTAATTGACCGAGCTCATGATGAGCTGGGACCACCAATCACTTATCCAGAAATTGAGAAAGCCTTACATGAGCTGAAATCAAGGAATCAAGGAAAGCATATGGCTCAGATAATATACCGGCAGAACTATTACAAGCACTGGATGAAGATATTAGGTACTTGTTATTTGTCCTCATAAATTCAATCTATACCACTGGAGAAATCCCAGATGATTTTAAAGAGAGTCTGATGGTGCTCTTACCAAAGAAGAACAAGGCAATAAGATGCGAAGAATATAGAACATTAAGTATTCTAGCACATGCCTCGAAGTTACTTACGAATATCATATTGAGGAGAATTGAGGGGAAAATTGATGCAAATCTCGCGGATGATCAATTCGGCTTCAGAAAGAACAAGGGCACAAGAGAAGCAATATTGTGTATCAGAAATATTGTGGAGAAAAGCTTTCAGGTGAACAAGCAGGTATACATTGCTTTTGTAGATCTGCTTAAGGCATTTGATAGGGTGAATTGGAATGTACTTATGAAAGTATTAAAGGGCATCAAAATAGATTATAGAGATAGAAGGATCATTCGAGAGTTGTACAAGGATCAAACAGCATTATTAAGGATAGGTGAGCAGCAGAGAGAGGCTGCTATAAGGAGAGGAGTGCGACAGGGCTGTAGTTTGTCACCATTGTTATTCAACATTTATATAGAGCAAGCTATTAATGAATGCAAGGAGTGCTGTAGTGGCATCAAGGTAAATGGAGTTCGGATTCAGATGCTTCGTTTTGCAGACGATATAGCTATAATAGCGGATAATAAAATAAGTTTAGAAAGAGCTCTAACCACCTTGCATGAGATTCTACGAAATAAATATGATATGGAGATAAATAAGATAAAGACAGAAGTAATGGTCTGCTCGAAAGTCACAGAGAATGTGTCCATTAAATTAGATAATCACGCCCTGAAGCAAGTAAAAATGTTCAAATATCTTGGAAGCATTATATCAGAAGATGGGAAAGATAGACTGGATATAAAACGCCGAATCAGAGAACCTAAGGGTATGTTTATTAGTAAAAGGCAGCTTCTTTCCTCATATAGTCTAACCTTGGGAATAAGAGAGAGACTAATAAAGAGTTGCATTTGGAGTATAGCTCTTTATGGGTCTGAAACGTGGACTATTGGTAAGGCTGAGGAAAAGACTCTGAATGCTTTTGAAGTGTGGTGTTGGAGGCGTATGCTCAAAATAAAATGGACAGACAGAGTTACGAATGAGGAGGTATTCCAGAGGGCGGCAGAAAAAAGATCTCTTCTGAATTTTCTCAAGGCCAGACGACATTCTTGGATTGGACATATAATAAGACACGACGCATTTACGTCAAGTATTCTGGAAGGTACAGTTGATGGACAAAGGGGTCGTGGGAGACCCCGGCTACAGTACTTAAGACAAATGACGAAGGATCTGGGTGCTATGAGCTATGAACAATGGAAGAGAGTACCAATGGACAGATTTAGATATAAGGCTGCCAACCAATCAAACGATTGAGCTGGAAGAGAGAGAGAGACCGAGCGAAGTGAGGTCTAAGATTCAAGTCCACGGTTTTGCATTTCTCACTATTACTTTCCTTGCCATAGGTTACCATAGGTAAGGAAAGTATTGCTTTCCAAAAAAAATTAAGGTACCCCAATTTCTAAATTTCTATACGTTTCAAGGTCCCCTGAGTCCGAAAAAGTGGTTTTTGGGTATTGGTCGGTATGTGTGTGTGTGTGTGTGTGTGTGTGTGTGTGTGTGTGTGTGTGTGTGTGTGTGTGTGTGTGTGTGTGTGTGTGTGTGTGTGTGTGTGTGTGTGTGTGTATGAGTGTATGTGCGTCTGTGTACACAATATATCATCTCCCAATTAACGGAATGACTTGAAATTTGGAACTTAAGATCCTTCACCTATAAGGATCCGACACGAACAATTTCGACCAAATGCAATTCAAGATGGCGGCTAAAATGGCGAAAATATTGTCGAAAACAAGGTTTTTCGCGATTTTCTCGAAAAACGGCTCCAACGATTTTGATCAAATTTATACCTAAAATAGTCATTGATAAGCTCTATCAACTACCGCAAGTCCCATATCTGTAAAAATTCCAAGAGCTCCACCCCATCTTTGCAAAGTTTGATTTTAGTTTCCCAATTATCAGGCTTCAGATACAATTTGAACAGAAAATTTTAAGTGAGAAAGATTCAGCATGAAAATCTCTACAAGTAATGTTCAGTAACATTTTCACATAAATTTGAAAATAATCTCGAGATTCCAGAAAGTGTGATTATTCAATTACAAACTGTTGGCAACTGTTGATTCTATTGAATCATTCACTATGAAGAGATAGAAGACCTCGTGTGTCTCCAGCGTTATCGTCCTGTCACCAGCTGACTCAAATCTTTGAATAGTAGACTTGAGATGCGCGGGAACACTAGCGCCAGGTGATCAATTTTCATAACTGCAAGGAAAGTTGTGTGAGTGCGCCACACCACATTTTGTTTATATGTTTTTATGTTCATATATTATTTGTTCCGCATTTACGGCGAAACGCGGTTATTGACTTTCATGAAATTTTCAGGTATGTTCCTTTTTAAAATGCGCGTCGACGTATATACAAGGTTTTTGGAAATTTTGCATTTCAAGGATAATATAAAAGGAAAAGGAGCCTCCTCCATAAGCCAATATTAGAGTAAAAATCAGACTATAAAATTATTTATCATAAATCAGCTGTCGAGTGGATTATAAATTGCATGCAATAACGCATGCAATGTCTCAATGTAACTTTTGATGATAGTAGCATAGCTGTTAACATCAAATTATTACCATTATCGACACAACCCAAACAGTCATTAGTCGTTTATACTCTGATATCTCGCCGACACGACAGGACAGGACAGAATTTACTTTGATGGACTGTGTATTAGAGGAGACTGTGGTTTATTACTACGCGAGGTCTACTGTTCACAGAACTACTAGTAATAATTATTATTCATAAATTCATTAGCATTTGGACAAATGTAATTTCTAATTTATTTCCGTCTGTGGACTGGCTGGCCTCTATGGTTTCGTAGAAACCATAGAATGAGCGCTGCTATCCAAAGATTGTCAGTTTGGTTAAGTGTAAGCATTAGTGACTGGCAATTGGAAGGTATCGGGTTCGATTTCCGGCTGGATAATAATTTCTGGATAGTAGCTCTCATTGCATTTCCATCTATAGTGAGGTCCACATTATGATGGCAGTGGATAAAGATATGAGAACAACGTTGCCGATACTTTTTCTTGTCAATGCCTCCTATGCAGGGTAACTGATATCAGTTTAATGATGTAATATTAACAGTTCATTCTCGTTTAAAATGGACAATTATATTTTATCAAGCAAAAAAAAACATAATTTTTCAATAATTTCATAAAGAATTTTCATAACCAAGATAAAATATTCTGTTAATTACTTATATTTTTACATTGCTAAAGACCTCACATCCATTGTTAACGTGGACCTCACCCTATCTGCTAACCCAGTTGTCAATATTTGCAGTAGAAGAAGTCTTCGGGGTGATTGACAGCATTTAATTAGGATTTTCGTTCAATATTATTATTCATTAATTAGCATTTGAACATGTGCAATTTCTAATTTATTACTTTCCTTGCCCTATTACTATAGGTAAGGAAAGTATTGCTTTCCAAAAAAATTAAGGTACCCAAATTTCTAAATTTCTATACGTTTCAAGGTCCCCTGAGTCCAAAAAAGTGGTTTTTGGGTATTGGTCTGTATGTGTGTGTGTGTATGAGTGTATGTGCGTCTGTGTACACGATATCTCATCTCCCAATTAACGGAATGACTTGAAATTTGGAACTTAAGGTCCTTACACTAAAAGTATCCGACACGAACAATTTGAATCAAATGCAATTCAAGATGGCGGCCAAAATGGCGAAAATGTTGTCGAAAACAAGGTTTTTCGCGATTTTCTCGAAAACATCTCCAACGATTTCAATCAAATTAATACCTAAAATAGAAATTGATAAGCTCTATCAACTGTCACAAGTCCCATATCTGTAAAAATTTAAGGAGCTCCGCCCCATCTATGCAAAATTTGATTTCAAATTCCCAATTATCAGGCTTCAGATACAATTTAAACAAAAAAATTCGAGTGGAAAAGATTGAGCATGAAAATCTCTACAAGTAATGTCCAGTAACATTTTCACCTAAAATTGAAAATAAGCTCGAAATTCCAGAAAATTTGATTATCCAATTGCAAACTGTTGGTAACTTGTTGATTCTATTGAATGATTCACTATGAAGAGATAGCAGACCTCGTATGTCTCCAGCGTTATTGTCCTGTCACCAGCTGACTCAGATCTTTGTTTATAAGTAGACTTGAGATGCGCGACAACACTAGCGTCAGGTGATCAATTCTCATAACGGCAAGAAAAGTTGTGTGAGTGCGCCATACCAGATTTTTTATGTATAATGGCTGACCGCTATGGCTCCGTATAAAAGCCATCTGTATAATTTTAAGTATGAATACTCAAAACATTACTTCTACTTTGAATAGCAATATGTGAATGTTATCACGCTTAAAGTCTTCTGCAAATCTCTCCACTTTGTTAGTTGTTGTTGTTATTATTGCTGTTGTTTGTTATTGTTTTTGTTTTTGTTTGTTGTTGTTTATTGTTGTTTGTTGTTGTTTGTTGTTGTGTTGTTGTTGTTGTTGTTGTTGTTTGTTATTTGTTGCTCAACAATTTCAATGTGGCTGTTTGCAGGGTTCGTGTGCCACATGGCTGTCCCTAGGCAAGCGCATCCAAATGGACGAGACCGGTTGGACGATTCTGCGCATTCTGTCACAACGCACCAATGACGAGGTGGCCAAAGAATTTGTCAAACTGAAATCGGACATCAGACAAGAGAATCCCATCCCACCGGTCTCGTGAGATGAAACTCATTCACTGGTATACGGCTGAAAACAACTCAATGATTAACTAGTTTTTTTCGAATGGTATCATTTAACTATAGTGAGGTCCACGTTATAATGTCAGTGAATAAAGATAGAAGAACAGCGTTGCCTGTCCTCTGCCTTAATTAATTATATATTCATACATTATCAAAAACAGATTTGGCATCGTTGCGGAGCTGGAAAAAGATAGTACTACCTGCTTTGTCAAATGATAGACAAGGATAGCAACATCAAAGTTTATCAAATACTGTCATTATAACGTGGACCTCACTCTAGTTGTATGAAAATCTGGAAATGAAGTGGCTCAAACCAGTTTCAAGAAACTTGTATTTACAATTATTGTATCCTCTAACTAGTTCTATGAGAATTTGAAAATCAAGTGGATCAAATCAGTTTCAAGAGAAAATTTGTTTTTTAAATTGTCTTACTTAAGTTGCCTTATAAAGCCTAGTACAGTTCGGATGCTGTAGCTTTGTCTATTAGTGGAGGGCCACTAGACTATAATGCTACCCAAACAAAAACATGCAACATTTTTGAATATGTATCTTTCCATAAGAAGCATTATGCTCTTCTGTACCGTCGCAATAGCAACGTGTTGTATCCGAAAAGATACACATTTAAAGCTCAACAGTTGCTTGCTACTTGCTAGCCAACAGTAGACTGCCAACTGATCTGTTGCATCTGTACAGCATCGTATCAGATCTCAACATGAGGTATCTCTGTGTGTAGAGAGCTTCCTTCAAGGAATGTCTCTAGGGAGCTTCCTCTATTTAGGGATTCAGGTACTCTGGAGCGTATGTAATATTATGTTCTTGAAACAAGAGGAAAATTTCCCCGCGAATTTGCCTATAATGTCGTTTCAAAGTCACGGAGGCAGAGCTACGGACGCGTACTGTACACACTGGGAGATTTATGTTGCGCGATTTTGTTATTATTGGTGGTTGCATATTGAGTTTAGATTGTGTAGCCTACTTCAGTACCGTGGTAGGTTGACTTGTTTTGTTCCTTGAAAATAACTTTTTCCTCTACCTACTGTCTAAAGAGCCTACTTTACTCCCTGAAACATAATACTGAAGTGTCACTTTTTTCTCTCGGTAGAAAAAACAGAAAAACTCCCTAGAGCATAAAAGTAACTCCATTTGAATAGCATGAGAAGCATCTCTATTTCAAAATCTTGCATTTGAAATAGATTAGAAGGTCTAAGCTCAGATGAGGAAGCATATAGAGTAGTCATTAAACCAACTAAATTCAATACCTCAACCAGACATTTGATCAATATATGAAATATATATTTCATGCTAAAATTATCACAAACTTCATATCAGTATACTATAAAAATGTATAAATATTTTTTTATATTCCATGTTATTCAAAATACCAACCAACGAATATTCCTCATCAACTAATCAAATTTGAAACAGGATATTCATCATAGTGTTGTAGTCGAGTCGGCGGCCATTGTTGTTACAACTTTTTCCGACAGATAGCGCTGTCGGCGGTGAACTGTGTGATCACAAGACAGCTGTTTAATTTTCGAGTTATGTTGTAACACATTTTACTGGTCACGTAATTTTTAACAAATTATTTTATTTGCAGTTTTTATAAAAATGTTGTGTACATCAGGAGTAGAAAATGTTTTTTCTCCCTCAGGAAAATTGTTGCCCTCGGCTTCGCCGCGGGTCAAACTTTTCCCTCAGGGAGAAAAAAAATACTTTTCACTCTAGATAGCTTATACAAATAACTATTGATTACCTAACCCAGTGGAATGAGTTGAGGCTCAACCCCTATCCCAATCGAATACCAACTTTGCCAGATTGTGTTGAATTGAGACTTTCTCATTCATGCAAGGCAATGTCACTACACTGCTCTCAAAACTGCCAAGATTTCAGTAACCTTGTTTGTGCGTTCTTGGCTTGACAGCTTTCTTCAATCTTCAACCTCTCTCCTTCTGCTCTTTCTTCTTTCTCTCAATTATCAGTCCAACACATCACGCTATTTCCTCTTATCATCATTCCTTCATTCATCCATTTGAAAAAAAAACACAATTAGGGAGAACGAAACTCAGGATACCTTGTACTATTTCTCTCCCAAATTCACATAGCTTAATATTGACAAAATCCGAAATAAGGCTATCTCAGGTTTCACAAAATGTTCAGTCCAAAAATAGTCAAGCAGACCACTTTTTCGAATAAGGATTTTCCAAATACCAATATTATAATTGAAATACCATTCTGTTATCTTTAGAAAAGAAAATATTCACTTATTAGAGAAAATTTCGAGCCAGAACCGAAAAACGAACTTACTCCTAGAAACACAACTCAAATCATTCCATTTTCTCAATTCATATTCTTTCGGGTTGATTTTCAATTGTATATTATCTCTTATAGTTGAAGAATTTGAGAACATTCCAGTGTCCACGTCAGAGCTTTTCAGACTAGCTGTCAACAAAGTTATAATTTCCAGGATGATGCTAACATTCAGGCACCAGAAGAAGAATGATCTCTTATGGATTTATTCCATTGAGGTTTGGTTATGAAAGCATACATCTTCTGATTTTGTATTTAGTTATATAATTTCCACTTATGTACTCTATCTAATATCCTCTAATTTAGTTGGCTATAGCATTTAATATTGTGATGATGCAACTCTTCCCTACACACAGACTTCGGCAAATACATGGAATATTTAAGTTCTCAGTTATGTTTGAATAATCCCTGTGATTTTAAAATTGATTAATTCGAACTCTAGCCTTGCAAGATAGTGTGGAATCTCGACCTTCCCATGTGAGTCACTTTGAATATATTCAAATTATATATGGATATATTTATATTCATTTGCTGAATATATTCAATGTGACACTTTTACAGGGTTCCATTAAATCTAGTAATCCCCATAATATTTGGTTAGCTGGAAGTTCAAGTCTTCACTTATTCCATTTAGGCTATATGCTATATCCACATAGAATAGAATACACTTTATTGATCAAAAAATATACGTATAACATATACATGGATCTCGTCACGTCGGTCAGGTACAAAGGAAAGTGATAGACATTCACATAGATGTAGTAACTCATCTAAGTAGGCTACGGTACAATATAAAACAATGTCAGATAACATGAAGCAGCATAAGATAACATGAAAAAACTTGGCCATATCAAGACTACTTTACAATTAATTTATTATGTGGTAACAAATTCGCTGCTGAGGTATTCCTCTAATGTATAGAGCACCCTAGTTATTAGTAGCTCCTTCACTTTTTTCTTGAACATATCTTTTGGAAGTTTATTTTTTGGGCAGTTTATTGAACAGTACGAACTGTTGATATTTATGGATCTTGTGGGATTTGTGCAGTCTTATGGTGGGCTTTACCAAATCGAACTTTTTCCTGGTATCATGTTCATGAGATTCAGATTGTTTAATAAAGTATTTTTCATTTTCTTCCATGAAAACCACATTGCTGTAAATGTACATGTTAGCCAGGGTCGATTCGTTGAATTTCAATCCCCCTATGCATCGCATAGCCTTCTTCTGCCATAAAAACACTATGGACTATCAACCATTTGTTGATTTTTTGTGTTCTATTTTGTAGAGCCACCTCAAATACCTAACTTTGAGAACCCGCTTTTGGGAAGCCTTCTCAATTATTACACATGTATACTTCCAAAGAAGGTGACTGTTCAATAATCTGGTTGCGTTTTTCGAATTAATCTCTTTGCTCTTATTTTGTATAGTTTCATGAGGAGTGGAGTCAATGTATTGAGTCATTTGAACTGAGTCTGAACTGTCAAACTGGAACTGTGGGTGGAGAACTATTTGTATAATTTCATAACTCAGTGCATTTAAATTTAGATGAGTTTGAATCATTGCAAAGGAACTATTTTCATGAAGTGTCAACTAGTTTTGTCTAGTTCCATACGAGATTTGAAATCAATGCATTTTCTTGAAACGAGTTTGAATCAATTCAAAAAAGGAACTAGTTCTGTAAGCTATTTTGCTTCCATTGTGTAACCATATTTTGTATTAAACTAGTTCCACAACATCCATATGTGCTTATTCAATTGTGGTTTCCATAGCTGTATTAATTATCGTTATATGACAATATTTGAAGAGTGTGTAAATTGATTCTACTCTGTAATGTTCATGAATGGAGTGTGAAAATTTATAAATAAAAATCCATCTTTGTATAGCGGTCAATATCGTTTTTAGGCTATTTTTGTAAAAACACAATCTTTGACTTGAATGAATAGCTTAGAGAAGTAATATTATGGTATTCGGTAATATTAATCATGTAATATGACCCCCCCCCCCAATGTTGTATAGAAGCAATTATCAATATTGTTCAAATGTGCAAAACTAGTCTGATCAAGGAACAGCTTGCCTTAAGCTGATTGAAGAGTATTTCTTTGATGGAACTTAGCAGAACCTACTCTCTCTTGTATCATACTGCCAAGTTACATAAATCGGACTTTAGGATCTTGCTTGACAATTATTGCAATGTCTTTTCTAATTTTATGTGTTGAATCCAGGCTATTTTCGAGTGATTCGAGCATCAACCATCAGTCCAATGCCCGGTCTCTATGACACTTATTTAGTTCAAATGACCATTGAATCTATAGGTTGAATGATGAATTAAATCTGATAGATGTTCTTGCAGCTAAGTTATCTCTTGAAACTTGAACATGTCTCTATAAATACATTTCAATTGTATTGTATTGTAGTGTCCGTTGTCTGTTGCAAAAGTAAGGGATAAATCTTTCCCTACCAACATTGTGAATTGATTTCATCAATTTTTTCATGAAGTCATTATGAATAAGTACTGAGCGAAGTAGCATGCATATCGAGTTTAAGTTTTTGTATATTATTCAGTAACTATTAGATTGGATAGGAGTGCCCACCCTTAAATATTCCAAATTTTATTTTAGTAACAGCCCCCCGATTACAGTCGGTTTTTTAAACACTGTTAACCTTTTTTCGGACCATCCAAGAATTGTTTATGAACTGTGAAACCTACCAAGAATTTCAATGATGCTGTACGCGTCTTATCCACGTGGGTGGACTTTCTATTTGGACCTTGGTGGCGGGGAAGGCCAAGGATGAGGTGGAGAGACAGAGTGGAGGCTGATCTGCAGGAGAGGGGTTTGATTGATTGATTGATTGAGTACTTTATTTATGTAGATTACAATATATATCACAATATAATATAGGGTTTGGAGACACGGGGAGGAGATGGACATTATATTGTTGAGGGGACGGCTGGAAGAGGAAAATGCCGCCCCATATGATTGGGGGGAATCTGCAACTTGCGCCCAGCGGTCAGAATGTGTTTGGCCACTCACAGATTGAACGTAACAAAGTGAACGTCCGTGACGTCATCACGAGTGATGTCATTTTGCTCACGGTATTTAGATGAAAACGGTAGGGGTCATGAAATGTGTGCGCAGTGGCCAGCCAGCTAGATTGCGTCACCGCCACCAACCGAGGCTTTCAACACCTATTGGCAATTTACGAAACTTTTTTGTTAAAAACAGGTGATTGCATATAAAATGACGTCAGCGACACCGGAAATTCAGTACGAACATGCGCGTGACACCTACCGTCTTCTTCTATATACCGTGATTTTGCTCTCACTAGCAGCCGACATTACGTTCCCCGACTGAAGGAGCGAAATTCAAATTCACTACAGTATCCTAAGGGAGCTTCAAGCATAACACTACTGTATTATGACAGCATATTAGCCAAGTTAATGAGATACATATTTCCATCCTATAATTCCATTCTAATTGATGTTTCAAGATTGAGCTATAACCATGATTGTACGTTATCATTGGATAACAGTCATTATCATTATCATAAGATACAGTCATCTTGAATGAATAATCACTGTCAAATTGGTTCTAGCAAACACATCGTCTCAATCATTCATTCTAATGTTTTGACTTCTCATTTCTGAATTTTGTTTCAATGACAAAGACAATGATAGATAAAGATATATTTTTTGAATACTCAAAACCTTCAAACACTAATAACTTTGAACCTCCGTCACTCAGCGTAGCAAACATATCACTCATGGTGACAGACTGAAAGAGTCAATATGTGCTAATTATCGAAAAGTTGATGGGGTGGTATGGTTTTGACTAAGCGGGGGATTCCCGGTCGTCAACCTTTTCAACATACTGTCAGAGCTGGAAATTCGATGTATTAATGATTTCAAAATTAATCACAAGTCGAGATAAGTTAATGGAACACTTTTGGAGTCGAATAGGAAGGAATGGTCGTTATGAAGCAGATGGTTGTCGGAAAGTTTATATACCGTTATCACTTCCAGAGAGAAAGAGTGAGAGAGACAGACAAATAATTTGACTGGCAGTGATGACGTCACTACGTGAACAGTGTACTTGTGCAAGGGGGCCATGTATCACTCCCATTTGACCGCTGGGCGCAAGTTGTGTATGTCCATGATTGGGATAAGGCGTAGCAAAAGAAGAAATATGCGTCCTACCCCTTCCACTGTATGCACCCCCAGATTAGAGTATTTGCATTAAGTGTATCCGTATTATTGCATTTTTTTATTAATTGTCACAGTATGGAGGTTCTCAGATTTTTCTTGAACATATTCTAAAATATTGTATACAGTATATACAGTATTGGTAAGAATTATTAAAACATCTCTTACACAAGGATCTTTCAACGAATCATCTTACCCTGGTGAACTTACTCGAATCATTCAAAATACTTATTTTCTGTGTTTTTTTGGTCTCCTATCTCGTATTCACCATTTTGAATGAATTACCATTATTTATCAAATGGAAAAATCATACAAATACATTGATATTTGAATACAGCGTTCTAAAAGATAACCGCGCATCGAGATCTTGAACTGTAACGATGATATTCACATACGAAAATACTGATAACTCAAGTGAAAATTGAATGAATTCAGTGAATTGAATGAATGACAGGCTTTGCCTTTGTGGAGGGTTTTCATGAAGTGTATTAGAAATAATTTTATATTTTCTGTAACTACGATATAATAGCAGTTAGATTCAGTTATTATGATCAATTATTCAAGTTCAACTGTCAATTTTATTTATGATTATTTGGTTGCAGAAGATGTAGCGTTGTTGTATGATTTGGATCTTTGAACCCTGTTACCACGGATAATAAAAACCAATTTAATTTGATTTGGTTCATTAAAAATCTGAACTATCAAATTATGTTGAATATCAGTAGCTCTTCAACAACTTTAACAGTGAAGTTCGATATGTTTCCAATGTTGCACATATTCCAAATATAGGTTACTCATTTATTCTATTCTTGCTCTATTTATTAGTTTTCGGTTGGTAATATCTTCGTAACGGTGTGATATATCAATGGACTTTTGCCATTCATGACCACCTTCCTATTTGAAAAGTAGACTGACATTCAAAATGGAGTATGTAAGATAGAGTACCAAATCTTGAACTCTCAAAAAAATAGTATTTTGAATTTGAGTGAGATCTCCAAACAAAACTATAGACGTATAATCCTAACTTGTTAAACAAGCCGCTCCCATAGTCTGGTTATCACCAAATCTGTATGTAGAAGCTCTTCCAACATATCATTTGAGATTTTTTGAACTTTAATTTTTTTTAACTTGGATTCTTGAATTATGTTGGATTGTATGGATAATACTTGCTCCATTTTTTCTAATGTGTCTACTGAAATAAGTGCTCTACTCTTTTTTCCAGTTTCGTCTTCAATGGTTCAAAATAGGTTCCATTGCTCTTTTGTTTTTAATTCTTAGTTCTTCTCCAAAAAGTACCTTTAGTTTGTGAGCACCTCTCACTTTCCATGATTCAGACCTATTTCTCCAAAGCTTATCCATCATTTCTAGAAAATATTGATGGGAATGCTATACTGTATTTGTATGATGTTCACATTCAAACCTATTCAAATACATGCACTTTTTGCCATATTGATAAAAAGTAAACAAACATGCATCATTGTTTGGCGTTTTGTGTGATGCAATGCATTACATAAATACCAAGTACTATATCGTAGGAATAATATGACAACCATTTGAGAAATTCCCATGAATTTGGTGCAGTTGGGAAAATTTTGTTTCTGGAAATTTGAAAAAACGTAATAACGAAATTCATCAATTTTCTATTAGTCATGTAATGAGATCCACGTTTCCAAGTTGAAGGAAGACTAGCCACGTTTCATTCTACAATCGATAGATGTCATTTATCCCAATTCATCTGATCTAGCATTTATTGTTAAATCTTGTTATTATGATTAAAGGTATCTTAAACATATCACATTCATCAAGAGAGTAAATCGGTTTATGATCTAATGATAAATTGGAGAAAAGTGTTATAGTAGTTAATTATTTCTACATATTGAAGCCTACAGAAATGTTTGCTAATTTTTCTCATAATGATCTTCTTAGTACTTCTCTCAACACCTGACTCTCCCAAGGCTTTCCAAATTTTGTAGTGATTACCACTGTCAAAAGCTTTATGGAAATCAACAAATCTGAGATATACAGGAAATATATTCCAAGCTCTTTTAGAGATGAGTGGTCATCATCTAAACATACCAGTAAACTCTTCTCAACCGTTACTGAAACTCCATTCCTTCTGCCTCATTCATTGCCACTCCGGAATACTTTCCCAACATCCCTCAATTTTTTTCCACCTTGTCCTCTCCCTTGTCTCGCTCAATCCCAGTACTGTCAGTCTCCTCTCTTTCAACATATCTGTCAGCTCGTCCACACGGGGACACACGAACGGTTTTTTGCCGGACCAAGTGCAAAATACACAGGAAGGCATGGAGAAAAACACACTTCAGCCGGCCGGCGAAAAACCGGATCCGGCGAGAAAATCAGCCGGAGGCACTCACGGCTATTCTCTACTTCGCCGGCCGGCTGTTTCGCCGCCGAAATAATTTGAAATTATTTCTTAGTTCTCGACAGTACCATGTCATAATCACGACTGAGAACATCTGAGTACATATTTATGAAAAACATATTCGGTTATTATTGCTGCCGTGCCCGGCGACCGTCGAACGGCAGTTGCAGTGTGGTCTGGTATTCAACCGGCGCTGGATCCGGGGAAACAGCCGGTCTGGCAGTTTTGCCGTCTCGTGTGACCCTGGCCCTCAACGTTAGAATATTCACTGCTCCTATTCTCAAGTCGTTCAAAGTATTCCGTAATCCATTCTTTTGTTTGGCGTTTCAGTATTTCTATACGCTAATCCAGTCCGGTTCCGAGGCTTGTTATTATTTCTGAAAGCGATTTCTATCTCTACTACCGACTTGCTGACTTGCTAGGCCTGACTTAGCTGCATTGGAGTACTTTTTCGTCTGCCGACCTGTCCGGCTAGGATGGCCCTACCGGTAGTTGAACTACCGCCGGCATAGCTTTTCAGGTCATTGGAACAACAAGCAGCCTATTTTTCATTATTAATGTAAATTAAACGAATATTGTTGTTGTCAAATGCATTATTTTTCCATTGGAAAGTGTCATCGTGAAGCTGTTGCTATTGTTATGATCAGGATAAAACTATCTCCATTATATTATGGATTGCATTACTCGAAATTGTATATAAGGTATCCCCGAATTTGCAATCCAAAAAGCAATGTTGTCCTCTAATGTCCAGCGAGTAGCGTGCTATTAAACTTGAAGTCCATCAAATTAGTGATAGTAACGGTATTCGGATAAATAATGTGGAACCCTGCGGAAACCTCAAATGATATTTTTTTCAATTAACTTTGAGAACTCTCAATCTTCATTCCAGCCCTATTTTTCTGTACAATAAAGAGTGTCGGTTTCAATATAAGCTCTTATATCAATGTATGATATATTGTGGAAAATTCTAGTTTTTCCAGATTGTTGACTTTATAAAGTAATATTTTTCAATTCTAAGACTGACTATCAATGTTCTGTGTAAGAACTAGACCGTAAACTTTACCGTTAAAAATGTTACCTTAGTTTCCAAAGACATCAATTTCGTTATCTTTATTTAGATGAATTTGAAAAAAATCAACTCCTAAGTATTGTCGATTATTTCTGAAATCCAAAACTCTCCAATACTCACAAATGTTATCTTTTTAATCCTATGTTGAGTTTCTACTTGTGTAACTTATATAAATCAGATTTATGAGAACATGCAATAAATTCTTAGATGTTTCAAATAATATTGTATCTCAAACAAATACGTACAGAACATTTCATAATTGATAGAATTAAGAAACGCACGATTGTTTTTTTCATGAATAGCATAAATTTATATTGTAATAGTATTTTGTGATGTATAGAGTTAATCTAATAGAAATACTTATTTATCTATATGAGAGTAAATTGGAATGGATTCATTTCAATCAATTTCTAATTTGTGAATAATTTGCACAAACTGGAATAATTTGATTTGAAGCAATCGTAGCTTATTTAAAATTATATTCATGATTCTTCCATTGAATGGGATATTTAACTTTTAAAATCTTTACTTTAGCAAATTTGATCAAGCTTGATCATTTCCCATGATGTCTCTTATGAGAGAATCTCGTAATAATTGTATTAAAGGAAAAATTAATAATTGATTTTGGTTGGAGATTGATCCAACGATATTTCTTCAATTGCCAATGCTGCTTGACTCAGTATTATCCCAGAATACTGTGTAGTCTAAGCGAACTGTAGGTGCAATGAGATATTTCCATTAGCTCTGGATAATAAACCAACTTTGCTGTTTCTATTATCATTTTTTGTATCCTGAATCTATTCCATGGAGTCAAATAACCGAACTCAAAATGCAGAGAAACTCAGAAAGTCGGAGGATCTTTAAACATACGGCCTTCCAACTATTTTCTCTGAATGGAGTTGTATGGTGTGTTTGTAACTCGTTCCAATACGTGGTCATTTTTTATCCATTTGGGCAGAAAATGATCAAGTTTCACCAATTACAAATTTTTAAAACTTCTTCCTTCAGTTTTCTTTCATTCTATCAATCTCGTTTCTCGGCAAAAAATCTATGTAGCAACACACTCATGGAGGGTGGAATAAAGGTAACTCTAATTGACATTGGTTGGTTATTAACCCTACAGAGACACACTTACTTTATGCTAACACAGGAGACACACTGGGGTGTTGAACACTCCAATTTAATTTTGCATTTTTCTTTGAAAAATATGAAGAAAAACAAGTACTTAACCCATACACATGATTTCTTAATCATTTTTGTTCCAAGTGCATACAGAAATCGAAAGTAAAGCACTGCTTATCAATATTTATACTAATTTTAGAAGTACGTATGTTCTGCCTAAGTGTTGGAGCTCCTAATCCGGTTTGAACGACTCATTGCCAATGACAACTTCATCAAAAACTCACGTCTCTTCATTTTATTGTTTTGAATCTCAAGTTGTAGAGAATCATAGCATTCATTCCAATCTGATCCATCATCCCATACCACATTCGTAGTGACAATACAAGTAAATCTTTGTAATAAAAGTGTTTGATAAAAGTCCTACGTAAAAGATACTCTGGGATGTTAGACACCCCAAACGAAGAACAAGATGAGCTGGTGACCTTGTAGAATGCTATTACTGACTGGAAGTAGTGGAGAGTAGTTGCCAATACTACAAACCTAATTTTGACTGGTCAAAAATTCACATCTGTTTCATATTGTCAACTGAAGAACAGAAAAAAAATCCCTGGGGTGTGAAACACCCCAGTGTGTCTCTTTATTTTAGGGTTAATATAGTTACACTTTTTTTCAACATTGAGCCATGTGTAACTTTTATAATAATTGATGTCTTCTGATCAAATATGACTCTCATTTTTCAAGGTAACAAAGAGTTATTAAACTGTATTTCGAATTTTAATCATAGTACTTTATCATCAATTCAGGTCTCCAATGATTTACGAGAAATAAATAATCAGCCAATCGACTTTGAAAAATAATACAGTAATTTTGTTGCTCTTCTACTGAATATTCCATCTAAACTTTCTCAGAAAATCTCTAGCCTAAAACTCTGTTCAATAAGTAACTATGTATAATTAATAAGAGATGAAATAGTTTGTGGGAGGATTTTCACGATGATAATAAAAAACTATTCCTAGTGTTGTGTGTCTTATCGTTCGTTAATGATAGCTACCTATCGATATATTATAAATAAAGATAATTTTTGAAAAGTCTTGATATAATTGCGGTGTCTTCTCCAATTCATGTAAATAAAGCGTATAAATTTATAATACAATATTATATAATATAAATATTATGTAATTTATATTTCTTATAATGTCTAGAAGTAAGATTTATTTTGTTCTGCAACAAGTTGGAAAACTGCAGTAAAAGCAGAATAATAGTATACTAACGATAACATTATAATAATTTTTTATGGTAGAAGATTGAAACGGTTGAGGCTATAATGAGAGATGATGTTTCCACAGTAACAGCTGGATAATAGGGTGATGGAAGTAGTAAGTTAGTGGTTATTTGAGGGTAACAGTTGAAAGTAACCTTTTTTATTCTTCTTGCTTCAATGTTTGATAGGAAGTGGAATAACAGTAACTGACATACTTCACAATGTAATATTGCTCCAGTAATCAATCTGGAGCAACAGTTACCAGCTAAGATAATATGTCATTTTAAAAGAAAGTGGAATGATGGAATAACTGTTACTTCATTGGAAAGCTATAAGGTTGCACCAATCATGATCAAATAATTATCATCCATCAGCTGCTTGATTCAGCTTGGTGACATCATATTTTTGCTGAACTCCTCAACAAAACTGTTTAAATTATGTTCTAATAACTTAATTAGAACTGTTAGCATTTCATACAAATGACATCATTGACCAATGATAACATTTTGGAGTGTTTCACCATAGAAATATATAAGCCTAAAGCTGCGTTTACACCGGAGTTAATAACACAATTTTTTAACATTTTTGTTATTAACTGATGTTAATTACAAAAGTCATCAACATAATGTTAAGTTGCGCCTACACCGGGGTTAATAACATGAGTTATTAATAAAAAGTTATCAACTTGACTGAATCTACACAAATTTCTCTTAACTCATGTTTTTAACAGAAAACTCCTTGTTATTAACAAAATTTATGTTATCCATCGAGAGTCAGTAAATATCGAAGGAAATGTGATGTTATTAACAATAGTTGATAACATAGCCTCTTTTAGCGCATAAACTTTTGTTAATAACAGGTTCCTATCTTCCCCGCAACCCCCTCGCCCTGCATCTTGCTAAACAGATCGCGCTAGTGTTCCCTACCAACTACAGCAGCTGACGAAACACGTGACAAAGTTATTAACTTTTTTTGATAACAAAACTAGCAGCCAGAAGAAAATGTTAACATATTTTAATGACTTATGTTATTAACATCAGGTAATAACAAAAATAATTTGTTTACATTAGATCAGATGAAGATCATCTGAATCATGATCACTCCTGTTCCAATTTAAATTATTTTGAAGACATTTCTACTTTCCTTGCCCTATTACCATAGGTAATTGCTTTCCGAAAAAAATTAAGGTACCACAATTTTTGAATTTTTATACATTTCAAGGTCCCTGATTCCAAAAAAGTGATATTTTTTTCTTTTCCCGGCTGTTATATTGAAATCAAATGGAAGTCAATTGTATTGATAACATTGATCTTGTTAATAACAAGGAGTTTTCTGTTAAAACATCACTTATTAACTTTTGTTGAGAGAAATGTTTGACGATTCAGTCAAGTTGATAACTTTCTATGAATAACTCGTGTTATCAACTCCGGTGTAAACGCAGCTTAACTCGGTTTTGAACATAATATTTAAGGAATGAATGTGTATGATATGTTGACACTGAGCCACAAAATGTTATTATATAAAATAATACGGTTGAATTGTTTGTACAGTATAATATGATATTCTTATAATAATTATCGCTTAATTGTATAATTAATCATTATCTTAAAGATATCACAGTTAAATGTACTAACTGTTTGCCACATATCGATTAACATGGTGCTCTGTTATTTTTTTCTTGATAAAATTTATTATTTCATTTGTTGTTAATGGATATTACCAATTATTGTTGAATATTCGAAAATGTCTTGTTTTATTTTTTATTCAAACAGTTCTTGTTTGAGATCATAATCAATTGAAGGAGACCTAGTATATTCTATACATCATGATAAAGGAACAAACTTTGCAATAATTATTTTACTTTCAAATTAGTTGAATCTTTCTTGAAATCTAAAGAAACTCATCCACTATGTACTGGAGAAATGACATTCTCAGAAATATTTTGATCAGTAGATTCCTTTAGTGTATTGAATTTTCAAATCTTAATATTTCCAATACACTGATATTGAATAATTGAACGCAATCCAAGAAATGTATGTGTAGGCTATAACAATATCCAACTTATCTTTTTTGAACAAAAGATTAGACAGAAGATCCTGCTTCGGCTACGTTTCAGCTAATAATGATATAATTTATGCCAGGAATAATAATAAATTATCATGAGTAAATTCCACTGTGATTTGAAAATACAAAAATTCATCACAAACAAAATTACTAATCATTGCTTTCCAGTATATTGAAGAGTGCAATATCATGAATATGAATGAAATATTACATTGAAGAAGAATAGTATCATTTATACAATAAAATATTTTTTGAGCAAAGAGTAAGATGATTGTGCGAGATTTGTTCTTTTTTGTAAACCATAATGTGTCACTATCATTTTATAACACATACAATATAATGTGTAAATTATTTACATCAAAAATCATAAATACAGAGTGAGTCATATGTATGGAAACCCTTCAATAAGTTGGAGACTGTTGTAGATATAATACTGTAACTTTCAGGATGAGTTATTAGTCAAATACCTACTCTACTTTTTGACGTACAACTGAATTTCAACCCCTCATAAGGGGGTGACTAAGGGGTTGTAACTAGAATATTTAAAATTTAAATTCCCTTTGTGTGGTACATCATTTTAAAGTCCTTTTTGAAACAAGAAAGTTGGCATCGACAGAAATTTCCTATGATACCTGTGTCCAAAATAGCGGCAGGTTGAAGATTTAGTTTTCAAAGAAATGAGGGTTTGTAACTCAAATATTTTGAGCTTAAACACCCATTGTGTGTCACATAATTTTGAAGGCCTTTTCAAAACTAGAATGATAACATCAATAAAAATGCTCCGTGATACTTTTATTCAAAATAGCGGCTGATTAAAATTTATTAATTATTCCTTAAAAAACAAAAAACTTCAATCAGCCGCCATTTTGGATTCAAGTATCATAAAACATTTTTCTTGTTCTACAAATGCCTTTAAAATGATGTATAACACAAAGGGTGTTTACATTTAAAACATTCTAGTTTCAACCCCAAAGTCACCCCCTTATGTGGGGTTGAAATTCAGTTGTACCTATGTAAAAAGGTAGAGTATTTGACCAATATCTTATCCTGAAATTTACAGTATTATATCTACAACAGTCTCCAACTTATTAAAGGGTTCCCATACATATGACTCACTCTGTATAATGAAGGATATTGTAAATATCACCTACAGTATTTCTTGTTTTGTATATTTCTTGGTTTTTGCTGACAACAGAATCGGTGTTCATTCTCAAAAATAGTTTTTATGAATGGCAGTGATTATAGAAGAATAATTTTCAATTTTCATTGTATAATCATAGTATATCATATATAATGGTTCTGTATTATTATGTTGTAGCCTAATGATGATAGCCTTAATGGATGTTCATTCTTGTGACAGATGCGGGAAATATTATAAAATATTGATGGTAGGGATACATTCGATTGTTTTTAATGTCATCTTAATTTGCTGTGGAGAGTTGATGATATTTCGTTCATCAACCAGCTTCTGAAGATGAAATGACTTGTTTCAACTACAGAACAAAATAAAGACGCATTTTATAAAATCCAACTTTTCTATCAAACCATTATGTAATTATTGAAAATAACACATGATAATCATTGAATATCATCATAATTGATAATTATTGGTACATATAATTGAGCTTTCTATCGATTAATCATTTTTTATTACATGAAGTTATAGTAAATATTATTGGAATACTTCTATATGCACACATTTCGTATTGGAATGCTGAGAAAATGGAACTACTAATAACCTTTATCAATATCAGTGAATGATATTTGCATGTGTTTTTCCAAAATATATGATACCTTTATGATAAAAAATTTGTTTTTCTGTGGATATTCCCAGTCTTTTCATTGTGATTTCTTGTTTCCCATAGTACCTTCCCTAGAGAAACCCTTGCGGCTCCGATTTTTTCATCTATCTGGCCTTATAACTTTTCAACGATTGATTGAAAAAACCCGTGCTAATCATGAGCTCATAGAGTATCATATTCTCTTAAATCTCATGTATTATTTCATTATATTACCCATTTCCCTACGATTGTTGCAGCCGTTATAGTGATGAGTGTAAAATCAATCAGTTGTTAAAAAGTTATAAGGCCAGAAGGAGGAAAAAATCGGGGCGCAAGGGTTTCTCTTTAAATTGTGACGCCTTCAAGAGCTCATATCTAGAAAACTATGACAGATATGAAAAATGTTACAAATGAAACTTGTAGGCTAATGTGTAAGCTTTAATTTTGTATTCGACAAAAATTTCCAAAAGAAGCATATTGTTCGAAATAAATGCAAAAAACCAAAATATGGTACTTTCAAACCACCCCCATCACCTTAGCACAGGTCGTAGGGGTGAGGACTTTTGATATACTTACAGAAACTAAACCATTCATTGATACATTTTGTTAGATTTTGTTATTTACTCTTGTAATGTAAAAGTAGATACAACCTACAAGACAACATCAGTAACAACCTGTTCCAAATTTATGATAATTCAGAATATGCGGGTTGCGGGAGAACGGTGATAGATAGCGAAATTTACCAGGAACAAATTATCTTGGGAAATTTTATTTACAATCAGTCAACACCAAAAAAACTGAGAATCGGACAAAGCATAAAGCCGGCTCCAGACTTGCCTCACTAGGCAAGCACCGAATGTTCAGAGTTCGGCGAACTATTCGCCTAGCTATTCGCCGATTAACGAGCAGACATCTACTCACTTGCGTGGTTTGCCGAGCATTTGCTCGATTATCAATTCACACTACTAGCGATTCGGCGAGTCGCTGCACGGTGTTTGCTGAATGACGCATGTCTGGAGCCGGCTTAACAGAGGTACAATGAAATGTGTGTTACGAGGCAGCAAAACATGAGTACATCATAGTAGACTAAGCTATTGGAATTTTTTTTTATAAAGAACAAAATTGAGTTCTAACACAAGACAGCTTTTCGAAAGTTACAACAAATTTACAACAAATGTTCCACATGTGTTAGGGTAAAAACATAGTGGAGCGGCGAGTCAAGAGTCAAGCGGCGAGTCTAGCGGCGCGTTTTTAAATCTTCCATACAATCAAGTAGGCACGGACATAGTGACGAGGCAAGCGGCGCTTCATGCATCGACATGAATCTTGACTCGCCGCTCGTGAAATGACCCCCGATTTCTTTGAAGCGCTGCTCCAGTAGATCGACTCCTGTCTTCCCGTGCAGTCGGTTGTGTATATAATTTGAACGTGTAATTGGTTGTTTGTTGTACAGTATTTCCATCTGTTTGATTAATATTTTCATCAGTGCATCATATTTATACCACAAAATGAACCTGTAACTGTTGATTTCGTCAATACGGAACCGTGAACCGATATGGAACCAACAGATGAATGACCACCATAATCGATTTACGTTGGACAAACTATGGAAGGAAGTAGGGATAGAAAATAATTGCCCAGGTATGTTTGCTTATACGTATGATGTATTTTTTCTTTGCATTTCAGTAGGCCAGTAAGCAAGTTGTCTGAAAAGATCGTCCTAATAACATCTTGCAAACCTCAGAACAGAATGGTATCCAACATATTTGAACACACACATGAAAAGTGAAAGATAATAAAACAATGAATTTGAAATGCTACTGGACACATAATTCATAATAACAATAATAATAAATTTGTCAATGTCTGTCATTTGTAAATGAGATACCAAGGTTTAAAATAGCAAAACCAGCCAAAACATGTAACTAAACTGCTTTTCAGTCTCTTGCAAAGTGGATCATATTTTCATTGAAATATCTTGTGAATGTGTCCCGCACAAAAAGAGCATCACTCGATTGTCATCCTCTCAGACGTTGTCTTCTTGGAACTTCAATGTTCTTAGGTTCAACTGTCTTAACATCTGTCAAATGCCTCTCAAATCCTTCTCTATCTATTATAGTGTTTTGAAGGACACACATAACTTTTATTATCATGTCAACTGTTTCATGGTCAGTTTCAATATTTTTAGACAAAAGTCTCCATTTTGAGTACAGGATTCCAAACGTGCACTCAATACATTTTTGAGCCCTTGAGTGTCTTTTATTGAAGACGATTTTTTCTTCATTGAGATTTTCTACATTGTAAGGTGTTAGTACATTTACGGACAAGGGGAAGGCTTCATCTGCGAGAAATACCAATGGCGTTGTAAAATTAGTCCCAGGCAAACAAGCATCATCCGGAATGGCAATTTCTTTGTTTTTTATCATTCGATAGAAGTCAGAGAAAGCAAAAGTGGCTCCATCGCTTTGTTTTCCAAATCCTCCTACATCGATTACAAGAAATCTGTATTTTGCATCACAAATTCCCAGTAAAACAATGGAGTAGAATTTTTTGTAGTTATAGAACATTGTGCCTGAATGTGGAGGGCAAGAAATTCTGACATGCTTTCCATCAATGCATCCCATACAGTTGGGAAAATTCCACAAGTTACAAAATTCTTTGCTTGTCTGTGTGAAGCATTCTTTTGAAGGAGGCGGCATATGTAAAGGCTGCAAGATATTCCAAAGAACGATGACAGTTCCTTTCACTATCTTGCTAATTGTAGATGCACCAATACGAAATGAGAATGATAAACTTTTGAATGAAGATCCAGTCGCCAAGTATCTGCAACAATAAAATATATGTGTAAACCTAGAACCTAGAATTGATGTAAAACTGCCTGAATTGTTTAGGTTTCAGTCTGTCAAACGTTTATCTCACCTCACCTCAAAGGTCTTATCAAACTTACATGGTCTTATTTAGGGCACTCTTTAGGAATTTAAAAATGGTCTAGAGTAGCTTTGTCTGATTTGATGGGAACCAAACTATTTTTTTTCATTATAGATTAATATGTAACATCAGCAAAATGTAATACTTATTTTTTCATTTCAGTAAAAGATGCTCAAAGCAAATGGAAGTCATTAAGAGACTATTACAGGAAGGAAGTAAGAAAAATGCAAGAAGAAAGATCGGGATCCGGCGCAGAATCGCTGTACAAATCTAATTGGCCATATTTTTTGATGTTAGATTTTCTGAGATCACAATTCAAGACTAGACCTGGGAATATCAAGAAAAAATTTGAAAATTTGGAGGAGCAGACGACAGGCACAAACTTTGAAGAGGCAAATCTTGAAGACAACGCAAACGATATAAGTGTAGATTATCCAAGTGAATCACAAGTTACTGAGGGTGGCAACGATGTCGGCAATGTCAGTACCTCAGCTTCTGTCAAGTGCCGTCTGTCAAGTGCCAATGAAAAAACTATGAATGAAGGTCTTGTCCACCAAAATAATTTTAATAAGAGAAGGGCACAAAATCCTGAATTGAAGAAACTGATCCAGATTGAGGAAAAGAAGATGGCACTTTTAGAAGAAAAGCGGACTCGAAGAGAAGAAAAGCCAAATGACGACATGATGTTTTTTAAAAGCCTTTTGCCTCACATGAAAAATATAAATGGAGCTGAAAAACTACTTTTCCGGAATGAAGTTACAAATCTAGTACTAAAATAGACTCTTCTAGACCGTCTACATCTACTAGTAACTATTCCATTCATCAGTCATTTGTGCCTTCAGACCACTCTCTTCAAAATAGTACATCACTAACACCCCAACAAGACAACAGCTTATTAGATTTAGATCAGTGGAAACAAAGTTTTAACCCTTAACACAAGAACAGTAACATTTTAGATTTAGAGTCAAAAAATGTTTGTCTTTTCAAAATGTGGTTTTAAGTTTTTTTTCATAAAGTTTTTCATGATATAAACAGTTTCTTACCTCAATGTTATAACCAGCTTCTCCTCAGGTTCAATAGGCTGCTTGACGAAATTAGTGAATTTTGTTACCATTTGAGGTTGAATATGGTTTAAAATGTACTGAAAGGTACTGTACTCCATCCTGGTGTATTGAAAGAACCGATCAGGATACTCCTTTAATTGGGGAAATAGGTGATGGTATTCACCTAAAGTATCACGTTTTTCGTTCAATGGATGCACAGCACAACTCCTAACACCTTTAACTCATAAAACTTTGAGGGCACTGTTCTCCAATAAATACTCGTCATCACTATCTGATAGCATTTTGTCGACTAAACTCTTTTCTCCTCCCAGTCGCGGGAGTCAACTCGCCGCTCCACTATGTGCGTGTGAAGCGACGCTTGCATCTTGAATCGAAAACGCGCTGCTTGACTCGCCGCTTGACTCTTGACTCGCCGCTCCACTATGTTTTTACCCTTAGAATTCATTTTTTTGTGTTGACTGATTGTAAATGAAATTTCCTAAAAAGATTTGTTCTTGGTAAATTTCTCTATCTATCGCCGTTCTCCCACAATTTTGGATGAAAAGTTTAAAATGGCCGCCATTTTGAATTTTCGAATTGAACAAAGTTGAATTTTTTTCTACAGTTCATCTCTCTTATTTCTCTTGGGTCTCGAGAGACCCGCTGGGTTAACTCGCTCATGATCTGTTGTATTGATCTCTGAGGTCTTTTGCAAGTATGATATTACAGTAGTAGGATCCATGGGTTAATGTTGTGGGTTAAGTGGAATAGGGGGCTCTTGTTGCCTCAACTTCGCCCACATAACTTTTTGTAATGTTATAAAGTGGAAATAGAAGACATTTATCTATCTATTTATTTAAACATACCTACCGATTTTTATAGCGATCAGTTGGAAAACTTTGAAGCGCTTTAGGAAAAAAAATATTCCACATTTTCTCTTTGTTTTGACCCATAGAACCTAAGATGTTTGGCACTTAAATTATGTGTCACTCTGTGTAGATATATGAAATAGATATTATTCTAATCAAGAGTGCGTTTCATGATGATATCAATGGCTCTGAAATGAGAACGAAATCATTAACAACATCGCAAATTCTAGTGAATTTGGCAGGAGAAAAAACTCCTTTTGTCAAAAATTTAAGAAAAGTATCAAATGAAGCCAATTTTAATCTTTCAAATTTTCGCCCTATTCACCACACAGTAATGAATTTATTTTTTTAATGTTTCATTACTTTTTTCTTTATTGTATAAGTTGTTATTGGTACTCGTATTGATAGAATTTACAGAGTTTAATTGTTCAGATTATATCTTCATTCCAAAAACCAAAACATTTAATGATAAATTTTGTTCGATTTTTGTTATTAACTCTTGTAATGTAAAAGTAGATACAACCTACAAAACAACCTGTTCCAAATTTATGATAATTTACAATACCTAAACTTGCCGACATTTTATAATGTAATAGTTTTGGGGCGCTGAATTCGAATCCGAAATTTGCTGATACGCCAGAGGGCAGCTTCACCCCCAACACCCCCCAAAACCCCAAAAATTTCGGACTTTTTTTTCGAATTTCTTATTCAATCTCGAAAACCTTGAGTTTCTCAAGATAAATCATTCTTGACAAAATTAAAGAAAATTGAATTTCCAATAAATTGAGTGGTCGTGCAAGACTCTACCGATTTTGGTTCCGGAGCTACAAATTTTGAAAAAAGGTGTATTTTTTAAGGGTTTTTCAAAATTAAGCAAACTTACCACTTTCACCCTATACAACTTGGATATTTCACTAGTTATGATGAAAAATCACACATCACGTGAAAGAGCAATTAATTCTGAACAGGATTACTTAGGAATTTTCAGATTGAGTGGAGGTTGAGGAGAGGGACACCCAAAAATATAAAACAAATCATTCAGTAAAAATACAAATTTTTCATTATAATACCTTTTCAAGGCCTCCCTAACAAAAAAAAACCATATTTCGGCTGAAATCATCAGAAGAGGGTTATTTTCTATGAGAATCACCCGTTAAATACACTAAATTCCACTATTTCCGGGTGGGGGGGCACCCATAAGGATACGTCAAGGATCAAAACTTTAAACACTTATAACTTTAGACAGAATGGTCAGATCTTCTTGTTCTACAGTTCATTCTTCACAGCTCGTCAAGTCGGTTCAAAATCATAACTTATATTTGATCAAAAAATAAAAAATCCTCTTTTTGTGTATTTTAGCCCATATTTAAATACACAGAAAATTGCCCAATTTCTATATTCAAAACTGTATATCTCGGTACCCCGAAATGATAAAAAATGTAACAGAATCTCCTCTTTCATTTAAGGTAGATGAATTTTGTAAAAATATAATCGTGAAGTAAGATACGTTTGTTTCAAAAAATCAAGGAATTTGCGATATTTTCCTCATTTTTACAGTCTCGACAGTTTTTCGATTATAAACAGTCATGCAAGATGGAATTGAGGCAACGTAGCTTATAGAACATGCAATTCTCTTTCATTTGAGTTCAATCGCAAGTTTCTATCATGTATCTTACTCGTTTTAGAGACTCTTGAATAACAGTGAAATCGTAGAAAACAATGAGAAAATGAAAATAATCATTTTTTCAATCGGTTGTAACTTTTGAACGGTATTAGAATCAGAAAAACGATTCATAACAGCGGAAAAAGGAGGAGATTCTCTACAACCTTGACTACATTTTTGATTTCTTATCTGAAATATTCCACAAGATACGCCACTTTGAATATGCGAAAAATTAGTGATACGTTAATCATTCCCACAGTCCCGCATATTCAAAGTGGCGTATTTTGTGGAATACTTCAAATAAAAAATCCAAAAAGTAGTCAAGGTTGTAGAAAATTTATCCTCTTTTCGCTCCTATGAATCGTTTTTCTGATTCTGATACAGATCAAAAGTTACAACCGATTGAAAAAATGATTATTTTCATTTTCTCATTTCTTCTACAATTTCACTGATATTCAAGAGTCTCTAAAGCGAGTAAGATACATGATAGAAACTTGCGATTGGTCTCAAATGAAAGAGATCTACATGCTCTATGAGCTACGTTGCTTAATTTTGGAAAACCCTTGAAAAATACACCTTTTTTGAAAATTCGTAGCTCCGGAACCAAAAACGGTAGAGTCCTGCGCGACCACTCACTTTATTCGAAATTCTATTTTCTTTAATTTTGTCAAGAATGATTTATCTTGAGAAACTCAAGGTTTTCGAGATTGAATGAGAAATTCGAAAAAAGTCCGAAATTTTGGGGGTTTTGGGGGGTTTTGGGGATGAGCTCTCTGGTGTGTCAGCAAATTTCGGATTCAGCGCCCCAAAATACATATAGAACCGTCAAGAAAAATTCTTTCGGGGCTATTTCCTGAAAGACGACCATTTGACTGGACTATAATTATATTGCTTGAATAAAATTTTTCATAAATTGTATGAATGTTTACCAAAGTTGCTATGCAATATTTTTTTTGCAATAAAGAATTATCAATGATATTATTATTCTACTTTTTTTAAGTAACCTTAACATTTGAAAGGCAAAGCCTATATACTCAACTTTTAATATCCTATTAAAATATTTGTCATGTAGCTATTCCTGATGTAATGTAACTTAGTACTTTGATAAACATGTACTGGTATGCAGAGTGTCCCGAAATTAAAGTGTCAAACACTGCCAATATAACGTGGACCTCACTGTAACAACTGGAACTGCTGTGTATAGACTGTATGCCCATGGAACAGACAGACGTAAACGGTATTCCAACCAGGCTGAAGCATGATTCTTTCCAGTCTTACTCTTGGGGAGAAATCGGTAGTTTATACTCTGTACAAATTAACTTTAGACTTGGAGGAATATGCGGCGCAAAGAAATAGAGGGAGATCAACCAATTACAGTGATGAATAGAGTGATAGGTAGAAGCGTAATGTAGAGCCTGAAGCTCCCCATGATGTTCCGCAAAGTTTTTGCATAATATTGTATCAGGTTTTTAGTTTTCCTGCTGTCTTTGATTTTTAGACGTGGAAAATTAACATCGAAGAAAAAATTTGGAAGAAATTTTGGGGGAGGGCGAGGTCGCTCAATCTCACCCACTTAAGAATCACGAATTGTAAAGATGGTAAACTTCCAGGTGAACTCGCCCTCCCCCAAAATTTCTTCCAAATTTTTTCTTCGATGTTAATTTTCCACGTCTAAAAATCAAAGATAGCAGAAAAACTAATTCCTGAAACAATATAAATTACGCAAAAACTTTGCGGAACCTCATGGGAAGCTTCAGCCTCTACATTACGCTCAACAGCCCTAAGCCTTGTCTTTTCAGTTGCTGAGTAATGTGCTCCAGTCTGGATGAATAGCTCTCATGTTCATAAGGTTGATGTTCAGTTGAAAAACTCAATGAGAATGATAGGTGGTGTTCTAAAATCTACCCCTGTGGAATGGCTCCCAGTGTTGAGTCGCATCCCACCCCCAAATCTTTGACGTATGAATGCCCTCACTAGAGAGTACAAGAAGGCTATAACCAAAGTGAAAACTTGACCTACTTTAATCTTGAAGATTTAAAAATAGCGAGGATAACCTCGCTAAACAGTTAAAAGATAGAGTTCAAAGTTCCTGGTCAATAAAATCTAAAAATCAACAATCCAGTTCCTAGTAGGAAACTAAATCTCAGGAGTTAGTGCTCAGCCGCTGAAGGAAGCAGTTGATTTGTGTTGTGCTCCGATGTTATCGGTATTCTGTGAAATCCTGCAAGCAATGGACTGACATTCTACTGTCTTTCAGCCGCGCCGCATTTGTTTACGTCGTCGATTTGCATTATATTCAAGGTTTAAAGAGTTTTAATAGGACCTGCGAGGTTTTGAGTTTCATTCTATCCTACTCTAAGCAAGTATGAGTACATGTGATTGTAAGCTGTCCGTGAATAGGAATAGTAGGGATAAGATCGTTTGTGGGCAATGTAACTCCTACTTCCATGGAAAGTGTGTGAGACTTGGAGAGGTGGAGATTGAGGAACTGGTTAGTAGACCTGCACGGTGGAAGTGTGATATTTGTCTCAATAAATTCAGGGTGGAACGTAGCAAAAGTGATTCAACACCGGTACGAGCTAGTTGTACTATTAACATGGGTGATAGCTCTTTTATTACGCGAGAAACTCTAAATACTTCACTAGATGAACTGAAAACCTTCATTACCACAAGTAATCAGAAATTACAAGAGGATATTTCTCGTTCCATGCACTGTGGAAATAGATAAAAACTATCAGGCCTTGTCCGAACAGGCTGAACTTATCCTAGGCTAGAAAAGGATTATTGATGAACTAACGACTGAAAACAAAATTCTTCGTAAAAGACAGGATGATGTTTCATTGCTGGTGGATAATCTTGAACAGTACTCAAGAAGGATTACTCTAGAGGTTTTTGGCATTCCATCCGTTCCTAACGAAGATGTGACAGGTGCTGTTATTAATGTATGTAAATCTGTGGGTTTCGATATTTCAAGGCAATCCATTGATGCGTGTCACAGATTCAAAAAAAGGAATAACCGTCCCTCTGCTGGAATAATTGTGAAATTTGTACGCAGAGGTGACGCGGAAGCCCTGCTTCAGAAACGCAGAATCAAACGCAATCTAAATACGCAACACATTGGCATAGCAGGGGAGGCGACGCCCGTCTACATCAATAGGTCGCTCACTGAGAAGCGGAGGGTGCTGTTCGCCAAGGCCAAGAAGCTACAGCGAGATAAGGACTTCCGATATGTTTGGGTCGATAACGCTGGCATGATTAGGAGAAAATAAGGTGATACAATGTACACTATCAACTCCGACGAGGATTTGTGTAATTTCGAGTCAGTTGGCACCGATATGAATAATTCTGATAAGTGCACTAATCGTACTGATAACACTGTTTAATACCTCATCATTTTTTTCTGAAAACGGATCATTTGAACTTGTATGTGAATGAGTTTACGTTGCTGCTTGAGCCATTATCTACTATTTAATTATTTCTTCAACTGCATTAATTATTTTTATGTATGAGGAAAATAATAGGAGTTGCAAAGAGAATTTTTTTAGATAAGTGTGAAGGAGTAGTACGTATAAGTACGTGTCTAGTTCTTTGCAAGTTGGCTAGATTAATGATAAATTTTCATCAAAAAGTCGACGTTTATCAATTCTCTAGAATAGCGTCCACCCATAATCCAGATTAGGAAGCCGCATTTTCAATTTTGTGGATTATTATCATGCCATAGCATTCTGATGGGTTTCTTATCTGTGAAATTTTTAGTTTTTTTCTCAAGTATGGAGAGCATTCTCCTAAGGGGATGTTGGGTAATTGAGAAGCCTTGTATCATGCTTAATTGGATGCCTATGCTTAATTGGTTAGTCATTCAATAATAGGTGTTTATGTACTCAGTCTTTTATTCTGTGATTTAATTGAATCTAAATGTCTACTGTAAATTATCATTCTGATAGTGAAGTATATTTTATTCTATCATAGTAAGGTTATAAGATGGCTATTTAATTCAATATATTTTTTCTCTTGCAATACTGCTTAACTTAATAACAGCTATTATAGTTAATTCATTTGCATTTTTCAAATTCAACTTATGGTTACCCAATTTTCCACTATTAATGCTCTTATTTTAATGTGCTTATTTTTATATTTGAGAATGGAGAAGATCTGGGTGTCTTGATAAAAATAATTTGTCATGTTTGCAGTCTGGAGTAGTGTTGTGATTATCAATGGCGCTTATAATGCATTTTTTGAGCTGCTAGGCGCGGCTGGTGGTGTAATAATAATTAATTTTTATTTCTATATTATATTGTATTTCATCATTATATAAGTCACAATTTTTCATCATCTCCTTTCATCATAATTCCTGTCGTTAAATATATATATCTTCTATGCCATGACGAGTGCTTCTGAATTTCATATATAATTATTATCAGAACGTGAGGGGCTTGCGCACCAAAGTCAATGATTTTTATGTGTCTCTAAGTCAATGTGATTATGATATCATTGCTCTTACTGAGGCGTGGCTCTGTGGAAGCATTGGGAATTCTGAGCTGTTCGATTCCCGTTATCAGATCTTTCGATGTGACCGGTCGGGTAATTTAACCAGGGGTGATGGAGGGTTGTCACATTGAGATGTTACCAGCGGCATCTGTTAGCCAATCGTGTAAGCTCTTCCAGCTCAAACTTAAAAAAAATGAAAAGACGATTTTTCACTACTTTATCAATATAATTGACCAGTAATCAATGTTTTGCATCTATTAACTGTTGATGAAACGTATTTCCCACTTATTCAGAAGTGAGAAGGTCAATAATTATTGGGAAAAATGACTTGGAATCGCATTTTTCTGCGTAACTCTCGCCAGAGTTTTGTGTGAACATTCTATGATTAACCAATCCTATTCCCATTATTGTTATTATTGTAATATTGTTATTATTGTATTGTAAATATACAATGTAACGATATTTTTCTCAAAAATCCCATAAGAAAATAATAGTTTTTTTGGAGGACATGACTATGAAATGATTGTAAAGTCATGTTCATTATAACTTCAAGATATCCCGTGCTCCCCAACGGTCTTATTAATTCAACCACGACAATGTGTAAACTTTTCTACTGAAATCGTATTCCTTCATCCATACATTTGCTTTAAATACGTATGATTTAATTCCACTACAATGAATCTAAGGCATCTTAAGGATTTAAAATATGCCTGACAAACCACAATCCTCGGTCATATCAGGAATCTATAATTATGCAAAATTTGAAGTTAAAATCAGCTGAGTAGTTGAAAGGTCATTCATGAATTTCCTATCCCATAAATGTAGAAGCCGATTCTTTCCTTTATTATTATAATATTGATTAAGTTTGAAGTCGTTTTGGGCAAAAGCCTGTTTTTACAAACTCCTGGAATACTATTACAAACTATTGTCTACTATAGTCAGATCCACGTTATAATGGCAGTGAAGAAAGATAGGAGAAAAACGTTGCCAAGTCTCTCCATTTTGCCATTGACTGTACACAGCTGTTACTCAATTCATCCCATTAAATTTAATCTAATAATAATTATAATTTCAATGATAAAATAATAAATTTAATGTCAAATTGATCAAGAAAATATATTTTTTCATAATTTGATTCAAAAATTTGCTTTCATGACTGAGATCAAATTTTTATTTTTATACAAACCTGAAGTGGTGGCTAATTTAAAAAGCTGTGATACAACAATCTGAATTTCAAAACAACAGAAATTGAGTTATTTGGTAAGTATTCTATTCCAATTTCCTTTAAAAATAATAGAAAAATAGAAATCCTATTTAAAAAGAAGTAATTTCAATGCATTAATTCTGAAATAACTAACTATAATCAATAGTCTATTATTTATCGAGTAGTTCTAACCTTTACGGGTAGTCTAACTTAAGCATTGATGAAGTCTAGGATGGTTAGTTATCAACTTTTTCAGGTATTTCAATTTGTGTTTCTCATAAGGTAATGTTTAAAAATTATTTCATTGTTTCAAAAATACATTTTAAATCAATTATACGACTTGTGTACTCAAGTATTTTGATAGAATGAAGAAAAAAATGGCGGCGGAGAATATGGTTTGTTCAGTTTTGTACAGTCACTATCAAAAGTAAATATAAAATATTCTGGCACATAGACAACATTGCAAAGCGAGAGAGAGAGAGATAGTGCTATCTGTTTTGTTGTATGATAGAAAAGGACAGCAACAGTATTGTCAATCGTACACTGCCATTATAATGTGGACCTCACTATAGCAGGTAACCCGTGCTTCGCAATGGGTATTTTGAAACTTGACGTAATGAAATCTAGAAGAATTGAAAATAGGCTAATAAGAATTCTCGGTTAATTAAGAATTTATATGCAGTATTTCAAGTAAATCAGTCCAGTAGTTCAGAGGTGATGATGCGTCAAACAAAATTTTCTTATCCTTTACACGTGTATACGTGTTTAAGCCAGTTCTTTCCTTTATTATAGTATAGAAGATTGATTGATTGATTGATTATATGCCTTTATTAGGGCGGAGTTAGGACTCCTGGTCCTCTTTACCACACAACCCTACAAGATGAAATGAATGAGATTAAATTTTGAAAGGTTTGAGATATCGATGTGCGGTTTTCACCATACCTTTTCTCTGGAAATCCTGTATCGGGGTATGACCACATTACAATTAAAAAAAAGAAGTTGGATTCAAAATAGCGGTTCCAAAATGGCGGAAAAAACTTGGGTGTGACGGAAAATCTGTTTTTATCATTCGAAAAGGATCCCCAATCATACCTATCTTATAATTTCCCTTTTAAGAGAAATGTTCTGCTGCTTCCATACAACAACTGGAATCATGACAAATAATATTGAAAACTTTATATAATCAAATCTTGAAGAATTTAAAATAGGTCTATAACCATCCTCGGTTAAGCAAGAATCTATATCCAACATTTCCAGTAGTTCAGACGTGTTGATTCGTCAAATATAATTTTCCTATAGGATACTTAACACCTGTATACGTGTATAATCCAGTTGTTTCCTTTATTATAGTATAGAAGATGATAGATGGATGGATGATCATTGTTATGTTACTAAAAGATAGAATAAGTTGAGTAGTTTCCCTTTCAGAGGGAGTTTTGACAACCCACAAAACTCATTTTTCATTTGAAGATATATAACGAAAAGGTGCATATGACCTTATTTTTTTGCTCAGCTTGCCAAAATTCCCCTCATTCCAATATTAAAATTTTTGACTGACTGTACAGTGAGTCAGTCATTCTATCAGGGCTCGAATAATTTTGGAATTTTAATTTAATAAAAATAGAAGAGAATAATTTCTTTATGTAAATATCAACACCTTTATTCAAATACATATTATTAACTGCATGTGTTTTCATATTGCCGATACAACATTGATGAAAATATTATAGACGTTTATCTAGCACTTTGTCTCAAAAAACTGTTCTAGCTGAAAAATTCATAATCCATACCACGCAACGAGCTATTATAGTAAACTATAGAGCGGCTGTTGGTGTGCTTACAGCGCTCTCAATGTGTTACACGGCCAACTAACAGGGCAGCCATGACAGAGAGAGGCAAGATTTCAAGAAGAGCCAGTCTGCCCACAGAGAAGAGGATCTCTTGTTGAAAATATTATGTTCCAAGCCACATCAAATATAATCACTTTCAATTCTACCTTCTAGGCTATATTTCCAAGGTTTTGATTAAAATTAATAAGCTTTTAGAACATTATAGTAAATAAGGAGTTTGAATGGCTACCGTACTCTAGTTCTAATCAATACTCTAATAAAGTATTAATTTTAATAGGACAACTTTAATGTTTAATTATAGAAAATAACTAGTAGGCCTACCCTAAAATATTTAAAATAAGCATGAGCATGCAGTTTTTAATTATGTCATTGTCAAGAGAGTCCTTATTGAACAAGTCGAAACTAATCATGTTTCATTTTGGAATATCTCAAGGGTACTAGTTAGGTACCTTCTATAATTAATAGATATTTATCCATTTTAAAATAGGCTATGTGTTTTTTAAAGTACCATAACATAACCTGTTTATTCTAGCAAGATATAGTTATCTCAACAATAATTATTAGAATTAGTTTGCCTGTTTGAATACACTTTGTATATGTCATATGTGTTACAGTAATCTATAATAATCATTCATCATACAAAAAGTTCCCACAGTCACAATCTTTTTGGTATGTGTTCTTATATATTGCCATTATTTTATTGACTGCACTATCCCCAACGGAAGGTAACAAGAGGTTTTTTATGTTGAGAAGATAAAAGGAAATAGTGTATCAAAATTTTTTAGTAAATGTCTACTATAGTTACGTTCATTCACACCTTTTGTATGGAGCAATATTATGGGCCAATTGTAGTGATTTCCATTCACGTTTTGTGTTACAAAAAAGAGCAATAAGAACCATGTATACGGTAATGTTCCTCCCCTTAAGCACTGCAAACCGCTATTTGTTAGATTGAGAATTATGTGTTTGCCGTGTATTTTTATTTTCCAATGTTTATAAAGATTAACTTGCTCTCATTCTCTAGTCATTTTGATGTTTATTCGCACAACACAAGAAATAGATTGAACCTAGAAACGAATATTGTCGGTATAAATCTAGTCATATGAGTTTTAGGGCTTGTGCAATTAGGTTTTATAACCATTACCGTTACATATAAAGAGGCTTAGTGGTGAGTGAATATGAACTTAAAATAAAGGATTTTCTAATAAGAAACCTGTCTTTATACTAATGATGAATATTTTGCCTTAATATGGAGAATTTGTAAGACGTTAATGTGATGATTTCTTGTTTTATGTGGTATGATTACGGTATATGTTTTTTATGTAATAATTTATGTAATTTTCTCATGAAGTGGCCTATACAAATTGTAATTTGTCTTTGAAAAAAAAAGGATTTTGATTTGGTTTATAGCCTAAAGCTGGTTTAGACCAAAGATATAACAAAAATAATAGCTTAATCCTTATAGATACTATTACATTGAACGGAACTTGACAAACACATATTATGTTCATCATGTGTCTGATAAGTTATGTTCAATCTAATAGAATATATATATATAGGGATTAAGTTATTAACATTTTGTTGATAACTTTGGTGTAAACCCAGTTTAATAGATTATGAACATGTTTTGTTGAACTGAGTAGCCTACTATTTAACTAAAACTCATAAAAATGAATAATTTTTAATGAGTAGCCTACTATAGCCTTTTACTAGCTACTAAATTCATTTACTTACTAATAACTATGAAATTCTATTGTGCAAATATATATTGTTTGGTGCTAAGGAATGTTATCTAATTCAATTAACTATAAATATAACAATCATTATTAGATTGTTTGTCTCTCGTTGGTTCTTTTATACCCATTTGTAGTCCAACTAGATGTATATAAAATGTGTACTTTAAATTTCACAAAGTAAACAACTATATTAAATAATTATTTTGAATATTATTATAATGGTATGTGGTATAAATGCATGCTATTTTGTTGAAAATGAATACTGGACATACAGCTTAGGGAGTGAAAGTGACTCCATTTAAATAACATGGGGAGCATTCCTATTTTGAAACTTACATTGTAATAGGTTAGAAGGTCTAAGCTCAGATGAGAAAGCATAATAGAGGTGTCTGTCATTGAGTCAACTGAATTCAATACCACAACCAGAAATTTGATCAACTCATGAAATATATGTTTGTATGATAATTATTATATTCTTAATATTAGTAGACAATAAAAATTTATACAATTTGTTACAACATTTGCTGATAGATAGCGCAATCAGCAGTGCTAATCAGACAACCGGTTTTTAGGTTTTAGATTCAGGCTATGTTGTTAGGAATCATTGTCACCGATACGTAAGTTATTAGAATGATTTTATTTGCAGTCTCTATAAAAAAATGTAGATGGAGGAAAAATGTTGTGTACATCACGAGCCAAAAATACTTTTTCTCCCACAGGGAGAAAAAGTCGTACTTTTCACTCTAGATATACAAATAATGTCACGTTATTTTTTATAGTTAAATAACGATTAGCCTCCTGCTTGGCATCAGTCGGTAGAGCATGAAATATTTTAATAATTATGAAAATTAGGTCGTGTTTTTCAAGATACAGTCTCATGAAAATCTTTATAGGCCCATATGAGCTTCCACTATAATTCTAATAATTCATGTAAGTAACAGAGACGGGATATCATCACCTAGATGCTCCATTGAGGACGTCGCAGAACATTGGTCTTGGGTCGTCATCTTGGTCTTCGCCGCTTCATTGAGCTTGGGTGTCAAGGAGTGTGTCTGACTCCTACCAACCAGTTACCTCATCGTCGCCGGTCTCGGATCCATCGTGGATCTCTTTCACTTTCCTGTGCCTTACTTTGGACAAGGCCTGGCTCCATCATATGTTTTCAGATGAATATAAATGTCACTGCATTTAATTATTTCATTGTCCCTTATTCAGAGGTCATTCCCCTCATTCTAACATTGTGTGTTTTCCACTCCATTATTTACATTTGAATATAACTACCAAGTTAGGTTATGTTTTCAGCATTAGATATTTTCGTATGAAATAACTGGTTATTTAGTATTGGTGTAATTAATTTACATTATCATATGTTCATCTATACGAGGTGATAAAACTAAATCAATATCAACTATTTTTTAATCAATTTCATATTTTTATAATCTGTTTCAATACTCTTTGAGACCTGCATTTTTTTTGCATCAGGTTTTCAAGTGACTTAACTTAGTACAAATTTAAATTTATTGTAACTCATTGAATAATCAATTGATTATTTTTTATGATTCATATTCATTGTTTTGTTCTTGGGATTTTCAAACTTCAATTATTGTTTTTCAATTGCATAATTTATTGTTTTGTTACATGTTGAATCATCACTATTGATTTAACAAAATTATTTTCACTCACATTATTTGATCTGTATGACTGTTCATGTGTTTCTTGTCATCACAACCTAATTATTTTCAAACTGAATACAATTTTTCAAACATATTATTGTCAAAAGACAGCTCATTAAATTGGCAAATTACTTGGATTTATTCTCGTTGTTATTCAACTGTCTACTGTTGTTGTAGGTTAAGTGTTGGTCCGCATTTAACCAGTTGGTCAATAGCAATACCTAGTTTATAAGCTGTGGTTCGCATTTAACCAGTCGGCCCTTTTTTTTATTTCTGTGTATGTTTTATTATCTATCGGTCCATACTCCAGGAGTCAGTCCACAAGGATTAGTATATCTTGTGTGTTCAACAAATCTACAATTCAATCTCAATTCTTTATGTTGGAATTCTGATGGTGATAAATGAAGTGTTACATATTATTGTAGCTCTCAACATCTTTATTTATTACAGTCCACTTTTATACAGTCCACTTATTCACTACTGAAATTAAAATCTAATATTCTCATCAGAATTCATTAGTTTGAGTGGTAAAAAGGTGAAGGAAAGAATTAAGGAAAAGAAAAATGTAAATAAGATCACTTGACTCTGATGATTTGTGATGTAGCCAGGCACTGCAGAGAGTTGTTGAATCATGTATGGAATTCTGCTTCTCAATTTTACTAGGTATTAATTCACTACTACTTTCGATATAAAAAATACTCAAATTATCACATATGTACTTTAAATTCAATTATTACTCCCTATGATCAGAGACAAAGAATTAAAATGAATAATTTCTGATAGAAATACAAACAAATCAATGAACGAGTCGAGCTATCCTGTCAACGAAGGCAGGTTTTCCAACCAACTGACTTGAAAACTACAGAACAAACAATTAAACAATTATGCACTAGAGTGCGCCAGTAGATGGGGAAGATTGAACCTAACTACTCAGGCACGAAACTCCATTAAATTCAATCTGCGTCAACAATTTTATTATATGACTTTTTTGTATCTCAATTCTAATTACTGGATACATTATTATTATGTTAGGTATTCGATAAACATTCGATTTATTTTTCAACTATAGGAGAGTTTTTAGGGTCTGCAGCAACTTGACCATGCCTACAGGGAAGCTTCCCTTGCATGAGAGTATTTATTGTCAAAAAAGTTAAATGTATATAATATTAAACTAAGAAATTGTCAAAAAACCACAGATTTATTGATACTTAGAAAGACTGGTTTTGGTTGTTACACCATTGTCAATCCCTGATGAACTAAAACTAAATACAAGAGCAGCAGAATTTATACTAGTAGGCGAGTACTGCTATTGGTCAAGGGCATGAACGCCTGCCGTTGGCCCAGCTAGACAGTCTCCTCCCACTCAACGGTGTCACAAAATGGCGGCTAAAGCAACAGACTCGCCATGATAACAAAATTTACTTTCAGTACGAAATAAGAACCAAGAAAACAAGTGAAAGATAATAAAATGAAAAATGTAAATGGAAAAACTATTGACTAATGTATGCTTACAATGTTATGATAAAACCAAATTTGTAGTGTTGTATTGGTTGAAATGAATCTGGTCATTTAAACTATTCTGGGAATTTTCCTTAATTCCTCTTGTTATTTCTAAAGTCTCTAGAATATTCAAAGAACTGCCTTTGTTATTAACATGCAAAACGTCAACATTCTCCTCAACTGTGAACTTGTGATTATTTGTTATCAAATGTTCTGCAAAGTTAGATTCCCCATTTCTTAGTCTTCTTCTTTTAATATGAATAATTACCACAATTATTTCAACTTCTCAACTACACAAAAAGTATATAATATCATAATTTCATTATTTATTATTATTAGTTTAAGCTCTAAATGATTGAGTATTATTTTGTATGCATTTTTTTGGCAATAATGTTTATCATTATTTATTAGATGGAGCCACCATCACCCGACTCTCCAATTTGCGTTTACTATAGTGGAGAAGAGAGTACCTATGGAGAGAACGACCGTCTATGTAAAGATCGCCTGACGTCTGACGTCACTGTATGACACGCGCAGCCGACTCCCTTCTCATAACTCTCTCTCTCTCTCTCTCTCTCTCTCTCTCCTCTCTCTCTCTCTCTCTCTCTCTCTCTCCGCCCTTAATAAAGGCAATCAATCAATCTCTCATTCTAGACTGTTATGCACGGGCAGGGTTTTTTCTAATGGAGGGCCAAGTCTCAACTTTTTTCACAGACTATTTCCATCTGGGGATTAAAAATCCAAGTGCCCTTTTACTACTAAAACTTTTATGTACAAAATGTTTTAAAATATTAAGTTTAAAAAAAGGGTGCTTGGATTTTTAATTTCCAGATGAATAAAAGTAGAGCTTCATCATGCAGCGATCCGCTCCTAATCATGCCCAATATTCCTGTGTGGTGGTGGGACTGATCAATGTGTCGTTGGTATCACTGATCATATTATATGATTGGATTGGGAAGCTGAATGATAAGGGCCGGTTTCCGAGCTCAGGATTAAGCTAAGTTCTAGACTCTAAACAGTCGGAGTCAGAAAATTGGCTTTCCGAAATGGGGCGTAGTCGCAGTCCACATCTAAATTAAATTTCGAAGAAATGGAAAATTGAACACAAAATAAAATGAAGAGAAAAAGTGTAAAGTTTCATCTATTTTGAATTATTTAGGAATGTTTCATTTCGTCAAGGAAAAACGTTTCCAATCCTATTATATTTGGCGAGCAATTTCTGTATTTTTATCTGGTTATTTTTACTTTCCTTGCCCTATATTACCATAGGTGAGGAAAGTATTGCTTTCCAAAAAATGTGAGGTACCCTAATTTCATGTTTTCTATACGTTTCAAGGTCCCTGAGTCCAAAAAAATGATTTTTGGGTGTGTGTGTGTGTGGTGTGTGTGTGTGTGTGTGTGTGTGTGTGTGTGGTGTGTGTGGTGTGTGTGTGTGTGTGTGTGGTGTGGTGTGTGTGTGTGTGTGTGTGTGTGAACACGATAACTCCATTCCTAATTAACCGATTGACTTGAAATTTTAAACTTAAGGTCCTTATACCATGAGGATCCAACAATAAGAAATTCAATAAAATTCAATTCAAAATGGCGGATAATGGCTAAAAAACCATGTTGTTCACGGTTTTTTCGAAAACGGCTCTAACGATTTTCTTCAAATTTATACCCTAGATAGCTATTATAAGCCCTATCAACTGACATGAGTCTCATTTCTGGGAAAATTGAAGGAGCTCCGTAATATTCCTGAGAAGAATGAATTTTGTTAAATTTCTATCACAATTTTCTCAAAAATGACTTGACCGATTTTTTTTAGAATTCATACCCTGTATAGTTATATATCAGCTCTATCAACTGGCATAAGTCTCCTTCCTGAGAAATTGACAGGAGGTCCACCCCATCCTTGAGAAATTTACTTTGTAAACGGAACATTGGAACGGGCTGTCCAATGCTAAGCTACAGCTGAAAGTGTGTAAGGCGGAGTGAGTGAGACAGGCATACCGTGTGGGATTCCCTTCTCTCTCGTACTCATACATTTAAGCAGGTTGTTGCAGCTCTTGAGTACGATTTTTCATTTTTAAAGTTGAAAAATGGATTTGAATGAGTATTAGGGCTATCAGTATTATATCATAACCTTTTCTCTTAAATATTGTGATGTATTTGTTGTAAAATGCGTAGAATTGAATAAAAATACGACCAAAAAATGGTGATGTGTTGCATTTGGATGCAAGAATGGGCATGTTAAAGGAAATGAAATACCATTTCACAGGTAAGTCAAACATTTTAGTCTATTAATTAATTTGAAGAAACCTTTTTGTTTAACATGCATTTCCAATACTTTTTTCTATATTGATCAGTTTATTTGACCAAAAATAAAACAACAAATTTGGTTTTATTCCTAGTATACTGCAATAGTTCTAAGCTAATTGAAAATTTAGGCCTACTTTATTAGCATCTAAAATAAAAAAACATAGTTGAAGAACAAATAAATCCTTATTCAAAAAAGAATAAATACAAATGATTAATAATTTCTGTGTTATCATCATGAGATCACATAATTTATTTTAGGTACCTAGGTACTTTATTTTAGTACTACTTTTATTTTGAAAAATATGATATTGCTATCAGCTGAATTGTGATTAATTTCTGAAACATTTCCATTTCAAATAAATAATCGTTCAATTTACAATATTATAATAATTATTTAGCATATTCTACTGTTTGCTTATCATAAATGGTCATAATTATAATACAATTATATAAATGTTTCTTCATATATTTCTTTGCATCATTTCTGAAACTCCCACACTTACATTATTTGAAATGTTATCAGAATACCTAGTGCATTGCTATCATTTATATTCAATAATCCTGTGTTAATAATCATCATATTTAATAATCATCATGAGTCAACATAATTCATTTTATTCACCTACAGTACTCCTATTGTGAAAAATATAAGATTGTTATCAGCTGAATTGTAATTAATTTTTGAAACCTTTCAATTTCAAATTGTTCATTTCACTCTGGTAATTATGTAGCATATTTTACTGTTTGCTTATCATAGTCATATAATATAATAAAATGTTTCTTCGTTATTTGCTTCATTTCTGAAACTCCCACTCTTACATGATTTGAAATTACACCAATGCACACCTACATAATTCTACATTCATAGCCTGCTGTAAGTAGGCCTATATTATTAAATTGAGATATTTCTTTGAACAATAAATCATGAAACTTTCCTTTAACAATAACAATAAATCATATAATCCAAAAAACACTAGTATATCCTATCAAAATAAACATAAGACTGTGTTTAATAGTTTCAATTAAACACAGCCCTCCTTTGGACTGTGTATGAACAAAATTCGGGATTGGAATAATAAGGACTATGAGCCTGTTTTTTCATTCCCAATCATTTCATGACAGTTTATATTTGTCCTTGTTAAATGAATAAAAATAAATAGATGATACACTTCTCTGAAATCTGGCCCAAAGTTATTCCCTTGCTTGTGAAAAGTTGACAATACTAAAACTACTGCAGTCACAAATGAAAAATATTTTCTTTATTCATATTCAACCTATTCCATTATTTTTGCTCTCAAAAAGTTAACAATGAACTGCTTAATAAAGGAAAAATAACGCTTCCATGGAATAAGACATACAATATAGAAATAAAATAGAAATTGAAACTGTGCAATGTATTTTCCATAAGAGTCAATGGGTAACAAACTGCTCCAGCAATTTTTGTTATTTTCTACAGCGAGCCTCTCCTGAGGTAAGTAGGTAGAGCAGTTTATTCAAAAGAACACATGTCGATATTTTATTTGTAGAACAGCTGTTTTGACAACTTTTAAAAAATCCTCAAATTTGAACACAAACAATAGTATAATCGTAGTTTTAATTATTTAGCCGCCAATCGGCTAATGTTATTCCCCTAAATTATCCTCGTTAATGAGGCTTATAGATCAATGAGCAAGGAAAGTTGTATTAGTGTACCACAGGGGGCGCGACAGTCGAGACCGACGACATTCGAGGCATACGACCGTAGAGGACTGTTTTACAGTCCTCTACGGTGGTAGGTCTCGACTGTCGGGAGTGTACGAAAATTAGAGTGGCCTCAACTGTCGCCTAACGCAGGCGACATTTGAGGCCTCTTTTTCAGGAGTCCTCTACCGTCGCTGGCCTCGAATGTCGCTGGTCTCGACTGTCGGGCCTGTACAAAAATTAGAGACTCGCTTGCAGCAGGCGACAGTTGAGGACACATCCTACTGCGATTCCAGACAAAATACATTTTATAATGATTATAACTTATATTATAACTTATACATATGATGTTATAATCATATGAAAGTAATCATGTGATTAATTCCATAAGCAACATCGTTAATGAAATAAATCAAAAATTTAGTTTTTATGAGAAAAGCTCAATGTATAATTATAGAGATCAAGAAAATGTAAAATGTGAATGTGTGAAATTGATAAAGTTATTGATTTGTAACAGGATATTGATTCGTAGAATAATATCCTACATCTATCATGAACTGAGAATTTGACATCAAAGTATCAAAAAGGTATTTACAAGTTTGAAAATTTCGTTTTTTATGATGAAGCAACTAAAGTTTATTTACAGTTGTAAAGTTGCAATACTTATTCATAATATGGAAGGAATAATGAGATATTATTCAATTGCTGGTAAATGCATACAAATTAAAATGATAATATTCTTTTGGTGCTGTCTACCATTCTGGAGAGCCTAGCGCAGGCGACAGTTGAGGCCTCTTTTTCAGGAGTCCTCTACGGTCGCAGGTCTCAACTGTCGGGAGTGTACAGAAATTAGAGAGGCCTCAACTGTCGCCTAATGCAGGCGACATTTGAGGCCTCAACTGTCGCCTAATGCAGGCGACATTTGAGGCCTCTTTTTCAGGAGTCCTCTGCCGTCGCAGGTCTCGACTGTCGGGGCTGTACAAAAATTAGAGTGGCCTCAACTGTCGCCTAACGCAGGCGACATTTGAGGCCACTTTTTCAGGAGTCCTCTACCGTCGCTGGCCTCGAATGTCGGCGGTGTCTACCGTCGCTGGTCTCGACTGTCGCTGGTCCCCTCTGTCGTTTGCCTCGTTTGACATCGACCCGTGCCACACCAGATTTTTATATCTGGCTATTTTATATCTGGTTCTTTATGTTCAACGGATCTCGAAAACGGCTCTAACGATTTTCACGAAATTTGGAACATAGAAGGTTTATGATATAAAGATTCTATTGCACTAGGTTTCATCCTTGAGAAAACTCGCTGAACGACATTAAAAGGATAATTCATCCTTGGCTGAAACAGCTGTGGATAGTAAAAAAGTGAGTATGTGAAAAATCAAAATATCGCATCCCCGAAATTCATAAGATGACGTATAGCCAGCTGTGAAATTTGAACACGATCATTTTAGAGAATTGTGTTCTGTTTATCAATAAATAAAAATAATGAGCGAAGCTAGGTGCCCCGATATTTATAGTGATGAGAAAATGAAGATTATCATAAAAACAACGACTACGTCCCGTTTCGGAAAGCCGTTTTTCTGAACCCAGCTGTTTAAAGTCTAGAACTTAGCTAAATCCCGAGCTCGGAAATCGGCCTCAAGTGTGGCACTGATTAAACAAGCAAATACTTATTCCATCTTAATCAATACCAACAAAAACATTCTTCATCGACAATTTTAATAAATTCTCTTTTACAACATTCAAGTCATTGATCAATTCTATGGAACTCCAATTTAAAACTATAATTCGGGATTATTTCGAAATGAATACATGTGACATTTATGATTTTTTACTGGCGGTTAACAAACAAATATAATGTTCTCTGATTAAGTTTCCTAAGACTCTTTTTGAAACAATACAATTTTTCTAACGTTTAAACTTAATATCTCACAATATAGTACAGACCTATTTCACTTAATCAAGTCTTTCTAACGAATTTCGAAATCTCTTAAAGACATCATTTGAGACGCAGTAACGTCCTGGACCACCGGGCTGTTAGTAGGCGAAGATGTATAGATAACACCTGAAAATAACAATTCCATTTGTAAACATAAGAGTTCCAATGAATAGACGAGGAAAGTTTGATGTTTAAGTTTTCGACCTAACCAAGTTTTAGTTTAGTTCCAGTGGCGGCGCTTCCATAAGGACCAAGTGGGCCGGGCCAACCCAAATGCACAGAAAAGTGCATTTTAGGCTGTGCAAAGGCTAAAAATAAACTTTCTACTGGTAATATTTTTAATAGTTTTTTTTGATTTGTATATCATCAAGCTATCAAAATGTTTCTCAGGAAAACATTTTTTCGATCATTTTTTTGAGATATGCGCGCATAAAGTTCAAATTTTTGGGACAGAACATTTAAAATTCGGTAAGAGATAATCCATGAGATTTAGTGGATAAATTCTTCATGATTGAATAAAACAAAAATTTCCTGAAAATATCAATTTTTGATAAAGTTATTCAATTTACCAAAAATGACCAAAAATAAATTTTTTTGAGTTATTTTTGGTCATTTTTAGTAAATTGAATAACTTTCTAAAAATTAATATTTTCAAAACATTTTTGTTTTGTTAAATCAACAATACCTTGAAGAATTTATCCTCTGAATCTCATGGATTTATCTCTTACCGAATTTGAATTGTTCTGTCCCAAAAATGTGAACTTTATGAGCTCATATCTCAAAAAGTAATAATCAGAAAAAAATGTAATTAAAAAATTTCAAAATTTTCATTAAAAAAACGTATAATACATTTATTTTCCAACATGAACATCCTTGGGCCATATGCATCAAACGCGATTTGCTATAAACACTGGTATTACAGCTATACAGAGATCTCTTACACAAACCAATTCCTTCTATATTTCACGTGTTCTGTATCATAACTTTGCTCGTCACTTCCCACATCAGATAGTATTTCAGGCCGTCTCGAAATCTTTATTTAAATTGAATTTGAAGAAATTTTTAATACAGCTGGGAGTGGACAATGCAAAAAAACATCATCACAACAAATTATAATACCTACCTTGACTGATAAATTCGCTGGTGGTGACAACCTGTCTACTGTTCTTGAACTCTGTATGCACCATTACACTAATCTTTTTTTTAGCTATTCAATAATTTATTCACTGTATGTAATAATAATATTCAATAAGATTCTGAATGCATCAACATTAGTGTTTCCTTTCTCTCTGTAAAACTTGTAATATGCAACTCTGGTTTGCGCACAGGCATTTTCTGCCCATGCAGACCATTTTCTAAAGATTTATTTGGCTTAGTGTACTCATATATGAGGTTGTTTTATATTGAAAATGAGTACATAAGATTTTTGCTTTGTAAATTGAATTTTTTTTTTTAATAAATATCTTTTGTCTGTCTGTCAAAAAAAAAACTGTCATCTCACAATCAAGAAATTCACTCAGGCTTTATAATGGATGTTCCACCAAGAAAGATTTCAAAACTGCTCGGAATTGTCTATCACTTCCACTATCCTTGACCCACTGTGCCTGCTTATTGAACAGTTTGAATGCAATGAAAGGATAACTCTCTTCTGAGTCCTTGCTAAACGGCATCTTGGCATGTAGTTGAGGTGAGTCTGACGGGTTCCGTTTCATGCATGTTGTCATGAAGATGACAACCGTCATGAATGAGATCTGGTGTACTATTTTGGTCATATCACAATAGTATAGGCAAGCATGGTCACTAAGAGGCTGGTTCAGCTCACTGTTTGTAGATTCACTAATAACATTTTTTTGTCTGGCAGTGTGGAGAAATACCATAGCCACCTCTAATTCAAGGCCCCGGCCTACGATATTGCAACGTCGCAGTGTAGGCCTAGAATCAATAATTCATGATTGGTGAAAAAGATCAGCTGGTATTTTTTTAAATCTTTTTCACCAATCATGTATTAGATTCTATGCCTACACTACGACGTTTCAATATCGTAGGCCAGGACCTTGTGTTAGAGGTGGCTATGGAAATACTGTGGGCGTCCCGTAGCTTTGCCTCCGTGACTTTGAAACGGCATATAGGAAAGGTATGGTTCGCGGGGTAATATTCACGGCTTTGCAAAAACACGGCTGCAGAGACCCTAGATCCCTGGATAGAGGAAGCTACCTACAGAAGTTGAACGAATGTCAGCTGATAGACTTCCTCTCAAAATTTTCAAGCATAAGCCAGTAGGCAAGAGGACCCGGACTGTAAACTGTGTTGTTCTAAATGGACCCAGCTCCATGTGTATCTTTTCGGATGCAACACGTTGCTTTTGAGAAGATACAATAGAGCATCTGTTGCTTAAGGAAAGATACATTAAAGCTTCTTGTGTATCTTTTTGGATGCAACACGTTGCTTTTGAGAAGATACAATAGAGCATCTGTTGCTTGAGGAAAGATACATTAAAGCTTCTTGTGTATCTTTTTGGATGCAACACGTTGCTGTCGAGAAGATAAAAAAGAGCATCTGTTGCTTATGGAAAGATACATTTTCACTCCTTGTGTATCTTTTTGGATGCAGCACGTTGCTGTCGAGAAGATAAAAAAGAGCATCTGTTGCTTATGGAAAGATACATTTTCACTCCTTGTGTATCTTTTTGGATGCAGCACGTTGCTGTCGAGAAGATACAATAGAGCATCTGTTGCTTATGGAAAGATACATTTTCACTCCTTGTGAATCTTTTTGGATACAACATGTTGCTATTGAAAAGATACAAAAGAGCATCCGTTGCTTATGGAAAGATATATTAAAGCTCTTGTGTATGGGAGCAACACGTTGCTTTTGAGAAGCTACAAAAGAGAATCCGTTGCTTATGGGAAGATACACTTTCAAAAATGTTGGATGTTTTTGAACGGGTAGTATTGTAAGTCTAGTGGCCCTCCGCCGATAGGGGAAGCTACAGGACCCAGACTGTACTCCCTGGAACATATAGTGAGTTCCACTTTATAGTAGGAGTGGGGAAAGATAGGAGAACAACGTTGCCGATCCTCAGTCTTGTCAATGCCTTCTATAGACGGTAGCTGATACAGCTTTATTAATGTAATATTAACTGTTCATTCTCGTTTAAAATAATCAATTGTATAATCAAGTATTTTTTCAATTTAAAAATGATTTTTGTCAGTTTTGAATTGTAAATTGAGTGTGTAATTGATGAGTGTTTAGTGACACATAACCTAGCTACATTTGGACTGTTGTATAAATTGGAATTAGAACTGTTTCGGGCTTATGAGCCTGTGGTACTTTTCTGTAAGTTGTGTAATTCTGAATGATTAAATAAATAAATAAATTGTATTTTATTATAATGAATTTTCATAATTAGGAAGAAATATTTTGTTAATTGATTATTAATTCTACACTGTAGAAGACGATCTGGCAACAGAGCAAAGCGAGTAAGAGATAGCGCTATCCGTTTTGTTGTTTGATAGACAAGGATAGAAATACCATTGCTAATCAAACACTGCCATTATAACGTGTACCTCACTATAGTAAAGCATCACCTTTCCGCCCCCGGAACTAAAAAACTGAAAAACAAGCAAGGGTGTAAAAGTAACACCATTTACTGACCGACAACATTGCTGGTGCTCGGTTTGGCCGATTTGGCGATTACGCGACAGTTGTTGGCGTGGCGCACTGAGAAGCCGGCTGACGCGAGCTGCTTGTCCGAGTCGGTCACCTTGGGGTTATAGTAGGCGTTCAGGTAGGGCAGACCCGAGAACGGGTTGATAAAGTCCGCCCAATAGTTGGCCATTTTCAGCTTCATGCAAATGTCCTGCGCCACCATCACAAACTGTAAAAGAATCACACAATAATGATAATAATAATAATAATATTATTATCATTTCATTCATCACATGACAAGTGAGTGTTTATTGCAGTCAAAGTCGGCCTTTGGCAAGACTTAGGTGCATTACTAAACTGAAATGTTCAAAAATGATCTCACAGTGGATGCTGTGCTTTTTCCATGGCATATTTTACACGTTTCGATATTCCCATCTGACAAAGATTTGCTGACACTTTTCTAGTTACAAATCCAACCATGGAGATAATGACAGGAACAATTGTGACCTTTTCTTGCATCCAGACATCCTTGATATCAGCAACCAAGGGAAGGTACTTGGAGACCTTTTCATTATTATTATTATTATTATTATATTATTGCTTCATATTGTTACACAATACAATTAAATGAATTATTATCAATGTATCAATTAATTTTCTTTTTTCTACTCAAGATTGACAACTATTTTTCTTTTGATATGATTTGAATTGAAGATTATTATTTTGAGATCACTGATTGATTATATCAATGTACTATTTTTTTAATATAATGTAAAACTTGACTCCTCCAGTCAAACCTTCTTTAGAAGGTTTTGGAGAATTTATATTTCGTCTGGTTTATAACATTTGAAATTTTCCACTGAAAAGGAATTTTCTTATCGTTTGTCATTCTTGCTTTTTTATTATTCTTTATTTGTTTTGTTTGTAAGATTTCTTTTTATAAGTGTATTTTTCATTTTTGTTTGTTATATTTTCTATAATAAACTCCCTTCTTCTGGGGGTACCAGGACGAAGGAAAAAGGAAAGGAAAGGATTATTGTTGTTGTTGTTATTTCATCGTATAAAACCGCACTTGATGAGCACAGCTCAAACGGTGTATGACATGTCAAATATATGGTTTCCCTCAATTGAGGAAAAGTGTTTCATTTTACAAAATCGTCTGGATAATTTCTGATTTCTAGGATTTCAATGAGAAGATATAATGAATACGAGCAGCATGTACGGGCATTCATTCTCTTAATGAATACGGGCAGCATTCAGTCAAGAGTATCTTTGAGAGCTGTATAAAATTTACCTAGACTGTCAACACTCTTAAGTTCGTCCGTCAAACAATTGAAAATTTTAAGCCCATCATAATGTGGTCCCCCCTCCAAGAGCAAAAGTCTATGAGTGGGGTACTGGAGGGTAAACATCTTTGTATTGTGGGGTATCTGTGTGAAATGTTATCTTCCATGAATTTCTGCTTACTACTGTAAACAAAAGATGCAATATCCAGAAAATAAAGAGCTGGAATTGTTAATAATTTGAGTTTTTTGAAAATTGGCCTACAAGAAACCCTAGATTCGGCTCCCTTTATAACCCTGATTGCTTTCTTTTGCTTACGAAACATATTCTGAAGGTTTGTCTGGTTGCTGCCCCAGAATAAGATACTGTATCTGATGTGAGACATGAAATAGCCATGATAGACAGTTAGTGCTGTTTTTCTATTTGCCACTCTGACTATTATTCGCAGTGGCTACAGTTATGGTAACCGTAACTCCAGTTCGCGTTCTAGTAAAGTTATGACTTCGTTTGCGCATGCGCCAACAAACTTCGTTTGTCACAGCACTCATTACCGGAGCTTACCTTGTCTAAATACAGCATTGTAATGCCTATTATTATATATCCATATACGCATTACAATGATGTATTTAGAAAAGGTGAGCTTAATGCGTATATATGCGGATGTATGGTGTGGCATATCTGAATAGAGCATAATTATATTAGAGCAGCTGAAAATTGAACACCAACTGAAACTGAAAGTATCACTTCTGAAGTTGTTTCCTAATCTATCTTTCGGGGTTTCGGGTACAGAACCGCCCTACACCCCCCTCTAACCAACCAAAAAAAAAAATCGGGAGTTTAGGTAATAAATAGCTTAGGTCTATAATGAATAATGATTTATTTAAAGGCTCTTCATATAGCTTTTTCCTTAAACTTACTTTTTTAGTCGACTTGGACTTACTTTTCATTATACCACCATGAGTACATTTGTACTACAATTCATAATAAAGAAGCTCATCCTTCATTTTTCTTCCTCACTACTATATTTTTTTAAATCCTTGAAGGATGTAAACTTCATGATTGAAACATTGAAACGATAGGTTACTTAGAAATCATAACCATGTGACCAAAAACCACCACAATAAACATGTAAATAGCGGTAGCCGCACATGCGCAAATGTTTACCGGAACGCGAACTGGAGTTACAGTTACCGTAACTGTAGCCACAGCGAATATCTGTATTAAATTTGTGAATAAAACTTTATTTGAATAGAGATAGATCGCCTTATCAGCCAGAAATGAAACCAACAAGCTCGCCTTGCTATATAGGTGAGGTCTGAATTTTTCATTTGATTTTGCTTCCTCCTAAAGACTCCAGTCATGGAGTATAAGACAAGTCATGTTATTACATAATAATTCTAACACTAAGTAGTTCAACCTAGTTTAGGTTTGAAAGGAATTCTTGTACACTATAAAAAGCTCTATCAACTAAATATTTTTTAATTTGTTTTTTGAAAATCTTCAAATCATCATTACTTTTCAAGATTTGAGGTAGCTTGTTATAAAATTTCCTACCAATATAATCTGGTTTTTGTTCAAATAACCTACTATTGTGACCCATTATATGATAATCTGCTCTGTTTCGCGTATTATACTCATGAACATCTGAATTCTGGATCACACCACTCGTTTTCACATGCATTACAACTTCATATACATACAAAGATGGCACAGTTAATAGACCAAGCTTTTAAATAAAGGCCTACAAGAGTCTAACCTATTCACTTTCTCTATACATCTGAGTGCCTTCTTTTGAATCTTAAACACCCTGTCCATATTTTGTTGAGATGAATTACCCCATACTAAAATAGCATACCTAATATGAGATAGTATAAGTCCATGGTAAGCAGTTAACAGTAGTTTTTTATCATTCAGCCTAGCAAGCTGCCGCAGGACAAATACTCCAGATGATATCTTATTACATATCCTCTCAATGTAAGGATGCCATGTTAATTTCCTATCCAATAAAATTCCCAAGAATGCTACTTTCTCTTCTTGGTCTAATTCATTTTCCTCTACAAACACATTTATTTCTCTATCCTCTACTGAATTATATTTACTTTTGAATTGTAGGAATTGACATTTCTTACTATTTATTGTTAATTGCCTTTGCTTCAAGAATTGGACAATTGACTGTACTCCAGTAAAAGCATTTATTTCTAGACTATCTAATAAATAATTGTTAAAGATAAGCGACGTGTCATCAGCAAACAACAGAGCTCTGTGATCTTTTAACTCTTTTGGTAATTGGTTCACATACAACAGAAACAGTAAGGGACCCAGAGTTGAGCCTTGAGGTACTCCAGCCTGGACCTCCAGTTTTTGAGATTTAATTTTTACTATTTCATTCCCATCCACCTTGGTAAGCTCAACACACTGGTTTCTACCTATGAGATATGATTCAAACCATTTTAGTTCTATACCATTCACACCTACAGTTTTAAGTATTTCCAATAATATTCTATGGTTCACACAATCAAAAGCTTTGGACAAATCATCTATTAGTCTTTCAACAAGGGATACTATTGCAGTCTTAGTAGATTTCCCTTTCTGGAACCCATGCTGTTCATCACATATGAAATTAATTTCTTCCAGGTGCATCAATAGCCTATTTAAAACTACTCTTTCAAAAATTTTACTTATTACATTTAGAATACTAATGGGTCTATAATTTTCAACTCTTTCAGAATCACCGCTCTTGAAAATTGGCAAAATTTTTCCTTGTTTCAGATCATCAGGGAAAATACCCTGCTCTAGTGAAGTATTAAGGAGATGCAATAAAGGGTCCAGTAATTCATTTTCACATTCTTTTAAAATTTTGCTTGAGACCCCATCCAATCCTACTGTTTTTTTGTTATTCAAATTTTTTATTATTCTTGACAACTCATCTCTTGATAATGGATGAAATTTAAATACCTTTTCAATTGGCTCAGCATTTAATGTAGTTGTATTATAAGTATTAGTGTTCAGTGACTTTTGGAGATTATATGCAACCTGTTGATAATACTTATTGAAAAAGTTACAAATGTCTATACTATCATCCATATAAATTCCATGTTCATCGATTATCCTAGGGACATTAGTAACTGTATCTTTTTGAGCTGCTCTCCTATTTCTATTAATTACCTCCCAAACAGCAGAGTTAAAATTGGTACTAGTTGTTAATATTTCAGCTGTTTTCTTACACTTAGCTTTCCTCACTTCTTTTGCATAGTTTTTCTTTAGACATTTGTATTTGACTTCACTCGGAACATCCCTCACTAATTTAAATTCCTCATAAGCTTCCCTAACAATATTTCTTTGAGTAAGAATATCTTCAGTTATCCATTCATCTACTTTGTTTAATTTACTTTTTACTTTGACTTTTTTTATTGGACAGCATACACTAATGTGAAATCTTAGAGTATCAATGAATTGCTTATATTTGTAATTTAGGTTACAACTGTTATAAACACTACTCCAATTTTCTTGAAGCAGTTCCTGCTTCAAACAATTTATATTTCCTAGCTCATATTGCTGAATTTCTTTCACAAAAGTTTTTTTTCTGCTGGGATTCTGGCCCTGCAGCTTAACATCTAAAATTTGATAGTTATGATCTGACAGATCTGAGCTACCTAACCTGACATTACACCCTTCTATATTTGTGAGGATATTATCAATAATTGTCTGTGAAGTTCGAGTTACTCTTGTATATTCGTGGACCTTAATTTCTAAATTATTCATATTAATAATATCTCTAATGTCCTCTGTCATTTTATCCTGCCTGGCAAAATCGGTATTGAAATCTCCTACTACTATAACATTTGTGAAACGAGCGGTTGTAATTTCCAAAAGTGTATGGAGCAGCTCACAAAATTTTTGCCAGTATCCATTTGGTGACCTATAGATACCTAACACTGCTACCTCAAATCGATCATCAATTTTTAACCTTAGTCCCGTCACCTCTAAATCCATCTCAACAGAAAATCTCTTAACAAAATCCAGTTCATAAGTTTGGTATGTTTAGCATTGCTAGTGAATATACATACACCACCACTTCTATGAGCTATTCTACAAAATTCTGATCTCAGTGAATAGCCTGGAATCCTAACTTGATTTATTTCCTTTATTTTTAAGCCATGCTCTGTGAAAATAACAATATCAGGATCCTCCTGTTTAAGAAATACTTCTAATCTGTCAATTTTGTTGCGAAGATACTGAATATTTTGATGATAAATACTAAAGACCTTACCATCTTGTGCTACTCTATCTCTAGCATTTGTAGCTATTTCCCTTTCCCTGTTTTGAGCCAATTTACTAAAAAATCGTTATTTGTTTTTTTGACTGTTTTTAAACCAGAGGATTGCAAACGGCTTTCAATCAGCTCTGCCAATCTATTACAAAAGATTACTTTGCCAGATCGATTTAGATGCAACCCATGATTAGTGAAGTTATGTCTTTTCAGCCTTTCATTTAGAAAACAAATCCCCAGTTGTTTAGAATTCTTATTTTTTAGGCTGTTGATTGTATTATGGATTGATTTGTTTGTCGAGTTGATTGCTTCATTTAATTCTGGCCTATCAAACCTATTAGGAATAGTACTTATTATTAAGTTTGTTTTTTTGCTGAGTGGCACAATTTCCTTGATTTTTTCTGTTACTTGAGGAAGATGATTCAAGTTAGGTTCATTTATATTATTTGAGCCACCCAGTACAATTAGATAGTCATTTTCATCAAAATCTTTAGTTTGTTCCCTAGCTGACTCTACAACTGCATTAATTGATGCACTTGGCTTGAAAAAACATTGGACATCAAATTTATTTTTTAATCTTTTATCAAGGAGATCACTGCAATCACGTCCATGACTGGACGTCAGTAGCAGAACTCTCCCTTTCCTATCTTTATTTCCCTCAGCTATATTTTCCTCTCAATATAGGCTACCAGAATCATAAACGTTGAGATAATGCATAAAACGCCGATTTTAAGAGTTAGTCTTGGGAAATTTTGAAGCCTACTCTACACCAATTTTGTGGACTCTAGTTGAATTTCTGTATCAAAATGACAGCTTCTTCTACTGGATCCGCCCCTGGTAAAGACTGATGGGCATTCACTTGAAATTCAAACTGTTTTGTAGTTATATGAGTGTTCAAAAAATCTATTGTGAGGTCCACCTTATAATGGCAATGGAGAAAAATAGGAGAAAATCCTCTGTCTTGTCAATGCCTTCTATAGACGGTAGCTGATACAGGTTTATTGATGCAATATTAAGGCTAGTTACATACACATCGATTTTTGGTCGTACGATATTTTACCGTCACTATGAATTCTATCAGATTAAACGGAACTGGCAAACATCATATGTTTGAAATCATCTGTTCAATCTAATAGAATTTATAAGGACGGTAAAATATCGTACGACCAAAATCGATGTGTATGTAACTAGCCTAACGGTTCATTCTCGTTTAAAATAACCAATTATATTTTATTAAGCAGGAAATTATATTTTTACTTTCCTTGCCCTACTACCATAGGTAAGGAAAGTATTGCTTTCCAAAAAAAATTAAGGTACCCAAATTTCAAATTTTCTATACGTTTCAAGGTCCCCTGAGTCCAAAAACATGATTTTTGGGTGTTGGTCTGTGTGTGTGTATGTGTGTATGTGTGTGTGTGTGTATGTCTGTGAACACGATAACTCCATTCCTAATTAACCGATCGACTTGAAATTTTAAACTTAAGGTCCCTATACCATGAGGACCCGACAATAAGAAATTCAATAAAATTCAATTCAAGATGGCGGAAAAAATGGCGGATAATTACTAAAAAACCATGTTTTTCACGTTTTTCTCGAAAATGGCTCTAACGATTTTCTTCAAATTTATATCATGGATAGCTATTTATAAGCCCTATCAACTGGCATAAGTCTCATTCCTGGGAAAATTTCAGGAGCTCCGTAATATTCTTGAGAAAAATGGCGGATAATGACTAAAAATCCATGTTTTTCACCGTTTTCTCGAAAACGGCTCCAACGATTTTCTTCAAATTTATACCATGGATAGCTATTTATAAGCCCTATCATCTGGCATAAGTCTCATTTCTGGGAAAATTTCAGGAGCTCCGTAATATTCTTGAGAAAAATGGCGGATAATGACTAAAAATCCATGTTTTTCACCGTTTTTTTTCGAAAACGGCTCCAACGATTTTCTTCAAATTTATACCATGGATAGCTATTATAAGCCCTATCATCTGGCATAAGTCTCATTTCTGGGAAAATTTCAGGAGCTCCGTAATATTCTTGAGAAAAATGGCGGATAATGACCAAAAAACCAGGGTTTTCACGGTTTTCTCGAAAATGGCTTTAACGATTTTCTTCAAATTTAAACCATGGATAGCTATTCATAGGCCCTATCAAATGACATGAGTTCTTTCCTTGGAAAATTGCAGGAGCTCCGTAATATTCTTGAGAAAAATGGCGGATAATTACTGAAAAACCATGTTTTTCACGATTTCTCAAAATAACTTGACCGATTTTTTTCAAATTCATACCCTGTATAGTTATTTATCAGCTCTATCAACTGGCATGAGTTTCCTTTCTGGGAAACCAATGGGGGGTCCACCCCATCCTTGGGAAATGGACTTAGTAACCTCCTTCTCGTGCATGAGGTAGGTAGGTAGCGCAGTTCATAAAAAGAACACATAGTCGAGATATTTCATCTGTAGAACAGCTGTTTTGACGACTTTAAAAAAATGACGACTAAAAAAATCATCGAATTTCACATTCACACAAAGAAAAAGTACTTTGAAAACAATTATATATACACCATATACAGAAGTCTGATCGTAGTTTCAAATATGAGCAAGGAAAGTTGTGTGAGTGTACCACACCAGATTTTTCATCATGCATTTTCATAATTTAGATGACATATTTTGTTAATTAATTATTAATTCTACATCGTTAAAAGACGATCTGGCAACAGAGCAAAGCGAGAAAGAGATAGCGCTATCCGCTTTGTTGAATGATAGACAAGGATAGCAATACCATTACTAATCAAACACTGCCATTATAACGTGGACCTCACTATAGACCTCTTTCTGCAGTCCTTGACACTGGCGTTGCATATTTTTATATCTTGCCAATACAATCAATTTTCCTCATCACTCACCAATTTGGTGATTTTTTCCCACTCCTGCTCGGACATCTTTCTATTTTTATTTGTTTTTGCTAGATTGTGTGTTAGTGTCATCACAGTCAAGGATCCATTGTTCAGCTTTGCTCCCGGAAAGATGTCTATCACACCTGCAAAACAAGCAAAGCGATAATATTTTCAACAAAATGAGGAACCCGATTCAGATTCAGATTCCTTTATTCATGTGTTTAACAAAACAAAATTCAACTTACGTTCTAGCGTTAAAAATTATTACCAGTAAGAGTAGCATGATTCATCATACAAAGTGCGGCAGAAAGGATGAACGGTTTTCAAAAAAGTAATATGTCGTTACCTGTGCATAAAAAACATTTATTTACAGAACAATATTCACATTATCTTACAATTTTATAAAATTAATGTTTAAAAACAATATCTGACAGGTGACGGCTGTTTTCAGCGATGCACTTTACAAGCCGCAGTAGGGGTAAAGTGAGAGTACTGAAGAAAAGCTGGCTCAAAGCTGCCCCCAAATCTGCCCGAAATCTGATTCTTGGTTCTAACCTTGCCCAATCCAATGTAATCTGAACTAACTTAACCTAGGCATACCCCTAATCTCACAATAAATCTCAAATGAAGACCCTCATTCCCACTTTTTTGGAAAAAACTAGATCCAGCTTTTTTTATTTCTTGAATAACTAAGAAACCGTTAATTTTACAAAAAAATTACAAGAATTACTTTTTCCAGTAAATCTAATAATGAATCCATTGACACACCATTTGTCAAGATTGGACAGAAAATAAGGATCTCATGGGAAAAGTAGATCAAGCTTTTTTTCAATTTCTTTAATAACTAAGAAACCGTTAATTTTACAAAAAATTTACAAGATTAACTTTTTCCAGTAAATCTAATAACGAATCCATCGACACCCCATTTGTCAAGATTGCACAGAAAATAAGGATCTTATGGAAAAATTAGATCCAATTTCTTGAATAACTAAGAAACCATTAAAAAGCTACAAGAATATTTTTTTTTTCAGTAAATCCATTTGTCAAGGGATCCTAACTCAACTTGTTCTGAAACTCAGCAACAAGCACTCAGAATCTCTAATGATATTTTTATGTTGAGACCTAGCACAGCTCCCTTTCTTAAGAACACCAACCTCAGCACTAAACCCCCCCCCCCTGTGGGGGGGATGACCCTCTGTCTTTAACCAGCTAAGTTTGAACTACTTGAAAACTCACCTCAGGTTGTATTAAACATTTATTATAAAAATAGATCAGGAGTGTTGATAAATTTGGTCGATATTTGTATGATAGAGATAATAATAGTGATTATTAATGTTGATATCAAAAATTTGATTCAGAATTTTTTCCATTTTTTACAATGCATACCATTAGCTGCAACTTCCATACCAAACATCAATCTCAATAATGAAAAAGAGTGGAAGTATATGACTGATCCAAACTTAATCCAACAATTCTCACTTTCTTCTGGAATCTCTTTTGAAGAATGATATGAAAAAAATGTAATAAATATAGGTGAAAAATCTTAGGTTTAGGTGAGTACACCCAGGAAGAAATTGTAGATGTAGGTGAGTAAACCCAGAAAAAAATGTAGGTTTGGTTACCCAGACCAAGAACATTATTCAACTTTAATGAAATAAATTAATTTGAAAAATCTAAGCTCATATAGATGGTGCAAATTTGACACTATATCATCACAGTCAGTATTTGAATATCTTGTGCTTTGAAAGAAGCTGATAAATCAAATAATAATATAAAATGCTTTAAAATTAAATTTGAAGAAAATGGTTGGAGATCATTCTATGGGAAGACAAGAACAATTCTACAAATTAATGATAAATCAATGGGATGATACTGAAGGTAGAATATTGATACATTTGTAGAGTGTGGAAGTGGTTGGGAGATTAATACTTTTGATTTGAATATTGTCTAGTTTTTAACCAAATTTTTTGTTATTTCATAGAAGATTTTTTCAAATTTATAATACTCTTTTTACTGTTCTGCTCAGTGGTGTATATTCAAACTCATTATCATAGAGGATTAAACAGTAGGCACTGGTTTTTTCTGAAAAATTGTTTGTTGTTTCCAATGTCAACTTTGTCTATTGCACCAGATTTCAATAGTTAATTTTGCTTACTACAGTCTATAACAACCAATGGTGCATATTCATCAAATGTTTTATACTCAATTGATGTACTGCTGTTATAAGGATAGTATTCATTTTGGAATTCAGAGAACATGTTGTTGGAAATTGAAATAAACACTATTCAACTTTTCATCACTATTTATTTGGAAAAACATTTAGAAAAAGCAAAAACTTTAGGAGCATTACAACATAAGAATTTCTTGGTTGCCATCTTGCTTGGAACAACAACAATTGATAGTACACATTCGATATAAATGTATGATACGACTTATCGATATTACAACGTTCAGTATCGATACTTGATATACAAATCTAATACCCCTCCTTACATTTATATAGTAATCAAACAAATACAATGATATCAATTACAAAAGAAATATTCAGAATACAAAGAGAATACAAAATTAATATTCATCAAAAAATTTTATCAAATTACTAATCCACTAAATTAATCAACTTCTTGAATTATTTGAAAGTTACATGAGTAAGAGCCTTTGTTATGATATCGGCTATGTTATCTTCAGAACTAACCTTCACAATTTCTACAGTTCCATTAGAAACATTTTCGTGTACAAAATGATAATGTACTTCAATATATTATGAATTTTTAGTAAAATTACCATACTTGGCTATGGCCACAGCACCAGAATTGTCGATTCATAGATTTTAACTGGTTTTTCAACATCTTGAAAAATACTAACTAACTCAATCACCAATTTCAATTCAGTTACTGCTTCAGACAAAGCTACATATTCAACAAACGTAATGATTTAGTTATGATTTAGTTACACTACCTTGTTTCTTTGATTTCCAGAATACAATGTTTCCATATAACCTAATAATGTAATCAGTAGTTGACTTTCTATCTACAGAATCTCCTGCCCAATCGGCATCATCAAAACAATCCAAATCATCATTTTCATTATTCGTATTAAAAGTAAGACTTTGATTCTTAGTCAAATAAAGATATTTCAAAACTCTCAATGCATATTTGAAATGAGTTTCATTACAACAGTTTTGGAATCGACTCAAATAGTTCACACTGTAACTTATATCTGGTTTTGTACCTGAACTTATATACAACAGAGCACCAATTAAATTTCTGTACTTTGAATCAGTATTTTCATCTGCTTTCTCTAATTTGAGATTAGCTTCCATAGGAGTACTATACAGTTTGAAATTGACAATGTTATACTTCTTTCCCAATTGTTCAATATATGAAGTTTGATTCAGTTTCATTTCATTGTAGTCATACTCAATATTAATCCCCAAATAGTTTTTTACTTTACCCATATCTTTCATCCTGAATCTATTTGACAGTAATTGTTTGACATTATCTATCTCTTGTTTGTCAGAGCCACAAATCAAGATATCATCTACAAACATAATGAAGTAAATCTTTACGTTATCCTTATCCATAACATATAAACAGTAATCATGCTTGCTTCTTTCAAAACCAATATGTCTAATAAAACCATCAAAACACTCATACCATGCCTGAGACCGTACAAAGATTTCTCTAATTACATACCTTATCAGTACCATCTTCATTATCATCAGGTTGATTTACATATATTTCTGACATAACTTTACCATTTAGAAAAGCAGTTTCAACATACATTTGTTCTACAAATAAGCCTAGTTTACAACAATAGGAAATTAATATTTTCAATGACATCATTTTAGCAACTGGAGAATATATATCATCCACTATCTCTTTCTGTTGAAATCCTTTAACAACTAGTCTAGCCTTAAAATTATTGTCTGATTTTTTAGTAAATACCCACTTAACATCAAGTATTTTTTTATTCTCTGGTTTGTCAACCATTATCCAGGTTTTGTTTTCACTTAATGATTGCATCTCTTTATTCATTGCTTTAATCCGGCTTTGCAACTCATCAGAATTTATTGCTTCACTATAACTAACAGGGCCAATACTGCAAAAGTATAAATCAAGAGAATTATTATATACATAGTAGTCTCACTGGAGGTTTTCTATTTCTCTGAGGTTTGGTTTCTACTGAGGTAGAATCTGCAACATTATCCTCAACTGCATTATCCTCACATTTACTTTCTACAGATTCTGTTTCATCATTGAAATCAATACATTTTACATTTTCTTTGACTATATCAACATGCCTAGCAACTATGATCTTATTGTTCAGTAAAACTCTATATCCTACATCACTATAACCTAACAGTATTCCTAACTCAGCTTTCTTGTCCCACTTTGAAATGCATTTAGCTTCTGGGATTCTAACAAATACCCTACTACCATACAATTTCAAATATGGAATAGTTGGCTTCTTGCCAAATACTATTTCATATGGGGTCTTTTTTCAATATTGTGTCTGCCAATGTCCTATTCTTGAGATAAGCAGCAGTACAAACTATTTCTGGCCAAAATCGTTTATGAACTCTAGCTTCTGATAACAAACATCTCGCCATATCCATGATAGATCTATTATATCTTTCAGCTGTCCCATTCAATTAATGTGTACTGTAATATTACATTTTTCTTCTCACATTGGAATCGAATCTTCAATTCGAGATCTATGGAACTTTATAGTAAATGTCAGAGTTATCAATAGACGGACAAATTTTTTGACGGAGAATTTATTATCGTAAATGTTTGTTGCATTGTTCCATAATGTCACCGAGGTAGGGTTAACAAATTACTAAATAAATCGTTTATTTGAATAGAATATATGTATAAAAATTTAAAATAACATTTTCAAATTAAAGTTTTATTGAGAACAGATGTAGAATGTGAATTCTAAATTTATAAGTTATAATTTTGTGTTGACGTGTCTGTAAAGATCGATATTGAAGAGGGCGTTGTCTTTCGTGACTGGCAACTTGTTTTTTTTTCCTGTTGGACCTTCTTCTGAAAAACATGGCTGGCTGTTGCTTGTATAATTTTGTGCTCTGAGTTATTGTCTGTTTAAATGAATTTATTAATGTTTTAGATTGAAGTTTATATAAATTTTTGTGCAAAATTCGCTATTAGTGTAGTAAAGCCAATAGCCACTGTGTTTCAACTGTAAACTAGATAAGTATTTTTTAGTTCGTAATAATTCTGAAATCATTAGGCTTGTAAGTTATTGTTTTTTTTTGTACATTTCTGTGTTTTGCAAAAAATTTTCATCTGAAGATTATAAGTTAATTTGCTCTGAAAACTGGATTTCTCATTCATAGGCAATAGATCCATTCACAGTTTATCAAGAATCTATTTTATTGGAGCCGACAACTTTCCTTAGGTGATAGGTGTTAAATGCTAATCCAACCGTTTAAGGAAAAATTGGTAGCACGGCAAATGTTACCCCTGTGGTGGGACCGAATTACAAAATAAATATGTCCCAAATGGTACACCATGAAATCCCTGGTTATAGAAATTATTAGTAGATAGATATCTTGATAGGTTATGAATGGTTTGTTGCTGAGTGGGAAATCGGTTCAAGAGAGATCAAGTTTTAATGAATCAGTGCATATTACAAAATGGCAAACATTAAAAATGATCTGAATCTTATAGCATTCTTAACACAAAGGTTTGATAAGCTAGATGCTAGATTTGATGAGCAAAATGCTAAGTTTAATGCTAGATTTGATGAGCAAAATGCTAGATTTGATGAGCAAAATGCTAGATTTGATGAAAAAAATGCTAGATTTGATGAGCAAAATGCTAAGTTTAATGCTAGGTTTGATGATATGAAGCAAGAATGTACTAATATAAGACTAGAGCAGGTTAGTATAAACCTTCTATTGAAAAGTGCACATGAAACATTGAAAGATGAAGATGAAGATGAAAACAAATTGAAGCAGGATGATAGTAGTGTTAAGTTACAAGATCAACTCATTCAAGTTTCTGAAAATGTAGGCCTAGTTACTGTTGTTGAAAAAGTCAACCATAGTGAAAGTGTAGAATTGAGTAAAGAAGTAGGTAGGGAGTTGTCTTCATTGAAAGTCAACTATCAAGAAAGTACTATTGCTACATTGAAGGTTAGGAAAACAGTAAACAAATCAAATGTTTCTATGGATCAGATTACTACATCAAAAGTTAGGAAGATTGTAAACAAAATGAATGATTACATGAGACAGGTTTCTGTGGAGGTTAGGAACAATGTGAACAAAATGAATGTTGCTTTGAGTCAAGTTGATGAGTTCAACTTTCAACTGAGAATTGAAAAGGTGTATGCAATGCATTCTCAAGTGAGCATGATTGACTTTTGTGAGCAAAATTGCTTTGTTGAAACAAATGAACCCATGAATAAATCATGCTATTGAAGAAAACAAAACGCAAAGTTTCCATTGATGTATTAGTATTCAAAGGTTGTTTCAAGTTGCTTATTTACAAGATGATGACAATGAATCACATGATGAAAGGGTATTCCCCAACACACAATGATTAGGAATCCTGTGTTATGCCGGGATTCAGAATAGCATAATCGCTACACAGTGTATGGTAAGAGTCCATAATTGTGTCTTTTTTCTTTCCTATAGCCTATTTTTCTTGGCCCTTGATCTTTTCAAATTTCAATTCTTTCCTGTCTTTGTGTAATATTCAGTAAATTTCTTCTATGAAGCATATCTTAACCAATCTTGTCCATAGTCATTTAAATTTGTATTTTTTCTGAAATAATTTTAGAAGTTAAAATAGTAGCTTATTTTCCTAATCTTTAATTGTTGATAAAACTTAACTTTTCTAAAATCTATCCATTGTAGTGTAAATAATTGTTTGCTTGCGGTATATTTTTTCATCATGTATTACATATTTTAATCATGTCTATTTTTTTTTTAGGTATCATATTAGGTAATTAGGTTTTTCAGAGCAATTTTGTCCCATGTTCTCATCTTTCATTGCATATTGTGCCATAAGCCATATGTAATTAGGTTATAGTTTTCTTCTGGGCTTTTAACCCATTTTGCATTTTATTTTTTCTTTGCTGTCCAATACTTTGGATTTTTGGTAGACAAGTAGGTGTGATTTTTTTAGAGGTGTGGGCGTGAACCACATACGGCTGGACTCGATTATCTGACCTACTTGTTTGCGATATAAAAACCTTATGACTGCAACAACAAATGTTTGTAAAACCTTTTGCATACTTTTGTTTTTGTGGTCCGATACTAGAGTCTGCTATCACATTGCCTTACAGACATCTAGGAACTTTCCACCCAGTCACAATAGTCAACATATTTTTTCCTTCACCAGTTGTTTTTGTGGGAGTGATAGCTCACAATTATAACAAATTAGAGTCATACTTGGAATTTACAAAATTCCATAGTAGTATATTTTATTAATATACTTCCTCATGAAAGTTCAGTACTGACATGTAGGATAGGCTCTAATTAATCTTTCTCTTCTTTGTATTGTTTTAGGGAATTTATTTACCCAGTTTTCTTTTTCTCTTGTTTGTATTTTTTAGGGAACTTATTTACCCAGTATTTCATCTTGATCATCTTTGTATCATAATCTTGAAATGTTTATACTTATTATACAGTCTTTAAATTTTAAATTATTTTAAAAAATAATTGGTTTAATTTAAAACGTTTTGTTATATTATTAATTGAAATAAGTGTTTTGTAATTGATATTTTTTTTTAAATTTTAAAACTGTTTGTTCTATAAATTTTGATATGATTGATTATCGTTTGAAATGGATGCTGGAGTGTATGTAGAATTTTTAGTGGGGTTTGTTGATTAGAATTTTGCTGGTATGTGATTGTTTTTTGAGATGGAAACCCATTATTGCCTAAAGAAGGAATAACAGAGGTTATGACTTAGAGAGGCAGTAATGAGATAATATTTTTGTGTTGATTACTTATGTTGATTGCCATAGATGCAAAATAATGATTAATAATGTTGATTGCCATAGATGCAAAATGATGATTACTTATGAATATTGTTTGCCTTTGAAGCAAAATATTATTGATGTTTTGAATGATTTCTTGTTTAATGTTTGATAGTAAAGTTTTGTCATGAAATGTAGTTTGTGTTTAGAACATTGAAGAGTCGAAATAAACTGTAGTATCCAACAAACGATGATTAACAATATTAAATAATTTGCTTTTTATACAATTTTTGAACAAAATTAAAACTAAATAATTTTGAAACCCTGAATGATAAATCATAAATGTGAAATGAACATGCTATAAATGAAATGTTATATTAAATAATAATGAAATGCAAATATATTATGAAATGATTGAATAGAAGACCAAATGTCTGAAATTATTGAAATATGTATTGAAATTAAATTTTGTTGTGTTGTTATGATGTTTGTTTTTTACAATTTTGATAATGATACAGGGTGTTATGAAATTATATTTCTATTTTGAAGAATGGATTAAATTTTGATATTTGAACAGTGAATAAATGAATGATTTTTTTTTTTTTAATTTATCATTGATATGTCCATATTTCACAATTTATGTATTGCTGACTGTATAATAAGATGTTAACAAATTTCAATTTCATAGATACTTAAAATAATTTTTATGTGTATTAGATTGTATTGATAGCCTAATCAAGTTTTTCTTCTTAGTTTATAAGCATTTTAAGATAACAGGTACAGCACAGACATTAACATTGAAATAGTTATCATGTGAATCTCGAAATCAGTAACAAGTGAACGCCATGAAGAGTGTTAAGAACATTTGGGTGATTTTCGAACTAGTGTGACATATCTACGCCAAAATCAACACTGCGGCCTACACCAATAACTACGCCAAAATCTACGCCAATGCCTGTGCCAACGCCAATATCTACGCCGATGCCTGCGCCGAAGCCAATATCTGCGCCAATGCTGATGCCAAAATCTGCGCCAACGCTGATGCCAACAACAAAAATCAATGCCAATGCCTGCGCCAACGCTGATGCCAACAACAAAAATCAATGCCAATGCCTGCGCCAACACTAATCACTACGCCAAAATGCCAAAATCTGCGCCAATGCCAACAACAAAAATCAATGCCAATGCCTGCGCCAATGCCAATAGCTACGCCAATGCCAAAATCTGCGCCAATGCCAACAACAAAAATCAATGCCAATAGCTACGCCAATGCCTGCGCCAATGCCAATAGCTACGCCAATGCCAAAATCTGCGCCAATGCCAACAACAAAAATCAATGCAAATAGCTACGCCAATGCCTGCGCCAATGCTGATGCCAACACCAAAATCAACGCCGATGCCTGTGCTGATGTCAATGCCTGCGCCAATGCTGATACCAAAATCAACGCCGATGCCTGTGCTGATGTCAATGCCTGCGCCAATGCCAATGCCAATGCCTGCGCCAATGCCAATATTAACGCCGATGCCAAAGCCGACACCAAAGCATACGCCAATAGCAATGCCAATGCTTATTGCTGACTCTGTATCTCAAACTTCAACACTACTGCATTACCTGGAGGTAATTGCCATCCATGTTCACATTCACAACTTTGAATTCAGAAGAACAGTCACAGTATCATGAAAGAATTGATTCAAAAAAAAATCCTCTCCTAAATTATTCCTGTATGCAGAACTCTAAACCTTGAAAGCTGAAAATATCAAAAAACCAAACTTACCTAAATTAATCCTCACCTAAATTAATCCTGTATGCAGCGTCTATCTCTTTTCCAAAAAAAAAACAAATTACATTGTCATTTCAAGCCTGAAATGTACATTGTATAATTACAAATATGATACAAAATTTATGTGAATCTGTATTGAATTTGGAATGCAGCCGTCTACTACAAACATGAAGCAATGCTAACTGAGATGTCACCGGTATCAAGTTTGGAATGCAGCCGTCTACTACAAACATGAAGAAATGCTAACAGAGATGTCACCTGTATCGAGTTTGGTATGCAGCAGTCGACTACAAGTATCAGCCCAACAATACGTGCATCCAGATCAGCCCAACACTTAACGTCATCACATTGGAGTCACACTTAACTGAAAATCATACTGAGTGCCTTAACGGACTGTTTTCCAAAATGTGCATCAATAAAATCAACCGCGTCAATAGTGAAAGAAACGAACATTTTTTGATTTATTGAAATTTTATGTGAAAATTAAATGTAACAATTCATCAATTCATTAAAAAAAAAAAAAAAAATAATAATAATAAATTTTTTATTCAACATACTAAAATTTTTTTTATGCAATAAAAATTAAATTTTTCTATCTATTAAATTTATGTGCAATTTCAAAAAAAAAAAAAAAAAAAAAACTATTCTTTACATATTAAACTTTCTGTTGAGATATTTTTCTTTAAATTATAAAGCTAAATCAAAAGTAATATTGATATTCTATATTTTGAGATATTGTTTGGAAACATATAACAAACGCTATTGATGAATTTTTATAATAATTTTCAATATTTTGGATGACATGTAATGTTTTTCTAGAAAAAATTGTTACTGTTCTCAAATTTAAATTTCAACAATTTTCATTAGGGTCAATGTAAATTTTTTCTTTGAATTTTCAAACAGTAAAATTTTTTTATGTCAAGAGGGGGGTATTTGTAATATTACATTTTTCTTCTCACATTGGAATCGAATCTTCAATTCGAGATCTATGGAACTTTATAGTAAATGTCAGAGTTATCAATAGACGGACAAATTTTTTGACGGAGAATTTATTATCGTAAATGTTTGTTGCATTGTTCCATAATGTCACCGAGGTAGGGTTAACAAATTACTAAATAAATCGTTTATTTGAATAGAATATATGTATAAAAATTTAAAATAACATTTTCAAATTAAAGTTTTATTGAGAACAGATGTAGAATGTGAATTCTAAATTTATAAGTTATAATTTTGTGTTGACGTGTCTGTAAAGATCGATATTGAAGAGGGCGTTGTCTTTCGTGACTGGCAACTTGTTTTTTCCTGTTGGACCTTCTTCTGAAAAACATGGCTGGCTGTTGCTTGTATAATTTTGTGCTCTGAGTTATTGTCTGTTTAAATGAATTTATTAATGTTTTAGATTGAAGTTTATATAAATTTTTGTGCAAAATTCGCTATTAGTGTAGTAAAGCCAATAGCCACTGTGTTTCAACTGTAAACTAGATAAGTATTTTTAGTTCGTAATAATTCTGAAATCATTAGGCTTGTAAGTTATTGTTTTTTTTTGTACATTTCTGTGTTTTGCAAAAAATTTTCATCTGAAGATTATAAGTTAATTTGCTCTGAAAACTGGATTTCTCATTCATAGGCAATAGATACATTCACAGTTTATCAAGAATCTATTTTATTGGAGCCGACAACTTTCCTTAGGTGATAGGTGTTAAATGCTAATCCAACCGTTTAAGGAAAAATTGGTAGCACGGCAGTACATATGGAGGGCATGCATTTATTACAATACCTTTCTCTCTAGCCAAGTCAAAAATTTTGGAATTAATATACTCTGTTCCATTGTCACATCTTAGTTTCTCAATTTTCTTACCAGTAAGGTTTTCAATTTCATTTATATAGCTTACAAAACAATTATACACTTCACTCTTAGACTTAATTGTATACACCCTACCTAGCTTACTGTAGTCATCAATAAAAGTAAGAAAGTACTTTGCACCACAATATCCAGTAGTAGTATGTAGTCCATTAAAATCAGTATGTACTATTTCTAGTATTTCATTAGCTCTAGTTCTACTTTTATTGAAAGGCAAATTGTGCATTTTATTTTCAATACAAATCGTACATTTCATGAATTCATTACCCAAATCTTTAGGCAAACCTTCTACCATCTGATTTTCACACATGTTTTTCAGATAAATAAAGTTTACAAAGTTGTCCTATCAAACGATGCAGTTTTCCTTTTAAACTTGAATCTACAGTTTTGTCAATAACTTCTGAACTATTTACTCTACTCTCTTTACGTTTAATAGTACTGGTCATCTTATACAAATTGTCAACTTTCCAGGCAATAGCTATTAGAACATTTCGTTGGTTGAATATTTTAGAATTATTACCACAAAATAAAAAAAAAACAAAAAAAAAACTTATATTAAAAAAAAATTATTAGAAATAATTTTATGCTTATTGGTAATCTTTGTATAGCTAATTAGATTTCTGTTCATGCCTTTGATATAATACACATTTTTCATTTTAATCTTTTCCTCTCTATTGAAAACTTTGAAATCACTTACTACAGTACCTACTTTTGTTGCTTTTAGAATTCTACCATCACCTACCTTGACATCAATTGGATTTTTTAATTCAATACTCTCATAAAAATATTTTTCGTTATTAATGATCAGTACAGTCACTATACAGTAGCCACTCTATTTTTAACTTACCTAGTGAGTTACTTACTTGGTAGTTTTCAAGTTTTGTATTTTGTACTTCTACATTGAAGTTATTCATTCCTGTTTTATGGGATTTTTGGTAGGATGAGCCAGGCCTTCTTCTCGGCTGCCAGTTGTTGTCTTTCTTCTCCCTACAGTCTCTTTTCAGGTGTCCTTGTTTTCCACAATTGAAGCAGGTCCTTGTTTCTTTCTTGAATGATTTCGGGTGTCCAGAATGTTCCACTTTATACACGTTCAAGTTCGGTTGATTGTCTCTTGTTTTAGTGTTCATCAGGGTAATTTTGTTTTTCACATAGTCCACCGTCTGGTCTTCTTCTTTTAAAACGTCAATTAAATTGCTGATGTATGAGTAAGAGTCAGGTAACATTATCAACATATAATTGAGTTTTTCCTTTTCCGTGACCATCACACCTGCACTTTTAAGTTCGTTTACTGTCTTCTCAAAATTGCTGAAGGATTCAGTTACATCACTGTAGTCCCTCAATCTAAATTTGTCAAGTTTATTCTGGCACATTATCTGAAGAGCGGTTGATTGTTTGAGATACATCTGGTCGAATTTCCGTATTATATTGTAAGCAGTTTCAATATCGCTAATAAAATCAAGTTGCTTGTTCGTGATCCCACTATAAATGTAGTTAATAGCTTTCATGTCCATGGTTAACCATTTGCTGTCTTTGTCGGATTCTTGTTTAGGTCGAGTTACAACAGTGTCACACTTTTTCATTTTTAGGAACATAATTAATCGTCTCTTTCATGAAGAGTATTCTTGTCCATTGAATATAGGAATATTCATGTTGCCTTCGGCCATGTTGAAGCTCCTTCCTTTCAGCCACGTTGCACATAGACTATTTCTTCTTCAAACAGAGTTTCTGTTCACTAAAATCTTTCAAACCAATGGCCTGCTCCCATGTAGGAAATTGAAATAAACACTATTAAACTTTTCATCACTATTTATTTGGAAAAACATTATTTTATAAAAAGCAAAAACTTTAGGAGCATTACAACATAAGAATTTCTTGGTTGCCATCTTGCTTGGAACAACAACAATCGATAGTACACATTTGATATAAATGTATGATATGACTTATCGATATTACAATGTTCGGTATTGATACTCGATATACAAATCTAATATATGTGATACAATAAATGTTTATTACCAGCAATATTTTCTTAGGGGAATGATTGAGCATTTAAATGGAGATTAACATTGTTCAGATTACAGAAATCAAAATGTGACCTGTTAGCACTTATAACATTTTTTCTATTCTTTTGAAATCCAAGAATAATGAATCTAGGTTTTAATATGTTCCAAGTTGTCTTAACTGTCCATTGAAGATTGGTAGTTTCAGGTAATTGTGGAAATTCAGGTAAATGTGGTTTAGTGCTGAGGTTGGTGTTCCTTAAGAAAGGGAGCTGTGGGTCTGTAAGGTCTGTGGGTCTGTGGGAGCATTAGGTCTAAACATAAAAATATCATTAGAGATTCTGAGTGCTTGTTGCTGAGTTTCAGAAAAAGTTGAGTTGGGTTGGACTGATCCCTTGACAAATGGATTTACTGAAAAAAATTATTCTTGTAGCTTTTTGATAAAATTAACGGTTTCTTAGTTATTCAAGAAATTGTATCTACTTTTTCCATAAGATCCTTATTTTCTGTTCAATCTTGACAAATGGGGTGTCGATGGATTCCTTATTAGATTTACTGGAAAAAGTTATTCTTGTAATTTTTTTGTAAAATTAACGGTTTCTTAGTTATTCAAGAAATAAAAAAAAGCTGGATCTAGTTTTTTCCAAAAAAGTGGGAATGGGGATCTTCATTTGAGATTTATTGTGAGATTAGGAGTATGGCTAGGTTAAGTTAGTTCAGATTACATTGGATTGGGCAAGGTTAGAACCAAGAATCAGCTTTGGGGCAGATTTGGGGGCAGCTTTTCTCCATCTTTTCTTCAGAACTCTCACTTTACCCCTACTTTGGACAATATGAATGTCTTTAACTTCTTTTTAGGTAATCTGGACCGACGGCTCACCATCTCATCCGAAAGGGGTGGCCGTATCTATGTGATTGTGCTGTGGTTAAAAAATGTTGCACCGGTCAAGATTCGAACTCAGGTTCTCTTGATTATTAGACCGGTGCATTATCACTTACTCCAACGAGCCACCCAGATGTTTTTGTGTCACACTGCAATTGTTATTTTACTACACATCTACCATATTCATAATTTGAAACAATTTCGTGAATTAACTTACCTTGACGGAGAAGGATAGGACAGTCCTGGACTGAGCATTCCAGGTTGAAACTGTCTATTCCAAGAAACTAGAAACAAGAAAACAAAACAGATTTCAATTTTAAATTGAAACAAAATTTCAGAAAAATTAATGAAAAAGGTGAATTTGTAATGTATAATGCAAACATGAATGCTAAGGTGAATTCGTATTGTATAATGCCAACATGAGTAACTAACTGGCTTGGTGAGGAAACTCGTTGTTTAATAAAGTTTCAGTTTTGAAAATAATTGTATTGCAATGTGATAAATAAATCCATTTACAAGTCAGATTGTTATGATTTGACTACAAGATAGCAAGTTATGAATGGACACATTAATATTCATCTATTTACTCATGAAAACATGGGAGCATACAGGATTTCACCCGAGAATTGCTTCCATAACAAAATAATTAATTAAGCCATTGGTGCCCATACTACCTCAGAGTCGAAACACAAAATTATTTATTTGCCATACAATACAATTTTCAAAACTAAAATGCCATTCAAATACTTACTTTCAACATATAAATTAAATATTTTTTCTTAAAAATAACCTTACAGATGTAGCCAGAATAATCAAGGATTTTTGTGATGAACGAGATTCCTACTGTGTTGTATTGTTTGAATCTTTATTTAAATTGTACTGTTATAGACTAGTATTATACTGACTTTTTGGTGATGACTAGCTACACTTATTTACTTGGAACTTGAAAATCCAAGTCCCCTTTATAAACCCTTCTATTATTTAAAATATTAATGCCATTTTCAAGTGAGTGAATAAAATAGATAATGTTAAAAAAACTACAAATCCGTAGGCTTGTTACCTCTGTTTTTAAGGTTGGACTGTATGATACAAACTCTTTGCTCTCAAACACATCTATACAGGGTGTTTACGAACTACCTACCAATAATCTAGGATTCTAGGGCATTGTTCCTGAGTAAAATATATTCCTGAGTAATCATATCTAAATATCATATTTAAATTGTCTGGAAGTCTTCAGTTACTCACACAGCGGCCATTTTGCTTTTTCACTTATCAAGTTTTTTATAAATAATGGTTGAACATACGAAATTGAAACTTTGAACGATCATTTATAACAACTAGACAAAGCTAGAAAAAAATTATGGTAATTTTTCGAATTCATAAAACAAAATGGCGGCCATTTAAAATTTTGTTTCTTAAATAACTCAGAAACCCTTGGTTTTACAACATCTTTACAAGAATAGCCTTTTTTAGTAAATTTAATTGCCTATCGATTGGTACCAGACTTTTTAATATTGGACCAATATTAACTGAGATATGGCAGTTTTAGTGATAGGTGACCACTGAAAGTTTGTTGCAGTGCAAAGCAAAGCATGCTGATACAGTCGCCTCAATGATGCAACAATCTCGATTTGCATTGAATGTTAATAATAAGCGATTTTAGGTCATTTCAAACAAAAAAAAAAAAACGTTAGCCTACATAACCCTCTGAAAAGAATAACTTTTTTTAGTAAATTTAATTGCCTATCGATTGGTACCAGAATTTTTAATATTGGTCCAATATTAACTGAGATATGGCAGCTTTAATGGTTGGTTACCCACCTTCAGAGGGTTATGTAACGTTTTTTTATTGTTTGAAATGACCTAAAAAAATCGCTTACTATTAACATTCAATGCAAATAGAGATTGTTGCATCATTGAGGTGACTCTATCAGCATGCCTTGCTTTGCACTGCAACAAACTTTCAGTGGTCACCTATCACTAAAACTGCCATATCTCAGTTAATATTGGTCCAATATTAAAAAGTCTGGTACCAATCGATAAGCAATTAAATTTACTAAAAAAAGTTATTCTTTTCAGAGGGTTATGTAACGTTTTTTTTACTGTTTGAAATGACCTAAAATCGCTTATTATTAAATTTACTAAAAAAAGTTATTCTTGTAAAGATTTTGTAAAACCAAGGGTTTGAGTTATTTAAGAAACAAAATTTTAAATGGCCGCCATTTTGTTTTATGAATTCGAAAAATTACCATAATTTTTTTCTAGCTTTGTCTAGTTGTTATAAATGATCGTACAAAGTTTCAATTTTGTATGTTCAACCATTATTTATAGAAAAAATAATAAGTGAAAAAAGCGAAATGGCCACTGTGTGAGTAACTGAAGACTTCCGGACAATTTAAATATGATATTTAGATATGTTTTTACCCAGGAACAATGCCCTACAGAACAGGTAGGGAGTTCGTAAACACCCTGTATATCTAATTCAACAAACTAGTATTTCGACTCATGAAAATAAATAGAAAAATCATTTACCCCAATCCCAACTATGATGTAATGATACCGATTTGTTACAAACAGGGTTTCAGATGGTGAATTGGAAGGAATATATGAAGTAGACAGATAGGTAAAACAAATCGACATTATACTGTGTAAGAGTATAATTTTGAATAGTTATCAAAATCATAGAATGGAAAGAATTTATAGGTCTCAAGCAAACAGCTGTATTTTTTTTTTTTTTTTTAAGATTACGTCCTAAAGACTCCAGTCATGGAGTATAAGACAAGTCATGTTATTACATAATAATTCTAACACTAAGTAGTTCAACCTAGTTTAGGTTTGAAAGGAATTCTTGTACACTATAAAAAGCTCTATCAACTAAAATATTTTTTAATTTGTTTTTTGAAAATCTTCAAATCATCATTACTTTTCAAGATTTGAGGTAGCTTGTTATAAAATTTCCTACCAATATAATCTGGTTTTTGTTCAAATAACCTACTATTGTGACCCATTATATGATAATCTGCTCTGTTTCGCGTATTATACTCATGAACATCTGAATTCTGGATCACACCACTCGTTTTCACATGCATTACAACTTCATATACATACAAAGATGGCACAGTTAATAGACCAAGCTTTTTAAATAAAGGCCTACAAGAGTCTAACCTATTCACTTTCTCTATACATCTGAGTGCCTTCTTTTGAATCTTAAACACCCTGTCCATATTTTGTTGAGATGAATTACCCCATACTAAAATAGCATACCTAATATGAGATAGTATAAGTCCATGGTAAGCAGTTAACAGTAGTTTTTTATCATTCAGCCTAGCAAGCTGCTGCAGGACAAATACCCCAGATGATATCTTATTACATATCCTCTCAATGTAAGGATGCCATGTTAATTTCCTGTCCAATAAAATTCCCAAGAATGCTACTTTCTCTTCTTGGTCTAATTCATTTCCTCTACAAACACATTTATTTCTCTATCCTCTACTGAATTATATTTACTTTTGAATTGTAGGAATTGACATTTCTTACTATTTATTGTTAATTGCCTTTGCTTCAAGAATTGGACAATTGAATGTACTCCAGTAAAAGCATTTATTTCAAGACTATCTAATAAATAATTGTTAAAGATAAGCGATGTGTCATCAGCAAACAACAGAGCTCTGTGATCTTTTAACTCTTTTGGTAATTGGTTCACATACAACAGAAACAGTAAGGGACCCAGAATTGAGCCTTGAGGTACTCCAGCCTGGACCTCCAGTTTTTGAGATTTAATTTTTACTATTTCATTCCCATCCACCTTGGTAAGCTCAACACACTGGTTTCTACCTATGAGATATGATTCAAACCATTTTAGTTCTATACCATTCACACCTACAGTTTTTAGTATTTCCAATAATATTCTATGGTTCACACAATCAAAAGCTTTGGATAAATCAAGAAATATTGCGGCTGCCTTCTCACCTGAATCTATTATATCTATTAGTCTTTCAACAAGGGATACTATTGCAGTCTTAGTAGATTTCCCTTTCTGGAACCCATGCTGTTCATCACATATGAAATTAATTTCTTCCAGGTGCATCAATAGCCTATTTAAAACTACTCTTTCAAAAATTTTACTTATTACATTTAGAATACTAATGGGTATTGCTATCACTAGATACGATGTCAACAAACTCGAGATTAGATAATAAAGGGTATCCAGGCTACAGTTTTGAACAGCCAAATGAAAAGAAAAATATTATTGCTATTTATTTAATAATATAAAATAATAAATTTTGAGGTTAAGTTCTTTGGTACTTACTGGTCGGCAACCTAAATAATTGGTCAAGCCGTATAAATTGAGAATTAGCCTGACACCTGTGGCAAATTTAGTTGCATACAAATAGCATTCGCCTAAAATGTGATCAGAGGGTTGGTAACAAGCATGACATGTCAATGTAAAATAAAAAACGTTTTAGAAAATACTGGGTGCGGCAGCGAATCGGGCGATTATGGAGGGGGTAGTGTGGGCTGGTAATGGAAAGGTGGGGGTAGCCAAGGCCACGAACACGTTCCCCGGTTTAAAGCATTTCAGTAACAATGGATGGTTGGACTAACCCACAACGTGCGTTCGCCGTAAAGGCTTATTACGAAACCCGTAGTTATGCAGCTGCCCAGCGCCGTTTTCGAACACAATTCGCGATACATCGTAATCGGCCAGTGCCTACACCACATGCAATAAAGTTGTGGGTTGCAAATTTTGAAGCCACTGCATCAACAAACAGAAGAAGAGGTGGTGGTAGGAGATCAGCCCGGACTCCTTAAAATATCGAACGTGTGCGAGTTGCAGTTGGAAGAAGCCCTCGTCGTTCCGCTCGCCGTCACAGCGTCGTACTCCAACTCTCTGACAGGACAGTTCGACGAGTTTTAAAGTTAGATTTGCACAATCATCCGTATAAACTGCAAGTTGTTCAAGCTCTTAATGAGAATGATTTCGCAGCCCGCCGGTGTTTTTGTGAACGTTTTTTGGTTATGATTCAAGAAAATGAAGACATCGTGCATAATTTGTGGATGAGTGACGAGGCACACTTTCACCTGTCTGGGTATGTTAACAAACAAAATTTCCGTTACTGGAGTGACACCAACCCTCGTCAACTCCATCAGCAACCTCTTCATTCATGTGAGGTTACTGTTTGGTGTGCCATGTCTTCATCAGGCATTATCGGACCATTTTTTTCGAAAATGAACATGGAGAAACTGTGACTGTTAATGCTGAGCGGTATTCAGAAATGTTACGCACATTTTTCTTTCCTCAACTACGCCAGTACGGGATGAACAATGAAACATTATTTCAACAAGACGGAGCAACAAGTCATACAGCCCGAGTGAGTATGCATCTTCTGAACGGCGTTTTTCCTAATCGTTTAATCTCTCAAAACGGGACGATTCCATGGCCCGCACGTTCGCCCGATCTGTCGGCCTGTGACTTTTTTCTGTGGGCTACCTCAAGAGTAAAGTCTACGAGCAACGGCCGACGACGTTGGATGAACTGAAACAAAATATTCGTCAAGAGATTGCACGAATACCACAGCAAATGTTACGGGACGTTATGAACAGTTTTCATCGGCGGCTTGACGAATGCCTGATGAGAGAAGGACGTCACCTTGCCGACGTAATTTTCAAAAATTGAATTAGTTTAGTGAAACATAAATGCTTTCCTATGTACATTATTATGGTATTAATAATTTTTTTTAAAACAACATCATCAATTTTTCACACTTATTTTAAAATCGCCTGATTCGCTGCCGCACCCTGTACAAAATATTTATTATGTCATACGAGCATGGACAAAATGTGTAAAATAAATGAAAATATTAAGAAAATGTGGTATATCTTACTCAGTGCATGAATACATTTGTAATTTTAGAATACGCCAATCAAAATACAGTAACTGACCGGCGGTAAAAGCGAGTTAATTCAAAAATATACTTCATTTATTATATAAATGATAAGAATTTGTAAACTATACAGTACCCAGTTTATGTAACAGATAAAAAATGAATATTTAAAATTATAATATTTGCTCTTTATGTGGTAACCTAGCAGATTAGCATGGACTATATTGAATCATATTATTGTGTAGTAGTGAGGCTAGGAACAGCTCCAATCGGAGTGAATATTTAAATGATATGGTAGATCTAAGCCCACTTGCTTGCCAGAGGTCACTGGGAACAGCCATCAATTTATAGAGCACAAGATCCCTTTTAAATAATTGTATGTTTCAAAAAATCTAAGTTTGAATAATTAAAAATTAATTTCATAAGACTCAGTGAGGTCGTAGTAAGACATGAGTCACTTAATTTAAATATACCCATTGGAGAAGATGACAGCAGCCACCAGAAAGGCCTAGGACATCGAAAAGAATCTGGATCGCCATCATAATTTGTGAAAATCAACACGTGAGTTTAATTGAAAAGTTATTAAGGGGGCCCTCAGTGCTTCAAATAAATCATGATTGAATAAAACTAGCTCGACAAAGGTAATTTAAATATATATTGAAATTAATATCAAAACTTGTGCAAGTCATAAAACGTAAAGGGAATATTATTAAGAACAATCTATAAGATTTACACATTTAAGTATGCGCAGATGAAATATTTATTAGTTTTTTGATATCATATTATATGCTCACTTAACCATCTTTTTATCAGTAAATTATAAAGATTTTTATGAAGCTCAAGTTCATATAATAAATTGATTTATCTGATTTCCACCAGAGGCCGAACCCTAGCCTTGAGATATTTTATGATATTCATATTTCTCATATTTTTTGGAAGTACAAAATGATAAGAATTGATGCGGAGCATAGTCGCAGTTTTTACAATTAATAAATTTTATTCGACAAGCAAGATCAAGTCGATAACTGAGCTGTATATTTTAAAAATATATATTTGCTGATTAATGAAGCACATGGTAATATTTCGTGCTAAAAAGCAAAGTCAAGTGAGCTATCTGTGATATTTTTCAATATATATTTGTTCTCCTATTATTTTTATACTTGTTGCTCTATATTTTATTTGCTCATTGATATTTTATGTAATTATATTTGTATCTTTATTTGAATGGTGTACCCTTTTATTTATTATCCTATCTCCATGCATGACCAATCTTGTTATAGTCTATTTTATTACCAGTATTGATATATTATTAAGATTACCAACCAACTATATTCTTCACCCAATAAGTTTGATAAAGCAGCGATATACAGCATTGATTATCAAATCTTTGGAAATAATATGTTCCTGAGATTTATACAAATTATCCAGTACCAACACATCTAATTTGAAGAATCTCAAAGGTCATAGTATTAAGTTGCAGCAGCATAAATTAATAGAATTTATAAGGTATTCTGATAGAGTGCCGCCTTTGATTCCGCCCAGTATCATTTTTCATTGCTGACCACTTTGGCGAATGGTGGCGGGTGGCATTAGTTGCGATACCGCATCATCTAGTACGATAATCAGAGCCCTTATATCTATCTATCTCTACTGCATCTATATTTGTGGAGTACACCAAATCAGTCACAAGAACTGTGAACTGTTAAAGCGGCCGACGTTTGCAGCCAGCGAGAGCAGAGAACTGTTTGAGCTCCTGGAAGAGCTGGTAAGAAACTGGTACTATTATTTTCCCAGGAATCACAAAAAGTATTATACCGGGTGATTACAAATGAAATAGACAGTTTGAATAGCTTGTAGAGAATTTATTATTTAAAAGTTTAGATCATTACTTACATGATTACATAGAAGAATTCTTGAAGTTTTTATTGAAAATTCACAGATGTTCAATGTGTGCACAATTTGCAACACGACAGATATCAACACGGTAGTCAAATTCTGACCACACACGACTAAGCATCTCACGGTTAACTGTAGCAAGAGCATTTGTGATTGGTTGTTTAAGATCATCGATATCAACAGGAAGCGGTGGTACGAAAACTCTGTCTTTTACATAGCCCCACAAGAAAAAGTCGCAGGGCGTTAGGTCCGGACTACGAGGTGGCCACGGCTGAAACACAACGTTTTCCTCACTTGCACGGCCGATCCATCGTCTAGGAAGATGTTCATCCAGATACCCTCTGATGTCTGAGTACCAGTGAGGCGGAGCTCCATCTTGTACAAAAATGAAGTTACAACTATCTTCATGGAGTTGAGGCATTAACCATTCGGTTAACATGTCCAGATAAATTCTTCCGGTTACTGATGGTTCTTGGAAGAAGAAAGGCCCGTAAACCTTTTCACAAGATAAAGCGCAAAACACGTTCACTTTAGGAGAATCGCGTATATGCTGTACAGTCTCTCTTGGGTTTTCTGTTCCCCATACTTGTACATTATGTCTGTTAACTTTTCCACTAATGTGAAAAGTGCATTCATCACTGAAAATTAGGCGATTAAACAATGTGTCGTCATTTTCAAGACAATGTTGCATCTCTTGACAAAAATTTTTACGTACAACTTTATCATTGTCATTTAAACTTTGTACTAACTGCAATTTATAAGGTGTCATTTTCAAACGTTTCCGCAGAATTTTCCACACAGTAGGTTGAGGAATTTGCAATTCTAAACTCGCTGATCTAGTCGATTTTCCTGGACTTCGTACAAAAACATCACAAACACTATCAATTTTTTCTTCTGTAACAGAAGGTCTTCCAGTACTCTTCTTCTTACACACACATCCACTGCTTTCAAAATGTTCATACCAGTCATAAATTGATTGCCTTGTTGGTGGTGGTTTACCATATTTTGTTCTGAAATGACATTGCACAACAGTAACAGAGTTTGTTTTGGCTAATTCAAGAACACAATAAGTTTTCACCACTTGAGTAGTAGCCATATTGCTAAACTAAACTGGCTGTTGTAACACGGAGCAGCCAACAATAGCCAGCAACAGTTCTACCAACATAAACTTTAAGAAATTCCCTACAAACCTATATCACTTACTATGTTGAAATACACCAGTTTAATTTTGTACAGGCTATTGAAGTTGTCTATTTCATTTGTAATCACCCGGTACATTATCCAAATCTTTGCTCTACCAACTGCGGCCAAGCAGAGCACACGTTATAGAGAAAATAACGTTACAACTGTGATGGTGTGTGATCCGCTCCTGGGTCCTTAGTCCTCACACTGTTATACCATAGAGAAACAATAGTGGAAGTAGATATCACATGGTATAGGACGTTTATGTCGCAACTTTTACTGTCGACAAGCTGATTATTGTCGATTACTGTCTATTTTTACTGTTTTGTTGGGGTGAGAGTGTATGAACAGCACAATATGAGAGACTACCAGCGTCACACAGCGTCACGGAAAAGAACTATGTTGACTATCGGCTTGAGATAACAGTAAGGGCCGGTTTCCGAGCTCGGGATTTTGCTAAGTTCTAGACTTCAAACAGCTGGAGTTAGAAAATTAGATTCCCAAAACGGGGCATAGTCGCAGTTTTAATAACAGTAGTTGCAGTTATTATTTTCTCATTTCTATAATTGGAAATGTTTTTCCTTGACAAAATTAAACATTTCAAAAAAAAAATCAAAATAGCTGAAACTTTACACTATTTTCTCTTTATTTTATTTTGTGTTTAATTTTCTATTTTGAAATTTAATTCAAACGTGACTTTGACAATGACTACGACTACGCCCCGTTTTGGAAAGCCAATTTTCTTACTCCAGCTGTTTAAAGTCTAGAACTTAGCGAAATCCCGAGCTCGGAAACCGGCCCTAAAAGTTGCGACATAAACTCCCTATACCATGGGATCTACTTACGCTATTGTTTCTCTATGGTTGTACTGACTGGATATATTTCACTCAAAGTATTTAAAAGATTTAGGGCGTTAGCTCCACTTTCAATATATTCCCACAAGCACAAGTTATAATCATTCAAATCACTGTACAAATCTTCTTCTTCTTCTTCTTTGGCTGTGCCTTCTTTTCTTTTCTTTATCCGGCACTACAGCCCTAGGTGAGCTCTGGCCTCCTTCACAACACGCCTCCATTCTTCCCTGTTCATGACTCTTTCCTTCCATTCTCTCACCCCCATCTTTCTCAGGTCATCCATCACTTGGTCCACCCACCTGTTCCTTGGCCTACCTTTCTTTCGTCTGCTGTGCAACTTGCTATTAAAACTATTTTTGGCATTCTAGCCTCACTCATCCTCATCACATGCCCCAACCACCGTATTCTTTGGGCCTTAATGAAGCGTACTATATTTTCTACTTTTATTAATGCTTCTATTCTTCATTTTTTCTTATTCGCCATTGCTGCTCATTAACCTGAATGGGACCGTAAATTCTTCTTAGTATGGATCTTTCAAAGATTTTTAACGCATTTTCATCAGCCATATTCATCACCCAAGTTTCTGCCGCATATGTTGCCACTGGACGCACCAATGTTTTATATATTGTTATCTTGGTGCTCCTGCCGACCAACTTACTTTTAAATAACCTAACATTGGCATAGTAGGCCCTATTAGCTGCTTGAATCCTTTCTTTTATATAAGCATTATTACCTGTGGCATTTATTGGGCATCCTAGAGATACTTGAAGTTCTCTACACCTGCAAACTTTTTGTTATTCACATAGATATTTCTTGGTACTCTGGACTTGACTGCTGACACACACAGATATTTACTCTTGTTCTCATTTACAACCAGTCCGACTTTTTGTGCTTCAATTTCCAGGATTTTATAAACTTCTTTCAAGCATGCCACACTTCTAGCCATTATTACCACGTCATCCACATATGCACATACTTGATGCATCTTGTTGAATATGGTACCTCTCTGATCCACCCTTTCAATAGCTTTCTGAAGAGCAATTTTGAACAGTACTGCTGAGAGCCCATCACCCTGCTTTACACCAGCATTAAAATGAAAGCTTCTGCTCAGCCTATTTCCCATCTTCACTTTGGCTGTAGTAGCAGCCATTATCATTGTGATGAGGTTAACAAGCTTACTCGGAATACCAAAACTCTTGAGTATCTGACACAGCTTAGGCCTGATGAGACTATCAAAGGCTTGCTTAAAATCAATGAAAAGGCAGTGCACATCTATTCCATGCTCATAGAATTTTTCTATTATTTGTTTTATTACAAAAATCTGGTCAGTTGTACCCCTATCTCTGCGAAAGCCACACTGGTATTCACCAAGTATATTTTCTGTATATGGCTCCAGTCCTTTTCTTATGATTGCAGAGAAAATCTTATATACAACATTCAATAGGGTAATCCCTCTATAATTCTGGCACTCCATTTTGTCTCCTCCCTTGAAAATCGGATGAATAACACCCCCTCTCCATTCTTCAGGCATCACTTCCTCTCTCCATATTAGACCTATCAGGTAATGCAAACTTTCGAAAAGAGTTTGTCCTCCTTCTTTGATCATTTCTGCCATGATAGCATCCTCTCCTGGTGCCTTACCATTTTTCATTTGTTTTGCCACCTGCATTATCTCTTGGATTGTTGGAGGATTAGTAACATCGTTTTCTATTTGTCCTTGTATCTCATCCTCATTATCATCAATATATTTAATATGTGCACGGTTCAGAGTCTCTACAAAATATTCCGCCCATCTATACATCATGCTTTCTTCACTAACCACTTTCCCATCCTTTCCACGGTATACCATCATTCTTGGTTGGAATCCTTTCCTCATTTTATTTAACGCCAAGTAGAACTTTTTGGTTTCACTCACTCTACTCATTTCCTCAATATATTCCTAATTGCGCTTCATTTTTTCTCTCTTTTTTCTTCTACAGATTTTATCAGCCATTCTCCTTTCGTTCTTGTAATTTTCAAAGTTCATTGTGGTTTCCTTTTGTATCATCTTCATACGAGCAGCGTTCTTTCTTTCTATAGCTACTCTGCACTCATCATCAAACCATTATGTTCTACCTGCTCTATTCACCTGCCCTAGAATTTCCTTTGCCACTTCATTTACCGATTCTTTTATGACTTTCCAGTTCTCTTCTACGCTTTCTCTTTCACCTCTACTCCTGATTTCCTCATGTATTCTGTTTCTATATATTTCCTTGTACCTTTAATTTTTTAAATTCTCTAAATTCCATTTTCTGGGCTGTATTTTATTTTTCCTACAGTCACTTATTTTCTCTCTGAGGACTGCCTTCACTAAATAGTGATCCGAGTCACAATTTGGCCCTCTACAGCTCCTAGTGTCTATTATGGAGGATGTGAATCTTTTCCTTATTACCACATGATAAATTTGATTGATCGTTCTACCATCTGGCGATTTCCATGTACCAAGATGTATTCTCTTATGAGGGAAGTGTGTGCTCTTAATATACATATTTGTCCTGGCCGCGAAATTTGCTAATAGCCATCCATTCTCACTTGTTATCTCATGGATGCTATTTTTTCCTGCAATGCCTTTCAATTCATCTTCTTTTCCTATCTTAGCATTGAAATCTCCTAGGACCACCAGTATATCATACCTAGGAATTCCATTGCACACTTTTTCAAGCCCATCATAAAATTGCTGTTTTTATTCTTCACCCTTATCTTCTGTAGGAGCATGTACCGATATTAATGAAATATTCCGGAATTTACCTTTAATTCTCAATCTACATATTCTCTCATTTACAGGCTCAACTCCTAATAAACTCCTTTTCACACTCTTGCTTATCAAGAATCCGGTGCCTAAAATTCCTTTGCTTTCATCTGAACCACTGTACATAATTGAGCATTCCCTTTTATCAATCCTTCCTTGTCTCTGCCATCTCATTTCCTGGAGCGCAACAATATCTATTTTTGCATTTTCTATCTTATTCATTATCTCTTTCATTTTCCCAGGCTTCATCATTGTCCGTACATTCCATGTACCTATCTTAATACCGATCCGAGGCCGTTGTGTTGGTTTCATAACGATTTGTTTTTTTCCGGGGCAAGGTTGTTGGCCCTGCGCCCCAACCCCCTACCAGGAGGACCAGAGGATTTCCTTCCCTTAGCTGATGAAAATCTGCTAGAAAGTAAAGGAAAATAAGTAAAAGGAGAGTTTGTCAAGAAAGGCAGATAGAAAAGAAAGGGTGTGATTGGACACGGGGCGCTCACCATCCGACAAGCCAAGCACAAAAGCGAGGGCGGCTCAAAAGCAAAGTCAATGGAAAAAGAGCCGTCCTAGGATGAAAAGTCTCCGGTAGCAAAAGGAAGAGAAGAAATGATTTGGGAAGAAAGGCTCCGGAACGGGTATCTGCAGCCGCCATGAAGCGACTGGGCGATGGGATCTCCAACCCCGACGCCGATTATCATTTGGCTGTGCCTTATCCCATTTAAATGGGGTCGGCATTCCTTTCTCTTAGTCTGCCTCTCCACAAAGCCCTATCCAGAATGCTTCCTCTCTCCTCCAACCATTCTCCCATAAGTCAGCCGCTATTCTATCTCCCCACTCATCATAGGTCTACCTCGTCCTCTCACACCATCCAAAACCAAATCCTGCACTCTTCGTCCAACATAATCCTCCTCCCGTCGGTGTACATGCCCAAACCACCTCATCCTTGTCTTCTACATTCTCTTTCCCAGTGGAAAGGACTTTTACAGTGCCTCTGATCAATTCATTTCTTATTTTATCTCTTCTTGTAACCCCACACATCCATCTTAACATTCTCATCTGTCACTTCCATCTTTCGTTCCTGTTTTTTTGAAATGGGTCATGTTTCTGTTCCATACAGCATAGCTGGCCTCACAACTGATCTATACACTTTCCCTTCATTCGACAATTCACTCTCTTATCACGAAGAACACCACTCATTTCCTCCAGTTCATCCATCCACAATTTATTCTATGCTGTATTTCTGAATCAAGACCTCCATCTCTATGTACACTTGAACCCAGGTACTTGAAACGATTACAAATATTGTACAAATGATTACATATATTTACAAAACTATTGGACCGAATTCCTCACAATGTTATATTACATAATAACAAAATTAAATGAATATGAGTTGGTAATTCTTGGATCCAAAGAACAATAATTATCTGTCGACGATTTTCAACTGAGCTGAACCCCAGGCTGCAATCGCCTCGAGCGGAGGGGATGGCTCAAGTAGTGGGAGCGAAATAGCAAGACAAAATCTCCTTCTCAACATTATATTAGCGGATAATGGAAAACTGAAACTACTGTACAATGAAACTGGCCTGAACTGATAACGTTAAAATAATGTTATCTATTTTATACACTCAAAAATGGCATTAATATGTTGTGAATAAGAGTTTTAAGAAAAAGTACTTGGATTTCAATCTCCAAATAGTATTATACTGTATAGAAGGCAGTGGCAAGGCAGAGAATCTGCTACGCTCTTCTCCTATCTTTCTCCACTGCCATTATAAAGTGAGTGCTTGCAATTAATATTGTACTTCTGATTTTTTAATATATTATTTGGGTACATAAGAGAAGTCCAGAACCAATTGCTTCATGCAAAATTTCCTCGTGCTAGATACAGGGTGGCCCAAAAACCTCGTATTTTTAGCTCATTTCCCAATTTTCAGCTATTTTTTGTTTATTGGAATATGGGCTTAAGTACACTCAACAATAAATTTTCCATTTTTCTACCGAATTTGACTTATGATGCATGATTTTGAATCGCCTTGACGTGCCGAGAAGAATGAAGTGTATTACGATGAAATCTGAGCATTGTGTTATAAAGTGTAAGTTATAAGTGTTTGAAATTTTGATCCTTGAGGTGTCCTTAAGCGCGCCTCTCCACTAGGAAATACTGAAATGAAGTGCATCTAACGGGTGATTCTCATAGAACATAATCTCATGAACTTATGTCATTGTGCGAAATATCAATGTGAGGACAATGTAGTTGGTGATGATGGTTGAAGCTGAAAATGAGGTGTTTTTCACAATACAAGGAGCATTTTTTCATGTAATGTATTCTCAATAGATTTTATGAACTAGGACTGTGAATTTTGGATATAAATTCGCATGATTCTATCCTTTTTTGATATAATTATGCGAATTTATATTCAAAATAGTCCTAGTTCATAAAATCATACGAATACACTAACATATGAATACACTAACATTGTTGTCAGGTGTACCTGGATATCTATATGGGATAGAGCGCTCTACCTGATCTCAGATTGTAGAGCACAAAAATACGCCCAGAGAGATTTTGAATTAAACATCTAAATGGTAAGGATAGGAAGATATTGTTGAACTGAAATTCATCAAAATTGATTTTTTCTTCAAATTTCACTCATTTTTGAAAAATTGTAGCTCAGTACTCATTGAAGATAGAGAGTTCCGAATGATCTCATTTCATTCAGAATTTTATAATCTAAAAAAAGGCGAGAGCAAATTTTTCTGTCCGATTACGAGATTTGGCAGAAATAGCTGAAAATACGAGGTTTTTGGGCCAACCTGTATCTAGCACAAGGAAATTTTGCATGAAGAAATTGGTTCTGGACTTCTCTTATGTACTCAAATAATATATTAAAGAAACAGAACTACAATTTAAATTGCATGCACCATTGCATATAGTGACTTAACTATAAAATGCAGAGTCCGTAAGCGAGATGGGAATGTAATAATGAATGGTAGCCTACATAGTGATTTCATAGTCTGAACATTGCTTATGTTTGTCATTTGTGTTGGAGCATATAGCTCAGGTGAGATTTCTTCAACTACTCGACAAAAATGATTATTCCAGGATGAATGACAGTCAATTTCCAGACCAAAGAACGGAGTTCTGTCTACCATCCTAGCACTTCATTATGCATCCTAACTCCAATTCATCATATGGTTAGGTACAGTAGCAAAATAGGTAAACTAATAACTATGATCTTGGCAGCATCTACCTGACTTAGCACATCGATGTGGTTAGGTTCAGTCCAAGCGAGGCCGATACTGCCCGGCAAAAAGAAACTGTATCCATTGGGATCGAGCAGTTCCCAGTTGGAATTGACTGCAGCCAGGTGCCGGCCGGATCCCGAGCTCAACTCTTCCAGGGGGTCGGCGCGTTTTGTCACCACTTTGAAGCTGTTGGCCAGCTTGGAGCTGCTGCTACCTGCACGAACGGCCAACGTCCACCCATTACTCTTATCGCAAACTGTTTTTCCAAGTCCACTTACAAACTTTGACAAGTTTGCATTCAGCATCTGAAAACCACACAAAATGTTTTTATAATATTCTATGAATATTATATTCTATTCGGGGAGGAAACAGTTTAGGGTTGTGCTTGTTTGTTCTACCCCAATCATTAAGCATCTAAAAACCATAGTCTACATACTTCAGTGCAGCAAGACATAAAAACTAAGAGTTTAGCCGTACATTTTTTTAAACAAATTGTTTACTTAGACTAGAACAAAAAATAACACCTAAAGCTGTGTTTTCGTCTATGCGTAAATGTCGTCGTCGACCACGACAGGCTGAGAATCTCAGATTGGGAAGATTTCAATTTGTCTACATAACCTAAAAGATTATGTTCAATAATGTTTTAATAAGGCAGTTTGAGCTTATACTTTTTTAAACTTTTAAATGGCAATATTTAGATATTATTAGAAATGTTTAATTGTTTAATTCGGTAATTCAGTTTTCTCCATCCATGCCCAGCACTTGCTGGATAGATTGCGTCATAATAAAGAGAAATAATGAAGAGTTATTTGATTAGCTGTTTTAGCACACTTGAAATTTGGACAATATGAATGTCAACAATGCTTGCCGTCGTTGAATGCAGAAATTTACGCACAAACGAAAATGCACCTTTAAGGGAATACTTTTACATTTATCTAGTTCATTTCTTTAAAAATCATTTCAATTTATAAAAAATTATAGGGAGAATATAAATAATTATTAACATATCTCAACTAATATTTTTCCATCAGACTATCAAAAACAGACTATCAACAGACAGTTACTTTGAGGTTATGGTAATCATTGACTATTCCATTTCCTTGACAGAGTAGCAATATTTTTGTTTTCTTTTTAGAGTCATGGAATGGTAGTATCCTCTAATATGAACTCACCTATTAAAGTAGTAAATAACTTCTCAAGGTAAAAATAAAATACCTTAATAATAAATAGTACAGTACCTATAAAAACTTGGATAAAACAGATTTTACTTCCTGTAATTTTAAGCATACGTTATCTATTGCAGATTGTAATATTGTTGCAGAGGAAAAATTAAAATTTTGAAACCATGAGCATGATCACTTGAAATTTGTTCTAACTTACAATTATTATTAATTCAATTTCAATAATAATTATAATATTATAGACTATTGTCATGACCTTACCTTTCATAAAACAAAATCATCTGTTGATTGAGGTTACAATTTGCATTTTGCAGAACATCACATGAGCTTAGACACTAGATATCTAGAGTACGCATATTTTTTATTGAAAGGAACGAACTGACCTTTTAGTCATCCCCTCTTTGTATGGATTTCACCAACTCATAAATAACAATTGCTCGATTATAGAGTGACCGTTTTCTGAACTGTTTGATAATTGGTTCAGGTATAAATATTTAAAGACCAGATTCATTCATGAGATTTGTAGCCAAAGACGCAATCATCTCTAATTTGCACCCGTCTCATCACACACACACACACACACAAGCCTGTAGCTCATGAGGGCATCATCCTAAACAAATAAGAATAAATTACGCCAAATGCTTCCCATTTAACTTATTCAGAGGGAATGCACCAAGTTATAAATGTTTAAACAAAAAACAAATCAATAATCTGACTTGATTGCAATGCATGCAATTACCAACTTAAAGCATCTTGAACTATAGTGAGGTCCACGTTATAATGGCAGTATTTGATTAGCTATAATATTGTAGTTTATTATTCAACAAAGTGGATAGCGTTATCTCTTTTACGCTTTGCTCTGTTGCCAGATTGTCTTTCAACAATGTATAATTAATCATTATTAATTAACAAAATAGCCTATTTCATCTTAAATATGAAAAATCATTGAAAAATATAATTTCTTGCTTAACAAAGTATAATTGATTATTTTAAACGAGAATGAAGAGATGATATCACATCAATAAACCTCTATCAGCTATTTTGCAAAATTAATTTCATACATTATGCGTTTTCAAAAATAAACTTTAATAATAAGAGTTTATTTAATTCCAATTATAACGTGCTTACTAATAACTGTAAAAAATTGGCCTAATTATTTTACTGAATTATGGCCGGCTTTAACTACTGCAGAGCCCTATTTTCTTGGCTGCAGTTTTGTATAATATGTGCTGTTTAGCTTCCAGCAGCATTCAGACCTTCATATTGATAGTAGAGGAGGTAAAAACATTTCAAGTGTTACATTGTTGCCGATTTCTAAGGATTAGCTGAACAAGCATAGCAAGATGTTGAAAATTTTGGCAAAATTCTAGCCGGTGAGCTCCCCCTGTTATCTCAGTTATTATTGATGTTACCGCCGTTTTGTATCATTTTGTGAGCGCTCGGTTAAGAGCTTCCTGTGTAAACCCATCTGGCCATGCTGCCTACGCATGAACTTGGTGTTGGCGAGTTGGTGATGAGTTGTGAACTATGAAATGAAGTACAGACAATTGACTATTTTTGAGTGAAAGTGTGAAACACTCATAATTTTAAGATCTTTGTTTCATTGATTTCTTGTGTAATAAGTGAAAGTGCGAAACACTCGTAGTTTTAAGATCTTTTGTTTCATTGATCTTCGTGCGTAATACAGTCCATTTTGTAACAGTGAAATGTTTGTGTCATGTCATGTGTCATTTAGGCTATTCTACACCAATCATCCAATTGAAGATATCGACTAAAATTTTTTTAAATGAAAGAGGAGACGAAAATAAAGCGTGCTAGCCTATTTTTATACAATTTAGTTTGATTTTAATATTAGAAATAGCTGTTTCAAAACTAACCTTATTTTGAAGAAAGGACAATTCTAAATATATTAGTATCAACTATTTTTGAAGGTATCAACTCAATTTTTATTTCTGATGAAAGAAGAAGAGAAAATAGGTGTTGCTTCAATGAATTTTATATTGAAAGACTAATTAAAACATAAAAAAAAACAGTTTGAATTTCTGAAGTGAGACTCAAAAATGAAGAATGAGGTTATGTTAACTTTATTGTTAACTTGACAATGGATGCTACCGTCTATAGAAGGCATTAATAAGACAGAGGATCGGCAACGTTGTTCTCCAATCTTTCTCCACTTTCCACATGGACCTCATCATAGGTAGACCCAAGGACAATCCTCCTTGGGTAGGCCTATATAGTGAGGTCCACGTTATAATGGCAGAAGATAGAGGTATGAGAGAGCGTTGCCAATTCTCTCACCTGCAACTGCATTCTATAGTATAGAGGATAGCTGATACCGGTATATCTAATGAAATATTATTTGTTTATTCTTGTTAAAAATATTCAAATAGATTTATAGAATTATAATTGGGATGAGAAGAAAAATATATTGTCCAATGATTAAATAATACCTAGCTTAAATTCTCATAATTAAAATTGTTGATAAGCAATCTGGCAACGTTGCCAAGGTAGAAAAGCGTTAATACTTTATCGAGCGTTATACTTTGTCGAGTGATAGACAAGGATACCAACGCCAATGTTAATCAGATACTGTACTTCCATTCGTAGAGTTCACATGTTTTCGACTTTTCTCCAACTTGGGCTGACCAGCAGGTGACAGCAATATTTTACCAATATTATTAGAATTATTCTCCCTTCAAACCAACGTACACAGCAACAGACAGACTGAGGAAAAATCAAACGTCTGTATAAATGGCTGCCTGCATACATAAGCATAAAGACTGACCTCTGTATGCGATGCAGCATTCGATAACCAGAAGAGGATTTTTTCTCTCTGCATACGTCCGTCTGTACACAGGCCTTCAGACTGTGATCAAGTCATATAAGGCTAGGCACATACCAGTTAGTCAAGACAAGACATGATCAGGCACAATACTTTACATAGTTGCTTATGAAGCAACACACACTGATTAGTCATTGCAATTAGACATGTCTTCATAAGCAACTATGTGAAGTATTGTGTCTGATCATGTCTTCTTGACTAACTGGTGTATGCCTAGCCTTAGGCTACTCATCAAACTGAAGCCTCAAGTTTTTGTTCTACCTGAATACTATCCTCAGTAAATTAATCTTATTCCTTCTTTTTACAAATTTGAAAACAGATTCAAAGTCAGTGCGTCAGCATGGAAATTAAAAATAGTTACAACAGTCTCATTTAACAACTATATTTTCAAGGATTACAATATCAACAGAGTATTTCAACATTTTGCTTCACATAATAAGTCTTCTAGATTTAAACACTTTAGGTAATTATAATAGAATACATCCTCTTTCTACGTACAAATTACAATGTCGGCCTCGATTAATTTTAGTGCCAACTCAAAACAGACATTAGAAACTAGAAAAAAACATGGAATAGCAAAACCTTTTCAACTAGAAAAAACATGGAATAGCAGAACCTTTTGAACTTTTCATGTTGGATGTATGATAATAAACTGATATTTGTTTTCCAAATTACGACAGCACTTGAAGTTTTGTCACTGATTGACCAGTTTCATGGCACTGCGGCAAAATACATTTTATTTAAATTATAATCTATTTGCTACTAAACTTTATAAAGCATTCTTTCACTTTTACAATAGTAAAATTTCAATTTATTTTGTGAGGGAGGAGGACAGGTTTCAGGGCGATGGATCCAATATTCAGCACTGCATTGAACAATAAGTTGAAATTAGCCTACTATTGTGAAAGTGAAAAAGTGCTTCATAAAGTTCAGTAATTATCAACAGTAAAGTTAGGATGAAGACTTTAGAAAAAATCTATTCATACACTTTTTATGTATATTTCACACGAGAAAAAAGTGTGTTAATACATCGCAGCTCGGAATGGATCGAGAAACCATCATCTTTAATCTATTCATCACAATGTTTCTCATTTCCTCATCATACTAGGATCAAAAATACCAAAACGTTTCCAATTTATTTGAGAAGTATCGACCGTGATTCAAAATACTCATTTTTAAATGAGAACAGTCAAATTGTATTACAGAAGTTACGGTATCACTTGTAATTGAGAATAGTGGACAGTACGCGTCCCGTAGGTTTGCCTCCGTGACTTTGAAACTTTCAAAAATGTTGGATGTTTTTGAACGGGAAGTAATGTGTGGTATTGTAATCTAGTGACCCTCCGCCGATAGGCAAAGCTACAGGACCCGGACTATATTTGAGAAATTATCATTTGTAATCGAGAAAAAGAAGTCAGTTGTAATATAATTATTGAGAAATCCAACTGAAAACCCCGCTGATCTTGTTCACAACTTGAAATACAAAATATAGGATTTAAAGTCTCTAATTTTCAATTGATAACTTTTTATTGACTGCTTCGAAATAATTAGAAATCACTTTTCTCAATTGCATGAGATCCTACTTCTCAAATAAAATTAGCTGTTCACATTTACATCTTGTGTTCCAAGTTCATTTAAATTACAAATGACTAAATACAATTTTGACATCTTCTGAAACTCAATTGATATTTTCTCAAATAAAATTGAAAAGTTGTAGTATCGTAATAATGTACGGTAACCTTATTTTTCCTCTCCCGATCATTTAAATGATGTAATTATTGTAGGTAATAATGAAGAATACTGTTACACTCTGATATATAACTTACACCAGATTATAAAAATCGTTATTGCTCTCCCAAATTAATCTAGGAAAGCGAGTTATCTTTTGTACAATACAATTACCCTGGGAGTCTTGAATGAATTAAAATGATGCCATTTTTTGAATTGAAAGGTCTCAATTAAAAAGTATCAAATATGGTTATACTACAGACTCAAAGAATTTCACAACACGGTTTCTTAAAACTAATTACTGTATATTGGGGGCAATTCTGTTATTCGACTCAATGGCTCATCAAAATATTATATTGGTACAAAACCTCTTTGAGTTGTATTATTATTTTCATGTAATGTAGACCTATTCTCAATAAATAAATGCATGTTATTACAAGTTTTTTAGCAAAGTTTTCCAGTCATAAAGTTGGATTCCCTGCTCATATCTAGTTCATACACTATCAGTGAAAACAGAATTCCCATGAGCACTAATTAGACTATTCCACCAAGGTCTATAAAAACCTATTTACCCATTTATAGACCTTGTATTCCCCGCAGAGCAAGTCTGAATAGTCCCATAGAATTTATAGGAATACAATTATCACTGTACTAAAAACTTTCACTTTCACTGATACGTGAGAATCCAGCTTAAATCAACTGTGTAATCATATTGTTCTTTTGACCAGTACTAGAATAGAATAAAAAACCAAAAATTTGTTTAGAAAAGTATAAATTATTTCCGCTAGTTAAACCATTATAAATCTAGTAAACTCCAACTTCTCAAGCTCTGATAATATTTATAGTTCTACACCTTTCCCAATTGTATTTAAGACTAGTCACTTGTAATTGAGAATATATGTCAGATGTGAATGAGAGTAGTAAATTGTATTTAACTCATCATATTATGTAATAGAGAACAGTGAATTGTATTTGAGAAGTGTCAAATGTAAATAAGAAGATATCAATTGAAAATGAGAAAAACGATCACCTGGTACAAATTGACAACTTGTCAATTTTAAATAATAATTTCTCGAATTAAATTGATACTTTATCAAATAGAATTTACTATTCTCAATTACATGTGATGACTTCTCAAATAGAATTCACTATACTCAAATACAAATGACTATTCTCAATTACAATTATTGATACTTTCTCAAATACAATAAATTGGAAAAGGGGTAGTCGATTGATCATGGTGTTTCAGTGAAGACAGACTTTTCAATATTCCAACAAGGTTGGATTGTTCTGATTCTCACAATTTTTCGCTTGAATTCCGATTTATGCAGTCACTAATATCAACATTGAAAACAATTCGTTTATTTACAGACTGGAGTTTGATGAAAATCTCAGCAGTCACTAAGGGCCGATTTCCGAGCTCGGGATTTAGCTAAGTTCTAGACTTTAAACAGCTGGAGTCACAAAATTGGCTTTCCAAAACGGGGCGTAGTCGTAGTTCTTATGATAATCTTTATTTTCTCATTTCTATAATAAATTGGGAACGCTTTTCCTTGAAGAAATGAAACATCCCTAAATATTTCAAAATAGCTGAAACTTTACACTATTTCTATTTATTTTGTGATCATTTTTCTAGTTTTTCGAAATTTAATTTAAATGTGGACTTGGGCTAGGGCCACACGAGCGCACATAGTGCGTCCGTTTCAACTTACTTTTGCGGCCGTCGCCAATGACACCACACGAGCGTTGAGTGTGGTGCATCAACGTCAGTTGGCTTTACGCAATTGAACCAGACGAAGCAATAACTTTTGCATGTCTCGACATGCGTTGTAGCATTTCTACGCAGTTCAAAAATCACCGTCCGTTACGACTTCCGTTACTTGGTACGCACGTACCTCGTGTGTTGTCACCAATTCACTTCTATGTATTTCTAAAACGGACGTCAAAAAGTAAGTTGCAACGGACGCACTATGTGCGCTCGTGTGGCCCTAGCCTAAGAATACGCCCCGTTTCAGAAAGCCAATTTTCTGACTCCTGCTGTTTAGAGTCTAGAACTTAGCTAAATCCCGAGCTCGGAAACCGGGAAAGCCTCAAGTATAAAATTGATAACCGCATGTCTGTAATCAATTGTAGTGTATACATCGCAGTTCGTAATAAATCAAGTAATTAACATCCTTAATAATTATTTTTATTATCGATAACTATTACTATATCACTTTCAATACTAAACAGAAACATGATGAATATAGTTGATAGATCAATGTGCAAAAAAGGTGCCTCAAACAGTATTCATAGTTTTATCTATTATGCGAGTCCATTCATACTAAGTCTTTAGATTATGAATCATACATTCTATATAGATGGATAATGTCAAAACATGTCGTAAGTAAACAATTAAAAAAAGGTACTTATATTTTGATTTCTTGATATTTGAGAGTAGCCCTAACAAAAAAAGGTTATTGCATATAGAGTAAGTACATAGATAAATGGACGTTCATGGAGATTCAAACTATGATAATGATCTCAAACGATAATGACAAACATTTTTGATGATCAGAATTCATTTGAAATGATCAGTGATGACGATTGATAACCTCAAAGTGGAAAGTCATTGGAATTTTATGTCGCTTACCGTACATCAGGACAAAACAAAATATTGCTAAAAATGTGATTAGGGTAGTTTTCTCAATACTGGTATCATCTTCTTATCGAACAACTGACTGGACCTGTATTCTAAATTCAAGCAATTTATCAACGTTTTTAACAGTGCACCCTATATGCACCCACCGTACATCAGGGAAAACAAAACAAAATATGACTAAAAATGTGATTAGGATGGGTTTCATTCATCTTATTAGCTGATCATACCAGCTTATGAATGTGGTGATCCCAGACTAAAGTTGATCGCGCTCTGCTCTAATACCTTGGGCAGAATTAGAATGACATTGGTTCTTATGGGAGAGTTCACACATTCGTAGAATGGAAATTTCTGAACTCTCCCATAACAGCCAGTATCCCAGTCCGTCCAGCAGAGCAGAAATTCACTGTAAAGCAGGGCTTTACAAGTCGACGTTAGGATACAGATTATTCTAACAAACACACTGGTTGTGCTACATTTTCGAAAGAGAATTAAATTATTTCCTTTATTAAGGGCGGAGTTAGGACACTAGGTACTCTCTGCCACACAACCCTAGAAGAACCAATACTACCAGTCTAAAGTGATTCCCACTATACAGAGTGTCCGACAAAAGGTGTAAAAGCCGAAGACCATAGATTCTACACTCAATTTGCAACAAAAAAATGCCCAGTGAAATTTTCTCTTATCGACATTAGTTTTCAAGATATATCGATTTTTCGAAAAACGTCGATAACTAGAAAACTATCAGTCAAAATCGTATTCTAAGGAAATGATTGGATAGAGGAAGAAATTTCCAACACGATTCCTATGATTTGTTTCTTAGATTGAAGTTTCTGGATTTTTTATGGGAGCTCAAAGTTGAACAAAGTACATTCGTTGAGTTCAAAGCCAAATTTCAAACAGTTTGAACGCTCATATAAAATTCAAAAACGTCATACAAAGAAACAAATTACACGAATCTTATTAAAAATTTCACCCTCTTTCCAAAAATATCCTTAAAATTAGATTTTGACTGATAGTTTTCTTGTTAATGACATTTTTCATAAATATCCAAAAATGTATATATTTTTTTGTGTAGTTGAGAAGTTGATATTGTGGTAATTATTCATATTAAATAAAAAGACTAAGAAATTGTGTAAAACCACAGATTCTATTGATAGTTAGAAAGACTGGTTTCGGTTGTTACACAATTGTCAATCTGTCTTGACAATTGTGAGATTGACAATGGTGTAACAACCGAAACCGGTCTTTATCAATGAAATCTGTGGTTTTTGAAAATTTCTTAGTCTTTTTATTTAATATATTTAAAATTAATATATCTCGAGAACTAAGGTTTATATATGAAAATTTTACTAAACATTTTTTGTTGCTAAATCCATGCAGTATATATGGCTGTTACACCCTGTATAGTCAATATTTTATACCCAACGATTTCGAATCAATAATAATACACAGAGAACATTTGAGGCTTAGAAATTTACAAAAATTAAACGGTTTAAAAAGCATTTTTTGGCTAGAAAGTTTTGTTTGTAGGCAACTACTACAACAACAATATTTTGCTCGTGACAGTCCGCGCTTGCGCAGATTCTAACCTAATCTAAGCAGAACCGCTTTGCTGGAACCAGGCACGGTAGCGCTGCACCAGATCACATGCAGAGGGTTTGGTTCGTTGAATGGCCTCCATCACATCAGCTGTGGTCATTATGTCCAGATCCAGCTCATCACCTGACAAAATCAACAAAATCATAGCTAATTTTCATCAAACTTAAAAAATCTGGTGTGGTACACTCACACAACTTTCCTTGCTCATTGAACTATAAGCCTCATTATCAAACGAGAATAATTTAGGGGAATAACATAATGACGATTGACAGCAACATATTTGCAACTACGATCAGACTACTGTATATGTGTATATACAATTGTTTTCAGAGTACTTTTTCCTTTATGTAAATTGTGAAATTCGATGTTTTTTTTTAAATTCGTCAAAACAGCTGTTGTACAGATGAAATATCTTGACTATGACTGTGTTCTTTTTATAAACTGCTCTACCTACCGTACCCACGGTATATGGAAGAAGAAAAAGTAAAAACCGTGTACCTACCTATCTCATGCACGAGAAGGAGGTTACAAAGTACATTTCTCAAGGATTGGGTGGACCCCCCATTAGTACCCCAGGAAAAAGACTCATGTCAGTTGATAGAGCTAATAAATAACTATACGGGTATAGATTTGAAAAAATCGTTAGAGCCGTTTTTGAGAAAATCGTGAAAAACATGGTTTTTTAGTAACTGTCATTTTTCTCAAGAATATTACGGAGCTCCTGCAATTTTCTCAGAAATGAGACTCATGTCAGTTGATAGAGCTTATAAATAGCTATCCATGGTATAAATTTGCAGAGAATCGTTAGAGCCGTTTTCGAGAAAGCCGTGAAAAACATGGCTTTTTAGTCATTATCCGCCATTTTTCTCAAGAATATTACGGAGCTCCTGCAATTTTCTCAGAAATGAGACTCATGCCAGTTGATAGGGCTTATAAATAGCTATCCATGGTATAAATTTGCAGAGAATCGTTAGAGCCGTTTTTGAGAAAATCGTGAAAAACATGGTTTTTTAGTAACTGTCATTTTTCTCAAGAATATTACGGAGCTCCTGAAATTTTCCCTGAAATGAGACTTATGCCAGTTGATAGGGCTTATAAATAGCTATCCATGGTATAAATTTGAAGAAAATCGTTAGAGCCGTTTTCGAGAAAACCGTGAAAAACATGGTTTTTAGTCATTATCCGCCATTTTTCTCAAGAATATTACGAAGCTCCTGAAATTTTCCCTGAAATGAGACTTATGCCAGTTGATAGGGCTTATAAATAGCTATCCATGGTATAAATTTGGAGAAAATCGTTAGAGCCATTTTCGAGAAAAACGTGAAAAACATGGTTTTTTAGTAATTATCCGCCATTTTTTCCGCCATCTTGAATTGAATTTTATTGAATTTCTTATTGTCGGGTCCTCATGGTATAAGGACCTTAAGTTTAAAATTTCAAGTCAATCGGTTAATTAGGAATGGAGTTATCGTGTTCACAGACATACACACATACACACACACACACACAGACCAATACCCAAAAATCATGTTTTTGGACTCAGGGGACCTTGAAACGTATAGAAAACTTGAAATTGGGGTACCTTAATTTTTTTTGGAAAGCAATACTTTCCTTACCTATGGTAGTAGGGCAAGGAAAGTAAAAAAAAATAGACAAATAACGTCAATTACAGTCCGGGTCCTTTAGTTTTGCCTATCGGCTACTAGAATAGAATAGTTTTATTGATCAACAAATATTGAAATATATATGGATCTCGTCAAGTTCACACAAGAAGCTTTTTGGAGTTACATCCTTTCAACACAACACAGCCTATCAGCTGACATTCGTTCAACATGCTCTTTCCATAGATTGTTGGTGTTACATTGAAACTCTCTCATTCATGAAGTATCTCTTTGTGTAGGGAGCTTCCTCCATCTAGGGATCAAGGATCTCTGAAGCCTGATGTTTTTGCAAAGCCGTGAATATTACCCCGCGAACCATACCTTGCCTGTATGCCGTTTCAAAGCCACGGGACGCCTACTGTAATTATTTGCAGTTCACATACAACAGGTGCACATAAGGCTGGCCACTAACGGTATGACATGCATGAAAAACATATAGACACAAACACACACACATGTTCATCATGCATGTTTTGTCATCAGCGAGAGGATTTGAACAATAAAACAGATGTTTGACAGTAGCTCCTGAAATTATGGCTGTGCAATGACTAAAAAATAACTTTTCCTACAGTTACCTTGAAAAGTGGCCATTGCTGCACTGATTACAAAACGCAAAGAATCACTTTTCCGCTCTAGTGCGGGAAAAATTTTTCCTGCACTCCAGATTTGCAACATGGCAACACAAAATAGTTGGTGGGCTATATGGAGGATTAGTGCACGAAAACAAAAATTATGTTGGTAACAATGACTGTGGTTAGATTTAGATAAGAATCATTTCAATGGCTACCTTACATTTATGATAAGATCCCAATCTAGAGATCCAAAACAAGAATAATGTTTATCTAAATCATAATTGAATAATAACTTCTCATCATTTAATAATAAATAATGTTTATTTTCTATTGATAGTAATAATTATTTCAACTATAAGCAATGAGAAATGTAGCAAACACACATTATGAAACTCGAATTTTCAGGTTAAATAATTACCGTTCGAAATCCATGTCAATAAAATTAATAAAATATTAGAATATACTACAATAAAATATTTTCTGTTGTCTATGTTATTTTATAAATATTTTTTAGTTTACTTATATTATTTTTCGGTAATTTAGTAAGTTTACCATGTCTAAATATCTGAATACTGTTTTTAGTTGGATGAAACGAAGTTAGGTACGATTCTTCCCGCTAGGTCGCGCGCTTGTCGGTTCAGCCATTCTGCAGTCATGGCTGTTGGCGTGTATTTTGAATGCGAATTTTTTGTTATATCTGTATTTTTTCTGATTCTTGAATGAATAAAGATGAGAACTTTGGCTGAGAATTTTCAACTTCAATTGGATTTTTCATTTTTAAATGAATTAAAGTTATTAATAACAGCATCACACACACAAACATTTGATGGATTTCAGCCATCATTTTATCCATAATTACCCACTTTTCATATTCAATGGTAACTGTAGGAAAAATTAAATGTGAAATACGTGCGCAAAGTTCCTCTGCTGCACTCAAGAAACCATTCCGCCCTCGCCTACGGCTCGGGCGTAAACGTTTCTTTCGGTGCAGCAAACTGTCACTTTGCGCACTAGTTGCACAAATAACTATTCTACTGGTGATATTTTTCAAAGTTTTTCGATTTGTATACTATCAAGCTATCAAAATAAAAAAAAAAAGCTTTCTCAGGAAAACATTTTTTCCCCGAACATTACTTTTTGAGATATAAGCGCCTAAATTTTTTGGGACAGATCACTTCAAATTCGGTAAGAGATGAATCCATGTAATTTTAAGGATACATTTTCCATGAATATAACAAAAGTTTTCTGAAAATATCAATTTTTCGAAATTTATTCAATTTACCAAAAATAACTCAACTAAAAGTTGAACTATTTCATTCAATCCGCTGATCTCATAATCTCAGAAATAATATCCGGCAGGAAATTAATTAGAGCGAAGCTCCGTCCCCCGATAAAGGGCTCTTCCTCTTACGTTATAAATTGTCTATGCTTTTGTACGCCAGAACGAAGCTCGGTCCCCCGATATTGGATTATTAATGAATGAATAGAATAAGGTGAATTTCACTGTACAGCAGTGGCGGCTCGTGTTAAGGATGCATGGTTGCACAACCTCCTTTATTTTGATGACAATAAATGAAATATTTTTTAGGAGTAAATTAAGTGAATTTATAAGTGAATTCTATTATTATCTCAATTACTGATATTAGCTTCGCAATTTCATCATAATCCTATAATAAGAGCAGCAAACTGTAGAACGTGCACGCATTTCACGCGAAATCAGACGCTGTGGTGGAACTGAATATTGAATATAGCATTGGAGGTAGCAATCCTCCTGCAACCACTCATGTACGCGCACTATTACTATGTATATTAGTAGTGTGATATATTTCTCCACTCGAGCCCATAAGACCAATGTGGTGGCAATTTTTCTGCAACCATCCGCTTGAGTCGCTAGCAGTCCATACCACACTAGATGTGAAATTACCCCGTACCAGATTCTGATGAATGTGAGTCTGCTATCTGCTCTCCCATGAGTATATAATCTTTTGATGGGGCTTTATTATAATATTATAACAGCCTCAATAGCATGATGTAATAATTTATCATCTTAATAAAATAACATTATAATAAATATCTTGTTCAATTGTTTTGATATTTTCGAAACAAAACAAGTTGGTCCAATAAAAAATGGACTGTCCTGAATTATTTTGTGTCATAATATGCAATCTTCCATTTGTCCAGGAACCATGAAATATAGAATAATTATTTATCATTTTGTAAAAAATTACATTGTTTATCTTTATCAGAGTAGAAAATTCTCAGCTGCCAATTACGCCATGGTTTCACTTGGAGAATGTTTTGTTTGGATGGGCTTTTATTGCTGTGTAAAGATAGAATCACAAATTGAATAAATATTTGTTTTAATCATTTAAGTTAAATTCTTACCTCCTCCCCACACATCAGACGCGTGTCAATTAAGGTACCAGTTATTGAAGATTATATTGTAAAAACAGCAGCCCCCAGTATTTTCAATCACCAGCCGCCACTGCTGTACAGATGGCTGTGATAGAACACAAAACAACGATTGATTAAATCAGGAATAATTCCTGAAATTAAAAATAAGAAGTTGGAGCTTACTTTTTTGGGTAGTTTCGAGAGCAGCAAAGGCTTTCCGCATTAAACACATTGCCGCTTCTTTGCACACCAGTCTTATGTCCGAACCGGAATAGCCTTCTAACGCCTGAAACAAACATTATTCAACATCAACTTATCTATTAAAAGCAAAGTTGAACTGATTCATTCACTCACTCATTCATAATCAACAAAACTATTCACCTCATTTTCCAGCTGAAATACACCTATAGTACATACTAACTGTTGTATAAATTAGAATTGGAACCGTTTTGGGCGTAAGCCTGTAGTACTTTTCTGTAAGTTGTATAATTTTGAATGATTGAATAAATAAAGTTACTTTTGACTTGGAGGGACATGCGCAGCAGAGAAAGGTATAGTCCGGGTCCTGTAGCTTTGCCTCTCGGCGGAGGGCCACTCGACTATAATACTACCCGTTCAAAAACATCCAACATCTGTGGGAAGCTTTCTCTATCTAGGGTCTCTAAAGCTGATGTTTTTTTAAAGCTATAACTATTACCCCGCGAACCATACCTTGCCTATATGCCGTTTCAAAGTCACGGAAGCAAAGCTACGGGACGCGTACTGTATGGTTACAGCCGCGGCGATGTTACCGTTCTAAACCGGCCAGCGTTCTCTAATTTCAAGTGCTCATGACACACATGAATAGTTTCCTCTCTGAAAGCACTGAGTCAACTAAGTCTAAAAATAATTGGCAACTGCGCTTCTACCTATGACTCTATTCATCACTGTGATTGGCTGATCTCCCTCCATTTATCTGCTCCAAGTCAAAGGAATTTTGTAAGATAAGATAAGATATCCATTTATCCAGCACAGTATATCATACAGTACAATATAATAAACAGTTGAACATCGTCAAAGAAATATAGGCTAAACTAGAATAGGTTATTAAAAGAACCCTCACATCTATGAAATATAAAATTAGAGAACAAGATTGAACCGAGAGAGTTAAAATAAAGTGCATATACTTGTATTACAGTGCCTGTACTAGGTATTACAGAAATCGTTCACTCTATAGTAAGCCATTGCAGCAAGAAAGCTGTATATTCTCTTATTGAATGAGCTTACGCTCTTTGACTTGGACCTCAACTCGGCAGGCAATTTATTGTATCATTTAGCACCAATGTAAGAAGGAATTTTCTCATAAAGTTTCAACCTATACTGTATTAAAGCTAGTTTGTTTCTACTTCTATAATGAGGTCCACGTTATAATGGCAGTGGAGAAAGATAGGAGAACAACGTTGCCGATCCTGTGTCTTGTCAATGCCTTCTATGGAGGGTAACTGATACCGGTTTATTGATGTAATATCAACTGTTCATTCTCGTTCAAAATTATCAATTATTTTTTATCAAGCAAGAAATTATATTTTTCAATGATTTCATAATAAATTTTCATAATCAAGATTTAATATTTTGTTAATTTATTAAATTTCTACATTGTTAAAAAACAATGTGGCAACAGAGCAAAGCGAGAAAGAGATAGCGCTATCCGCTATGTTGAATGATAGACAAGGATAGCAATAAAATTGCTAATTAAACACTGCCTTTATAACGTGGACCTCACTATAGTGTTATAATTATTGTGTACTTCTGCATTTGTGACCAGTTTCGAGATATAGATGTGGATGAAAATTAATAATTTGTATACGGTATGTAAATAGAATGTAAGGTAAGAATATCCAAAGGAACAAAGGCCTGGACTATGTATGGATTTGTTCGTATGGACTACAGTAGTCCAGTTGTACAAAGCCTTCACAAGTCCATACATAGTTCAGAGTTCAGGCCTTTGTTACTTTGAATATTCTTAGCTTACGGTACCTTCTATTTACATTACCGTATTTCCATACGGTCATTTACCGTATTTCCATACTGTTTCACTCTTATTTTTTTCATTTTAATGATTTTTCCCATGAGTATTATAAATGTTTTTTATGTTAAATTTTATATAAAATTTCTACATCTTAAATTATCAGTTTTCTTTTTTAAATTTGTGTAGGCCTATATAAATGTGGTTTTCATGAACTTCTAATGACTCGAAAGATGTATCTTTATTGGATTTTTTTTACTTTTGGCATAAAATCTTAAACAATAGCAAAATTATTGGCATCCTGAAACATGTTCATATGTAATGGGGGCCACATTTTCTTAGATCAGCAAATAATCAACCAATTGTATTAATACTTTGTAAGTAATTGTAGATTATATACTTTTTGTAATCATGTCTATAATTTTTGTAATCATTTCTATACATATTATATTGTAACAGTGGTAGATATAAACTAAGTGTTTTGGCTTGATAAAATTGAATTTGGATTTGAATCAAGCAGGGAATATATCGATATTGATGTTATAAATATGGACTTTCCATCAAAGTGAGCACTCACCAGTAGGCCAACTACCACAGATGTATTTCTCTGATCTCGCTGATGATGTGATGCGCTTTCTGTAGGGCCTTGAGCATTTCGGCGGCCTCCTTGCGTTGCTGGCCTATGTGCGGCGACTCGATCACCAGCTGATTGATCTTGTCGCCTTGGTAGAGGTGAGTCACCAGCTCAGACTGCAAGTTCTCCTTCACGTGGTTCACCATGAAGTGCATTATCACCTTGGGCACACTGTCCTGGATGGACTTGCGCACTATGTAGAAGTAGGACTTGATGAGACGTTCGATCACCTGACAGTCGCGCAGCTCCTTGTCGGTCATGCGTCGAGTGGTGTCTGTCATGAAGCTGGAAGGTGTCGGTGTGGTTTGTTCGTGTTCGGGAGAGGGCTTTGTCGACGCCTCACCGTTCACCATCACTCCTCCCTCTGCATTTTCCCCTTCGTCATCACGTTGAGGTTGAGATCGTTGTCCCCCTCCTCGCTTCAACTGACCTGCATTATCGTTATGATTGGTGGTCGGCTGGAGGTTCGAACGTATCGAATTAGCTGGATTCAACATGTTTGTAACCAACGCAAACTCCTTGCAAAAATCGGGGTGCTTGGTATTGATGTACGCCAACTCAATCGCTATCAAATTCTCCACCATACGATTTGTAGTGGGCAGACATTGTCGCAGCAGATTTGTCACCACATCCATGATGTTCTCGTGCAGCTTGGGAAAGCGAAGAATCTCCTGCTGGTACTCGACTCCGCAATGCTGAATGATGCGCTGCATCTCCTCGTGCACCAACTCGACACACCTCAACGAGGGGTCTTCGAGGCGGCGAATCTGGCGCTTGACGAGTAACTCGAACGAGACCTCGGGCACGAATAGCGCCGGCCGCGGTCCAGTCGCGTTACGAATCGCTGTCAATATGTCAAACTTGCTCAAACCAGTCAGAGGATTGATATTTTTCAGAACGTTTCCGAATGTTTCGTGGAATATATAACAGATGCGAGCACCTCCACTCAACTCGGACGTTTCAATATGCTTTGCTGTGCCGTCTATTGTCGAACAGTAAGCGGTCGAGAATTTAGTGACTATCTGTAGCAGTGTCTTTCCCTTGTCCGATATGTCTTCCCCATAAGAACTGGCAAGGATGTTATACTGACTAGCTAGCACATTAACTCTGGCCTTCAGTTCAGGCAGACACTCTCTTATATGGTGCATCAGCAGTCGATTCAGTGTCTTGACTAGATACGGAGTACCGTTTTGTGTAGCTAACGTCGGATACTTCCTTTGTATGAAGTTTGCTTCATCTTTCAAAGAGTCTTTTATAGATTTGTTTTCGTTGATGTCTTTCTGAGAGCGATTTACAACACCGATTATTCCGAGTTTGACTGGAATGACACGTCCGCACAAAATATCGTTGGCATCTGTTCCAGCGTCCATCAAGTCCAACTTGGTGAGCACGGCTAGCGTTCGACGCCCGTCCGGATCAACTTCTTTTGCTATTTTTATACTTTCGTTAGTAGCCATGTCGGTGTTGGCAGTAATAACTGCAAGTATAATAGAATTAGGATTGCCAATGTACTTGAGAATCAACTTTCTTATTTGTTGTTCAATATCTTCGGGCTGATCGCCCACTGGAACCTTAGTTAAGCCAGGAAGATCGACCAGCGTCAAATTCAGTACATGAGGTGAAAATACTTTCAACACTATCGGTTCATAGCAAATTCCTTTATTATTTCCGGCTTTCCTGTTTGTTTCGCATTCAATTTCATTACGAATCTCAGTGAAATCACTGTATACTTTACCTTTCCTATGCAAAAATGTACCCCATTCGTCAATGTTCAACGTTCCATCATCAATATTTCTTTTTTCGCTGTCGTCTTTAGGACAGTAATGAAGTTGAAGAACCAAGGGACACCTGGTGACAATTCCTGTTCCTCTCGGCAAGAAACTTTTTCCGACTACACTCTCAATCAAAGAGCTTTTACCAGCACTTTGTGTGCCAACTACAACTATTTGAGGAAGCTGTATAATATCGGTGCCGACTGTATTAAAGACATCTTGAAGTTTGTTGGTAACTGGTATAAGAGCTTCCATAATTACAAAATACTTTGAAATTTAACACTTGGTTGAATGTGAACTTGTATGAAAGCACCAACAAAGCCACAGTCTACACAGACATAATAGGTCCGTGAAGGTTATTCACAGACAGAATTCTAAAAACTAATACAGTTTAATTCTTACCGTACCAAATTTTCAGTGTCACAAACAATACACACAGACTGATACACTAATTATTGTTAGTAGGTAAATTTTTAAATTCACCAAAAAATTGAACCGAACCGAACCTCAAAACGTGAATCACCACCACTGCCAAATTTTTCAATAGCTCAAGGCCGAGGGCAAAGTAAACAGCTGATTAAGTTTACAGAAAGAACTCTGGAAATCCAGAATAACGAATACTGCGCATGCGCTGATCTAATAATTCACTGAATTTTGCAGGCAGCCAACAGTATACTTTTACACTCAAACACAACATGTAAAGAATTATACAAGGGTCGAATCTTATTGTTATTGGAATATGATTTTATATAATGAAAAACATTGTGTGAAAATAATTTGATTACATCTCGTATGATTGAATCTAGCGAATCTCATGAAGCTAGACGTCACAAATGTGAATCAATAATTCTCCGTTATAAAATTTATCCGTAGTACAATGTATTTGAAAGAATGTTCATTTCATAGCACATGCGCACATGGCAATGCGCGCCTTGCCACTAGGAACTGGGTTACTGAAATTTAGTGCATCTAACTGGTAATTTTGATTAGAACATGATCTTTTATAAAACTATAAAATTGTGTGAATTCCCAATTTGAGAACAATAAAGTTGATGATAATGGATAAAGCTAGAAAGTACGTTTCAAAATACAAGGAGCTTTGTTATTAAGTATACCTGATTACCTGGAAATCTATATATTAAGATAAAGCGATCTACCTGTTCTCAGGCTGTTGAACACAGGATTATGCCCAGAGGGTTTTGAATTAATTATACATTCAAATAATGACACTTGGGAAATGTTGAAAACTTCATCAAAATTGATGTTTTTCTTAAACTCATATACTCAACCTAAAAATGTTCAACTCTACAATATTACTTCACTCAATGAATAGCTCCGAATGATGCCATTCTATTCAAAATTTTATAATCAATATTGTAAAAAAGGCGAGAGCGATTTTTTCTGTCTGTTTCGATGACTGGATTTGACGGAAATAGCTGAAAACTGGAAAATGAACTGAAATTGTAATAATTTTTTGGCACAAGAAAATTTTGCATAAAAATTGGTTCTGGACTTCTCCTATGTATCCAAAAAATATATTGAAAAATCAGAACTGCAATAAAAATTGCATACACTAATGTTCATAATGACTAGCAATGTGCATCATATTTGCTAAGCTATATACCGTATGTGATGATTTTAAGAGCTTTCTTTTGAAGCAGTAGAATGTCTCTGGCATATGATAAATTAATGACCTCAGATCAGTAAACCAATATCGGGGAACCGAGCTTTTCCAATACCTACTATTACTTAAGTAATACAGTAGTAGGTATTGGCTTCACTCGTTATTTTTATTTATTGATGAATAGAACACAATTCTCTAAAATTATCATGTTTATATTTCACAGCTGGCTATTGTCATCATATGAATTTCGGGGATGCGATATTTTGATTTTTCACATACTCACTCGCTCACTCATTTTTTTATCAAAACTGTGTTTTTTTATAAAAAACACATTTTTTATGTGGCTACCAAAAACTGTAGCGATAGGTATGGTACATCAACAATCGCTCAATTCTTAGCAGCCTTCTCAGCTTCCTGAAGATATATAAGACTCTTGACGGCTTATTCTTGCACACTTAAAGAATAAGGTCAGCTTTGGATCAATATTGAAACCAAGGAGGTTGACTGGTGCCTGGTTAAGATCTGTGTAGCCTACACATCACTTTTGGGGTATTCCTTCATTGAGAAGGAGCCTATTCGCTGAGAACCAGTCCCTGTCTCATCAAAGAGTTGCTGTGCCACAGAATAGGTACAGAATGGAAACTGTGAATCAAACGCCTATCTAACCAATGCTTTTTACATGGCACAAATACTAGACATGTCACGTGACCTTAGGAAGTTCCAATCCTGGTCTTCTGATTGGCTCGCGGCAGTGAATGAGATCAATTGATCCGGATCAGTGAAGTGATCCGAACCTCCCATCAATGCTATTACAATGCGGAACTTCCTAACAAGATGGCGAATTTTTGCGCCAGGGTACTAGCCAAGTTTCCATACAGTATGTATACTGTGGCTGTGCTCCCAATCCTGCCGCTGTGGCTCCACCGCCACTACCGATGATTGTGGTATCATCTGCAAAGAGAAGGCTTGAGTCTTCCAGTCTCAGATCATCAATCATAATCAGGAACAAGATGAACTGCAAAAGTAATGACACAGCAAGATCTTGATACATTCTGCCTTTGGTTTGATTACAATAAATTGAAACTGAATGCTGCAAAAGCAAATTAATTGACCTATTCTTTGTCATAATTCATGTTGGATGTGCCTCTTTTCTATAATTAAATTGATCGCAGTGCAACTCTACTGTTGTGAAAAGAAATCAGTCCATAAGATATCTTGGATTAGTTGTGGATGATAGATTGTCATGGAATATCCATATTTTGGGTCTAATCTATACAGAGTTTCCTATGACCTAAGACAATTCCTTCTCCCAAGGTAGAGGCAACGTTGCCTTATACAAGCGTAGAGTGAGCAGGTGGCTGCTCTACATTGGGGCAGAGGCTTCGGAGGCTCTCCTAAATTCGCCTAATAGATGAGTATTTCCTTTGAAAATGCCAGCATGTTATTTCACATATTCATCCTTATTATTAGGTTTTTTATTTTTCCTCACACAATATTAAAATAATGACTGCTGAGTGAAACCCTCAAGCGCCGTTGATCTGAAATTTATTATTATAATTTGTATGTGTATACTACAATCATATAAATATTTTTTAAATATTTTACTTTCAATTCCAAGCTATGTTTAAGTATCATTATTTCCTGAATTCAATCCAGTGTACTTTACCTGATTTAGTTCGACTCCTCCCTGCGCACCAACAAATCATCCATTATTTATATTATTGTTACACTAATATTTTGTGGATGTTTTTTTAATGAATAAATCTGAATTCGAAGTGTTTTGTGTCAACTATACTAGGTACTACTACTACTACTACTACTACTACTATTATTATTATTATATTATTATTATTATTATTATTATTATATATAATATAGTATCACCCGTCATAGACAATATTAAACCAAAACATATAAAAGATCACTTTGAAAACTTGAAAGAAATCCTATTACACTTATACAACACCATAATAAAAACAGGAAAAATTCAATCAAAAATGAAGACAACGATCCTCAAACCTATCTATAAAAATGGACAGAAAAAAGATATACAAAACTATAGACCCATAGGTGCGATCTCCATTATAATGAAAATACTGGAGTTTATTATGCACGAAGACCTACTCAACTATTCAACACAAAACAATCTGCTGAATGAAATCCAATATGGCTTTGTACCCGGCAAATCTACAACACAACTGCTAGAAAAAGTATCATACAAAATAAATAAGAATATAGATAAAAGAGTAACAACCCTTGCAGTACTACTGGATCTGAGCAAGGCATTTGATACTATCCAGCATGAAATACTGATAGAGAAGTTGAGCAAGATGGGAGTATTGGGAATGGATCTAGAGTTATTGAAGAATTATTTCAGTAACAGAGAAATAATGGTGAAAATTGGAAACAATATTAGTAAACCAAAATCCCAAACATTTGGAGTCATTCAGGGTTCCCCTCTATCACCACTACTCTTCAACTTATATAAGTGATCTTAAAAACTGCAACTTCAAGGGAAAAGTATACAACTATGCGGATGATACCACTATGCTATTTGCAAGTAAAAGTTTAACAACTGCAGCTGAAAATTTACAAAAAGATTTGAACACAATAACAAAATACTTCCACAACAACTATATACATATAAACAGTACAAAGACAAAAACAATGGTATTTAAAACCCCAAAAATGAGTATAAACATCCTTGACCCAAACAATAGAGATAAAAGTCATAACTATAAATGCTTCACCACTTTCAATCCATGCAACTGTAAGAAAATTAAACACTCAGATACAGTAAAATATCTTGGACTGAATTTTGACTCAAACATGAAGTGGCACACCCATCATTCCCAGATGCTAGCAAAAAAACTGAGGTACATAGCACATAGGTGTTACCAAATGAGAGAATTACTGCCTCTGAAAGCAAAACGAACAGTCTACTTCAGCTTGGTTGAATCTCAAATACGATATGGTATAACTGTCTATGGACATGCACCCAATTATATATTGAACCCAGTAAGTCAGCTAATCAACAGAATCAAAAGAATATTTTTCCAAGGAGTGGATAAAAACACTTTAAAACTGCTCTCATTCAGAAACCTGTACAATTATATAATACTGCTGAAGTACTATTTTGAAAATGCTTATCGACGTACCAATGAAAACAGATACAACACCAGACACACACAATATAGAACACCAGAATACTTCACTGAAATAGGAAAAGCTGTACCAGAATATTTTGTACCATCCATTCTCAATAGTTTACCGAATCATCTACAACATCTAGACACTTACAGACAAGTGAAAATAGATATTAAAAATTACTACTCCACAATTCACTAGATAAAAATATCACTCTTACATTATTACCACGAAATAAACACATCTACAAATTTGTATTTCCTAAAACATTTCCATCCATAAATTCAAATCTTACAAAAATATCTCTGAGTATGTACAATGCCTCAATATAAGCTAAAATTAGCTTCATGGGGCAGCCACAAAAATATAATAAGAAAATTTTAATAGATTCTCACTATGATGATGTATGAAAGATATAAGATGATATATGTACAGGGTGATTCATAATTATGGTAAAATAATTTAATACGTGATAGTAGAGGTAAAAATAAGAAAAAAAGTTCCTATAAACATATATCCATAAACGCTTCATTAGCGAGCTATACAGGATGAAAGATTTCGCCCGGAATTCAGTTCCTCTGGTGAAATACACCGATGCTGAATTTTTTGGGGACTAGTTTTTGAAAAACTTATGGTGGATTCATATGGAAAAATGTCTGAAAAATTGAATAAAACTTGTCCGGAAGCTGTAGTGTGAGTAGTTTTCGAGAAAAAAGTTGAAATATGCAAAACATCTAAGTAGAAAAACACAGACTTCTAAGTTTGATGCCCAATAACTTTCTTTAATGACCAGTAAACAAATAATTTTTCTCAAGACAAATTGGAGAGAATTCAATTCTGAAAAGAATCATGTAAGCTGTGTAAACTCAATTTGAATAAAAGTTCAATAAAATGTATTCTTATGTAGTACATTACACCACAAAAATTTGCTGTTTCATGAGGAGAGAACTAATAACTCATAGCACGGAATAAGCATATAAGCATAAAGTAGTGTTTCTTTCCTCTGTGCTCATAGGTTGTAGCTGATTGCAAATAAAATATTCGGTTTTTTATTGAGAGTTTTATTTTTATATGAAAGTAACATATCTAAATGACATTAAACTTATACCAAAAGATTAAAGATGATGTCCAAAGTGACCTCCGTTGTTCTTAATGCATATGTTCAGACGTCTTCTCATGGATTGTCGGACCCGTTCAAATATTTCAGGAGTCTGCTTTATCATTTCTATTCCATTCAAAATCCTTAATCGGATTTATTCAATGATATCAATCGGAGTATTGTAAACTAAGGTTTTCAAGTGTTCCCAAGATAAAAATTCAAAGGATTTAAGTGTGGTGACCTAGCTGGCCATGGTACTGGCCCACCTCGGCCTATCCATTGATTTGGAAAGCTGTGATTCAGGTGTTCACGAACAGCAACACTGAAGTGTGCTGGAGCTCCATCTTGCATAAACCAAATGTTTTGGTGCAACTGAAGAGGTACATCTTCAAGTAAGATAAATAGCTCCTCTCTCATAACGTTTAAGTAGATTATGCCATTAAACCTGCGAGGAAGCTCGAACAGAAGTAGATGATCTCTATGATTCCTGCCCAAATGTTTTCTGAAAACTGATGTTGTGGATGATTAGGATTGATGGCATGAGGATTCTCAGCTGCCCAAATATGTTGGTTGTGGACGTTAACGATAGCTGTTCTTGTAAAGTGTGCCTCGTCAGTAAATAGAACGGTTGTTAAAAAGTGTGGGTTAACAAGTTTTTTCTAAAAACCATCGGCAAATGCCAGCACGGGGAATACAGTCTTGTGGCAATAGAGTATGAACTTTCTGGAGGTGGTATGGATGTTATTGTTGCTCTTTTAGTATCCTCCAAATAATAGATTGATTGACATAAAACTGCACTGACAATTCTCTCCTGCTCTTCTCTGGATGTTCATAAATTTCATGAAGAACTTTCAACTCAACAGTCATAGTAGATCGTGGTCTGCCTGCATGAATGTGCTCTCTGGACATCAAATAGCCTGTTTCTGACAGACGTTGATGAATAGTGGCCAAAAATCTTGAACTTGGACATACTCGGTTAGGAAAGTTCTCTTGATACAAACGTTTTGCTTCAGCACTACAGTATTACAGTGTCCCATCCCATACATTAAATGCATGTCAGCTGATTCGGAGTATGAATAATGTCTGAAATTACCTGCCATTTTTCAAAAATCTAACACTTAACACAAAAGCAAAGTGAAATGGTTACAAATAACTGGTTAATAGATTAAACAAAATACACAGCGCGGCTACAGTAAGCCTATCTTACAGTTTGTTGTTTTGTTCAACAGTGAGCTAAAATATTTCTGAAAATAATTTTCAGCTGATAGTTTCTTTCAAATAGTTTCTTATTTAGAACAAAATGAATCAGCTGTTTCGGAACAGCTGTTACTTGAATGCATGTTTTATTTGCAATCAGCTACAACCTATAAGAGTTATTAGTTCTCTCATAAGACAGCAAATTTTTGTGGTGTAATGAACTACATAAGAATACATTTTATTCAACTTTTATTCAAATTTAGTTCACACAGCTTACATGATTCTTTTCAGAATTAAATTCTCTACAATTTTTATTGCAAAAAAATTATTCGTTTACTGGTCATTAAAGAAAGTTATTGGGCATCAAACTTAGAAGTCTGTGTTTTTCTACTTAGATGTTTTGCATATTTCAACTTTTTTCTCGAAATCTACTCACACTACAGCTACCGGAATAGTTTTATTCAATTTTTCAGACATTTTTCCATATGAATCCACCATAAGTTTTTCAAAAACTAGTCCCCAAAAAATTCAGCATCGGTGTATTTCACCAGAGGAACTGAATTCCGGGCGAAATCTTTCATCCTGTATAGCTCGTTAATGAAGCGTTTATGGATATATGTTCATAGGAAATTTTTTTCTTATTTTACCTCTACTATCACGTATTAGATTATTTTACCATAATTATGAATCACCCTGTATAATGATTAATTCAATTTGTGAAACTTATCATTCAAGTAATGTGAGAGTTTTAATTGAAAAAAAAAATAATAAAAAATTATTATTATTACTCTACAATTCAATCATCACTCTCCAATGAATTAAAAAGGAATATTTTTATGCAATCTCCGCACCCATCCTGTTAGGATTATTATATCACGAATTATGCATATATATATGAGCTACCATTAATATAGGCTCGCCTGTGTTATGTAAAAGTACACAGCAGTTTATAAATAACCATAATAATAATTAGTTATCAGTATACTGTACAGATTATAAAATTCAGAATGAAAGAAGAAAATTACAATACCGTACATTTTGTAATGGGCTGGACGGTACATAAGCTACTTTTCAAAATAGTCCTATAAATTTATATTCATGAGGTATGATATAAAAATTATATGGGCCCGTCAAAAATTTTCAACTATTACTAGTAGTTCTGTGAACAGTAGACCTCACGCAGTATTCTCATCCACATGTACCTGATTGAAACTATAGACCTTATGGAAATACAGTAATAGACTAGCTTCTCCACACATCTGTGTAATCACTTGTCAGCTGATTTATGATGAATAATAATTATTCTATAGTCTGATTTTTACTTTAATATTGGCGTATGAAGGAGGCTCCTTTTTCCTTTCACATTATCCTTGAAATGCAAAATTTCCAATAACCTTGTATATGCGTCGACCCGCAATTAAAAAAGGAACATACCTGTCAAATTTCATGAAAATCTATTACTGCGTTTCGCCGTAAATGCACAACATATAAACATTTAAACATTAAGAGAAATGCCAAACCGTCGACTTGAATCTTAAGGTGCGTACTGATTTACGCGCCGCGATCATGAGCAATTCACTTTTAATCAGTTGATGCCAAACTTTTTATATCTGTAAGTTATCTTACCGTTTCTGTGAAAATATAGTTATAATCAGCTGATTAAATGTGAATTCCTCATGTTCGCGGCGCGTATATCTGTACGCACCTATAGACCTCACTTCGTTCGGTCTATAATGATTTAACTCAAATTTAGTAAAACAAAATATATGAATTTAAACAGGAAACACGCGAAACAGATAGATTAAAATAGCTTGGAAGCTTACATTATTTTCGAAATTTTCGGTGGCTTAGCCAACCTTCCTCAACTATGAGACCACTCACTACAACTCTAATTTGTTGAAGAAGGTTGGCAAAGCCACCAAAATTTCCAAAAAAATGTAAGTTTCCAAGTGTTTTTAATGTATATGTGTCGTGTGTTTCCTGTTCTAATTAGTATTATAAAATTGTAAAGTGTTTTCTGTTATGTACTAAAAATATATGATTTGATATATCATGGAAGACCAAACCTCTGCCAAATAATTATAATCCAACTCGCATCTTAATTCTGTATTGGATTCTTCAATGATTTTTGGTGGCAAATGATGACGAATCATCAACTCTCTCGCTTCCACATTTGGAAGATCAACCAGAATTCTTTTTTCCAGGCGTCTTAGCATGGCTGGGTCCAAGTCCCTTTGAAAAAGAAAAAAATATACAACAAATTAGAGCCATCAAAAGTAGAGCCGTATATAATAAAACTTAATTTGAAAGGGAGAATTGTTTTACTTTATTTTTTCTCTCCCTATAATTTTTGATGATGTAGGCTACTTATTATTGTAAGAATCAATAAAGAGAAGCATGTTTTTTCTTTTCTGACTATTGTACTGTTTGCTCTATCCAATAAACAAATAGAAATTCGTAGCACTTATTTACTACTTTCTATACTATATTTTTACTTTCCTTGCCCTATTACCATAGGTAAGGAAAGTATTGCTTTCCGAAAAAAATTAAGGTACCCCAATTTCTAAATTTCTGTACGTTTCAAGGTCCCCTGAGTCCAAAAAAGTGGTTTTTGGGTATTGGTCTGTATGTGTGTGTGTGTGTTGTGTGTGTGTTGTGTGTGTGTGTGTTGTGTGTGTGTGTGTGTGTGGTGTGTGGTGTGTGTGTGTGTGTGTGTGTGTGGGTGTGTGTGGTGTGTGTGTGTGTGGTGTGTGTGTGTGTGGTGTGTGTGTGTGTGTGTGTGTGGTGTGGTGTGTGTGTGGTGTGTTGTGTGTGTGTGTGTGTGTTGTGTGTGGTGTGTGTGTGTGTGTATGAGTGTATGTGCGTCTGTGTACACGATATCTCGTCCCCCAATTAACGGAATAACTTGTTCAGTAACATTTTCACCTAAAATTGAAAATAAGCTCGAAATTCGAGAAAATTTGATTATCCAATTGCTAACTGTTGGCAACTGTTGGTTCTATTAAATGATTCACTATGAAGAGATAGCAGACCTCGTGTGTCTCCAGCGTTATTGCCCTGTCTGCAGCTGGCTCAAATCTTTGAATAGTAGACTTGAGATGCGCGGGAACACTAGTGTCAGGTAATCAATTCTCATAATGGCAAGGAAAGTTGTGGGAGTGCGCCATATCAGATTTTTCATGGTAGAAAAATGTGTGGATATTGAATTGAATTGAATTGAAAAAATCTTTATTCATAAACATGTACAGGTACATTAGGAACAGCGTCAATACACAAACAACATGAACATAAAATGTAGTAGAAGGGTAAGTCTTAAAACCTCCTATATAAATAAACAAAAATCGATATTCAACAATTACAAACGCAAAGTGCTATCTGCAAACTCCTGCAGGGAGTACAGACACAATGATATTAAAAACTCCTTGAGTTTTATACTTAATTTTTTAATGTTCTCTATTGCCTGTAATTCTAAAGGCAGCATTGTGAAGTATTTCCTTCCCATGTAGTGCGTCTTTTTCTTAAAAAATTCTAACCTATGTCTTTCCGTTATCCTCCCAAATCTAGTATTGTACCCATGAGTCTCATTCCGTAGCTCTTCTACAGGGTAATTCCTAACATATACATGATTACATCAAATAAATATTGTCCGTAAACTGTAAGAATGCCAAGCTGCGAAAAAACCAGTTTTACAGAGTCCATTCTTTTTAGATTCATCATTATTCTGAGTGCTTTTTTCTGTTGAATGAGAATTCTATCAAGATTGCTTTTGGTCGTGGCTCCGTAGATGCATAAACCATAGGCCAGATAGGAGTGTACCAATGAATGATAAAGCGTTTTCATGGTTGGAAGACTGCATTTATTTGACATTTGTCTTAAAGCATACAGCCCAGGGGAGATTTTTTTGACTACCTGCCAAACATGACTATTCCAGGATAAATTACTGTCGATTTCTAAACCCAGGAATCGTGTACCGTTTACTAATTCCAACATTTCATTATTAATAAGGACATTTGGGCAAATTTCATTTTTTCTCTGATTCGTCGAAAATGAAATTACGACTGACTTCCCCCCATTTAGAAGAAGGTTCCTGTCATTGAGAAATTTATTCATAAGAGAAAGGTCAGTTGCTGTAGTGAACTGAGAAAGTTACTGAGAATAGTTACTGAGAAAGGATACTGTAATGAATGAGCTACATTTATCACTCATGATATTCTAGGTGTAATAGTTTGATATTCTTTCGTTCGGGAGATGGAGGAGCAGCGGGAATGCCGCCCTGAATCGGTCCATTGAGCTGGATCTCCAACGCTTGCAGCGTATATTGATGCTGTAAGTGCCAAGGATACAGAGACTCAAACTGATGCTGATACCCACACCGCCAAAGCCCAAGATGGCACAATGACAAAACGGTTGTCTTCATTTATCAGTAAGGAATGGCTAAGTGATGACCGATATAAGTGTTTATACTGAATCATTGTTCTCTAGCTATATGACCTAGTTGTTGTGGACCCGGTTGTGGTTACACTCTTAATTAACGATGGTGACTATGCTCACTCTTTTTTCAATTCAGGTCTGTATGTCAACAAGAATGTTGCTTTCATACTTAATGACAATTATTATTGTTGACAGAATCCAAAGTCAGGGCAGTGGACTTTGAATGATAGTTGGTATTAATATCTACAAAAAAAATTTCTGAATTCTGTGCATAAAAATACTAATAGCTTGAAGTGTGGTAAGTACGCCAATAAAAGACAAAATGAGTCAACAAGATGAGATTTAATAATAATAATAAAATAATAGGCAGATGGCCACATACAAAAACAAGTGTAAGATTAAATCGAATAAAATCTTTAGAAATTTAATTACAACATGTAATAAAACCGTTAGAAAAAATACAAAATTTAAATGAAATTAGGTCAATGACACTAATGATCATTGAAGCCTGACAATAATTGAAAAAGTATTATTAATGATACCTGAATTGAAAATCGACAATTTAGGTGATGCAATGATAAAGTTACTGCTGAAAAATTCAATCTTGATGATTCTTAAAAAGGAATAGTAACAAATGACAATGAGATGTAGATAATGCTCTATATATAGAAATGGTTAAATGTTGATTAACACTAACACAAATAATCTTAGAATGATTGGATGTCTCGGTCGACATTAACACAAGTAAGTAAGTTCAGAAATGAAAATGCCTTGGTTGACATTAACACAAGTAAGTAAATTCAGAAGTGAAAATGCCTTGGTCGACATTAACACAAGTAAGTAAGTTCAGAAATGAAAATGCCTTGGTCGACATTAACACAAGTAAGTAAATTCAGAAATGAAAATGCCTTGGTCGACATTAACACAAGTAAGTAAATTCAGAAATTAAAATACCTTGGTCGACATTAACACAAATAAGTTCAGAAATGAATTTGTCATACACATTGAAATAGGCGTCGGTGGCCTTAAAATATCACTTATGAACTAAAGGTAGCTGTCAAATACAATGTAAAAATTGTCAATGTTGAATACAGGCGACATGGGCTTTTAGTGAATTGAATATCAAGATAGACATCAATAGAACAATTAATAGGTGTCAGTGGCCTTAAAATAACATTTATGAGCTAAGGGTAGCTGACAAATACAATGTAAAAATTTTCAATGTTGAATACAGGCGACATGGGCCTTCAGAGAATTGAATGTCAAGATAGACATCAATAGAACAACTCAGATATGGGAATACGCTTGCAAGCCAAGGGTAGCTATCAAATACAATGTAAAAATTGTCAATGTTGAATACAGGCGACATGGGCCTTCAGTGAATTGAATGTCAAGTTAGACATCAATTGAACAACTCAGATATGGGAATATGCTTGCAAGCCAAGGGTAGCTATCAACAAAATTGAATGTCTTGGTCAACATTAATACGCTTGTAAAGCCAAGGGTAGCTATCAACAAAATTGAATATCTTGGTCGACATTAATACGCTTATGAAGCCAAGGGTAGCTATCAAAATTGAATGCCTTGGTCGACATTAATACGCTTGTAAAGCCAAGGGTAGCTATCAACAAAATTGAATGAAGTACATATTATAACCTTGACATTATGTAGGACAGTGCTCTCAATGAGACATACACTGTAACATATTGAATTCATGTACATAGGCTCGATTGTCAAAGGTATGGACAATTGAATGTTTTTAATTGCCGAAAAGGTTGAATGATAGCTACGAAAATCATATGAATGCACATAAGAATGTTTGAATTAGAAATAGAGAACAACGTGGTCCAGTATCAACACACTGTAGCATTTTCATTAACAGTTATGTAATACATGCGTAAATGAAAGTTGATTAGAACGATTTACGTAACCTGAATAAAATTTTGAAGAAGAGATGCAGCCAGGCAGACAGGCAAGGAATCCACGGTACCCAAAAGAACAGGACATCAGCAAGCGACGATGTGATCTGGCCATGCGATGACAAGAATGGAAGCGTCCAACACAGTAGGCAATTCCCCCAGTGGAAATATGAGCAGGAGCATGTAGAATTCCAAACAAATAATCCGAATTTCGAGTTGTGGAATTTTTAGATTGAATTCCAAACGGTAGAGATGATGAAATTGAAGGTTTGAGTTTCAAGTGGTGAAGCCAGTTGTTAGAGAATGGCGATAGACGCCAACACGAGGTTGTGAACTTGACAAAGTTTATCAGCGTAAATATGTGAAGAAATTGATGAATAATTGAATCACAATTGAAGAATAGAGTAAACGAATTAATTTGAAGGGATAATTCACTTTCAAAAACGTTCCGTAAACTAGATGAATTTGGATGAAAAGTTTAGACCGGGAGGGAGATGTGCACTCACCGACTAGAATCCATTGAAAGACAAAAGGCTAGCTAAAGGCGCTAGCAACAAAAAGGAAGGCGGAAATGTCAGCCACATACGTAAAACGTTTACAAATGTTTGTTGAAAAGTGGCAAATATCTAGAAAGTAAGATGCCTTGAAGGACAAAATAAATTCCAAAAAATTGAATAATACAAATATTAAAATTGAAACGACGAATAATAGAAAACAAACTTGATTGTGGCAGTGACGTGGAACCTTGACTGTGACGTCACCAGACAGCGCAGATGGACAAAATGACGACATGACATCTACGTAGTAACAGAACAAGTAACAAAGTGGAACCGTTCCAATAAATGCTTTGTCAGATTTTACATTGTTCTGTTGATTCAAATTTTAGGTGGAACGGCACACATTGGAGCCTGGTTATTTATGATTATGTTGACAAATCCTTCTATAATTTTGACTCACTATCGAATTTTAATAAGCGAACACTGAATGCACTAGTGGAAAGACTGAATCCCATTTTTTGATACAAAAAAGGTGACTCATGTGACTTGCTTGCAGCAGACAAATTCATATGATTGTGGAATTTTTGTTCTCTTCCACCTCGAAAGTTATGTAAAATCTAGATCTGAAGATAAGAATAGCTGCCTTGATAAGATTATTAAGTTTGATAATTTTGACACTAATATGTATAGATGGCATGTCTTGAAGATAATATGTAATTACTTGAAACCTCAAAATAGCTATAATATGGCACTCCCAATAATATCAGTAAATGCCTCAGTGCCTTCCAAAATTAGTGTACGGTAACAAACAAAACCCGCCTAGAAACTAGAAACAATTTTTCACAGACTTTGAGTAGTGAGCCTACTAAGAAGAGGAGGAGTCAGATAAATTCAAAGCCTAGTCAACCAAATAAACAACCTCTTTCTTCCACAACACCAGCAACAAAAATATCAGCACCCAAAACAAAAATCAGGCTGTACATGGATAGTCAGGGCAGAAATGTTGTTAATAAACTAATTAATAAAAGTAATAATTCAGACATTAGAAGTATTCTAAAGCCTGGCGCTAAATTTCAGGATGTAACCAAAGAATCTATAACTGATTGTTTTAACCTTGGACCAAGAGATGTACCTGTATTCGTAGCGGAGACAATTGATGTGTCTAGGAATGAAGCCAAGGAATTCATATCAACACTGCGTCGAAGGCTTCAAGAGATGAGGCATACACGAGTTTTTGTCTTTGATGTCCCCTACAGATATGATCTTCCTAAATGGTCTTGTGTGAATGAAGCTATTAAGTGGACAAATAAAGAGATTGATAAAATAAGTAAGCATTTTAAAAATGTTACAGTTTTCAAGTTGAGTGGGCTTGGAATCGAGTTTCATACACAGCATGGTCTGCACCTGAATTATTGGGGTAAAGAATATATTGTCAAGTGTATTTTAAATGAGCTGAATCATATATAATTCAGTTGCTAGCTGTAGTAGGGAGCCGATAATTCTAAAAAACTAGGAGAGCTATCCGATGTTGAATATGATCAATTTTGGATATCAGATAATGGGTGTAGATATAAAGAAGATGATAATTCAACGTCAATATAATTGTGTGAAGATTTGAGCATTTTATCTCATATCTCCAGGCCTACCAATAACAATTCACGAGCAAACTTGAACAACATACGGTACATAAGAAAAAAACTGAATCATGTAAAAGGTATATCTCTATTGTTGGTTGGAACACTCAAGGATTTAATAGTAGTTATGATGAACTGACATGTTTGATAAAGGAGAGTTCATTCGATATAATATGTATAAGCGAGCATTGGTTAGTAAATAGAGCTGAGGTTGAGTCTATGGGTATTCCTGGATATAAGATTGCAAGTTACTATTATAGAGCCAATATGCCTAGAGGAGGAACAATAATTATAGTTAAGAATTGTCTTGATACTATAAAATTAATGAGTTATCTGTAGAGCATGTTTGTGAAATATCAGCTATTGAGATTCCTATCCTTAATGTAATATGTTTGTCCATATACAGACCTGACACTAATCTTTAGTTGTTCTTCTCTGTGTTTGATGATGTATTATGTTTGCTAAATTGAGGAAATAACAGTAGCGGCTCGTGATCTTCCAGCTTGGGGGTTCAACCTCATGATCTATTGGAGAGAAAGGTCAAGAGGATATAGAGTATTGAGTATAATCAAGTGTAAAGGTGATCAATAATAATTTTAAGGAATTACACCCCAAAGATTGAGCATATTTTCTACAATAATATAAATTTTTTGTCCTGTTCATATTTTTCTTGTTTGATTTTTACTTCGGGAGTTGGTCACCATTATGTTTTATTTTACACCTACCCTCAATATCAATATTGTTTGTATTTAACAAATACTGAACCTTATTCATATTTCTTCATCAAAATGCTGTTACGGTGACACAATAAATTATATTCACACTCTCACTAAAAGAAAATGGGCACACTAGAAATACTCACGAATACACGAAACACACTAGAAATTACTATATTCTCATATATTACTACACGCAAAAACAATTTATACAACGAAAAATGCAGTGAAATCTATCACAACTGTATACAGTATAATATATATACCCGAAATCATATCGTATAACCTTAAAACTGTCACGCTTTCTACTTCTTGTTTACCGCTTTTTTACTGTTTACTGCCACCAAATTTGAATTTATTGGTTATGTTCAAGATGGCACTGCTACTGAATCCGTATCACGAATATTCACGATTCATTCCGAGGTTTACCGAATGCTTCACTTGCCTCGGCTAGGTTCGGCTACTCTCGGATGAACTCGTGCAAAATTGGTTCAGACTGGATTGTGAACCAAATCCGTGCTAGCAAACTGATTCCCCTCCTCCGTTCCACTACCTCACCCAGCCCTGTTTTTGGGTTCACATCGGGGAATGAACACTGCCTTCCACCTCCACGCGTCTCGTCATCCCCATTCGGTGCTGTATCAAGCAAGCCACTCCGGGATCTCAAGCACCGGCAGCAAAACATCAACGTTAAGTTTACGTAGATGAAAAATGTTGTGATGTAATTTAATGAGAATAAAATAAAAATATAATTATTTGAGTTGCAAATTCATCATTGTATAGGAAGTTGATTCAATTCTGGGGGTTCAATGAACCATTGAACACATAGGACGAGCCGCCACTGGGAAATAAGTCATTGATAGTGTCAGGAGACTTCAATATCAATATCAAAGAAGGCAATAGAATTACAAGGAGTTTACTGGCTCCAACTGAAGCCTTTAACTTACTCCCCTGTAACCTTTGAAATTACCAGGCCAGGAAGAGATAATAGTGGAACATGCATAGAAAACATTTTCACAACAATTCAAGAGGAGAATCGCATCTCATCGGTTCTGCATACAGTCATGTATGATCATGATGCAGTTGTGCTGAAAATTAACAAAGATGGTCAAGTACCAAGCCCTGTTGCATCATATAGATTTCTTAGAGTAATAAATAGTTCCCACTGTCAACATTTCTGTCATTTATTGAATAACTTCAATTGGTTGCCAATTTATACTTTCAAAACAATCACTGAAAATGTAGAGTATTTTTTCCATCATTTCATGCAACAGGTTGAAGTAGCCTTCCCAAGTAGAAAAATAAAGTGCAAGGGACGCTTAAATGGTCAAATAAACAGATGGTATATAATGCAGAGTTAAAGAAGCTTAGAACTCAGTGTCTGACATTGTATAGAAAGTATAGAGATACTGGAATAGAGAATGCAGAATACAAATATTATAAGAAAAAATATAGAGCTGCAATACATAATACTAAGCTTGAAAACAACAAAAGGTAGTTCTAATAATAAGGCTAAGGCGATGTGGGATATAATAAATAACTCTTTGAATAGGAAAGATAAGAAAGAGCCGGCAGGAAGAGATATATCTCCAGATATGTTCAATATTTTTTTTTGTAAATAGACACAATATAAATTATAATGTCTCTGAGTGTAATAGTAGAAATGATGTGCCACTTTTTAATCATAATAGATGTATAAGTGAAAAATTCAAGTTCCCAGAATTCACAGTTACCAAAGTGTACAATACCTTGATGAAGTTGAAAAATAGGGAATCATATTATGTATATGGTTTAAAATCATTAATAATAAAGATTGCAGCCCCTTACATAGCGGAAATTGTCACCTACCTGTTCAATGAATGTATAAATAACTGCATCTACCCAGATTTCCTAAAATATAGTAAAGTATTACCAATACATAAGAGAGGCTCTAAAAGTGACGTCAGAAACTTTCGACCCATAACCATCATTCCAATTTTTGGTAAGGCTTTTGAATACCTAGTTAGTGAACCTCTTGTACAGTATTTTGAAGAGAATAAACTTTTTAGTTCAAGTCAATTTGGGTTTAGAGGTGATTTGAGCACAACATCTGCCATATCTGAGTTTGTGGAGTTTGTAATGAACGGAATTGAGGACAATAAGAGCAATGTTGCCAGAATGTACGATCATTCATGTGCTTTTGATACGGTCTCGCATGAAATACTATTAACAAAACTTTCTGCCTACAATATTGATCATAAAGTATTGAAGTTTTTCAAAACATATCTAGAGGGGAGGTTCCAGTCAGTTTACCATTGTGGTCTGAGTTCTGATTCCTTATCAGTAGAACGAGGGGTACCTCAGGGATCTATACTGGGACCAATACTGTTCTTAATTTATATTAATGACTTACCTACTTACTTGGAAGGCAATGGAAGAAGAATATTTTTATATGCAGATGACCTGGCAGTTATTATTAGCGATGGAAATCAGACAGATGCAAAGTCCAATTTAGAACAATGTAATCTTTTGATTGACAGTTGGAGTAAGGCAAATAGGTTAGCTATTATATAATGATAAAAAAACACTACTATAAGTTTCAGTCTAGCCAACAGCCCAAACATTGAATCTACCCAGTTCCTCGGAGTTTTTTTGCAATCTAATCTTGAATGGTATACCCATTTAGGAAATATTTATAATAGACTACTAAGAGGGCTTTTTATGTTGAGAAGGTTGGCTGGAAGTGTGACAATAGAGGTCTTGAAAACAGTTTACTTTGTGATTATACACAGTCACCTAGCCTATGGTACAATTTTGTGGGGAAATAGTCCTTTGGCTGGTAAACTTTTCCTGCTACAGAAGAGAGCCATTAGAATATTAAACAATGAAGAGCCACGTAGTCATTGTAGACTATATATTGTTTATTGAGAATAAAATTCTGACTCTTCCTTCTATGTATGTCCTGGAATGTCTGTGTCATGTCAAAAAGAGCCTGGATAAATTAAGCCTCAACTCTGATAGGCATACATACAATACAAGAGGGGCAAGTAATATAGGTGTCGAATGGTGCTCTTCCAGCGCATCATTGAGAAGTTTCAGGGCCCAATCTCTCTGATTTTATAATGCCCTTCCGTCATTGGTATGAGACCTAGATGCCACCCAATATAAAGATAGAGTTAGGAAAGGCCTAATAAGAGGTGAACTTTACAAGGTACCTGAATTTTATAAAATTTCACAATCTATGTAAATCTGTTACTATTGTGTATGATCTAGGCTGTGTAAACATAGTTTGTAATCTTGTTTAAGAAGTAAATTTTAGATGTAATTGTGTTTTAGCTGTGTAGACTTTTGTATTGTTGATTGTACACTTGTGACAATGACCAATGTTTATTGTAAATCAAAAGGTAATAAATATATTATTTATTCTATTTTTATTTATTTTATTTTCAACCCATCTATGTAATTTGCTCAAAATTTTAAATACCACTGTATAACTTAATATATACGTCGTATAAGTTGATGAGTCGGTAATTGAAAATTTAGAAGCTTTATGAATATAGGCTAGATCTTTTTGAAGTACTAAGGCCTTTTAACAGCTGATGAAATCTGATTGATTGGGAAAGGAACAAGTGGCTTGAACCCCAAAACTGTTTCCTTCCCAAATATATAGGACTGTTTTTGTGATATTTGCTCTCATGTACCTGACGATGTCCATATGTATTTGTATAAATGCTCATGACAATAAAGAATAGATTTTAATATTTGACTACATTTCATTTTTATATTGGTTGGAAATGAAAATATACGCCCACTCTCAAACAGAAGATTTGTCTTCTAGTACGAACTATATGAAGAGTAAATTCATCCCTCAAGTAATACTATTCATAATTTATTAACAATACAAATGACACTGATGTAATAACATTGGTAGATTAAATAATAACTTTGTTGTAGTTTAGATATAGTGTTACATTTGTAAATATTTGAAAAACACCTACTTTTCTTGAGGTAGGCCTATGCATTCCACTCCTGAGGAGGAGCTTCATCAGCCTCTTGAAGCTGATACTTACAAATGTAACAGTGTCTAAGCTACAACAAAATATATTATATAGGTAGTGTTTCGTCATGGAAAGCAACAGCAATGAAATAATAAGGTACCTTATGCTATTTTTCTTACAAATTTATAGGTGATGACACAGTCCAAGATAAGGTTAGAATCCAACCCTCTCATGATGAAATATAAACAAATTTTCAACAGAGACTACTATGTACAAAAGGGTGCAGCAATGCGAATAGAGGTTATTAGTACACAACTTGCCTGACTAAAGATTCATTTCTATTGGCATATAGCTCTCAGAACGGATTAACAGTCGCTGTCATTGAATTTTCTGCATGAAAAAGACCAAATATATGAACTGACCATGGCTTATTGGAGGTTGCCAGAAGAAAAACACGGTCGCCAGTGTCAGCCAAACCATCCAATTGGACGAGCAATTCACTTTTCAGTCGTCTAGATGCCTCGTGTTCCACGGCGTCACTCTTGCTGGCCACACAGTCTAGCTCGTCAAAGAATATGATGGAGGGTGCCTGTTGTCTTGCCACCTCGAACAACGCCTGCCAAACACAATGAAATAAAGTAGTACAGTACGAATCCCGTAGCTTTGCCTCCGTGACATTAAAACGGCATACAGGCAAGGTATGGCTCGCTGGGTAATAATCACGGTTTTGAAAAAACATCAGGCTTCAGAAACCCTTGATGGAGGAAGCTCCCTACACACAGAGATTCTTCATGAATGAGAGAGTTGCAATGTATCATTAACAATGGAAAGAGCATGTTGAACGAATGTCAGCTGATAGGCTGTGTGGTGCTGAAAAGACGTAACTCCTAAAAGCTCCTTGTGTATGTTTTCGGTTGCTTTTGAGAAGATACAATAGAGCATCTGCTGCTAATGGAAAAATACATTTTCACAAATTTTCTATGTTTTTGAAAACATAGTAGTATTATAGTCTAGTGGCCTTCTTTATACACTCTGTATACCGTATTGTAATGATTATACTGTATATAAGTATATTACAGTAAACGATTAACATAGATAATAAACAATACCTATGATATGAATTCAGTGGTATGATTGATATAAGAAAGAACTATTCATATTGACTAATATATACCAAGAAAAAGATAGTAATTGATATATATATCAAGAATATATATCAATAAGTACCTTTTTCAAATTTTTTACTCACATCATGTTTCAGCATTGAAGTCATTTTCAAGTGAGTGAATAAAATTTTCAAAAAGGTGCTTGGATTTTTTATTTCTTATTGAGAGTAGCCCTAACCAAAAATTAATATTGACCACTATCGTATATTATAATAGAGACCATTAAGACGTAATAGTCTATGTGGGTTCTAATATTCATTTTATAATTGTAATTGTTATTAAGAGGGTAGCACGGTGTCCTGCGCCTCCTTGCTAGTATAATATCGCAAATGGTACTGTACCATATATTATATACTCACCCTAACTAATTTTTCAGACTCCCCCCGCCATTTACTGACAATAGAGCTGGCAGATATGTTGAAAAATGTTGATTGACTCTCTGTAGCAACTGCTTTGGCAAGTAAAGTTTTGCCTGTAAACAAGATAATAAAAATGCTATAGTGAGGCCCACGTTATAAAATGGCAATGTTTAATTAGCAATGGTATTGCTATCCTAGTCTATCATTCAACAAAGCAGATAGCGCTATTCTCTTTCTCGATTTGCTCTGTTCCAGATCATCATTTAACAATGTAGAATTAATAATTAATTAACAAAATATTTCATCTTAATTATGAAAATCCCTTATGAAATTATCGAAAAATATTATTTCTTGCTTAATAAAATATAATTGGCTATTTTAAACGAGAATGAACCCTTAATATTACATCAATAAACCTGTATCGGTTACCGTCTATATAAGGCGTTGACAAGACAGAGGATCGGAAACATTTTTCTCCTATCTTTCTCCACTGCCATTATAACGTGGACCTCACAATAGATTTTTTGAACACGTATATAACTACAAAACAGTTTGAATTTCAAGTGAATGCCCATCAGTGATTCCAGGAGGAGAAGCTGTCATTTTGATACAGAAATTCAACTAGAGTCCAGAAAATTAGTGAAGAGCATCAAAATTCCCCAAGCCTAACTCTTAAAATCGGCGTTTTCATCATTCTCTCAACGTTTTTGATTGTGGTAGGTCCATTTAGAGGAGGAAGCAAGCTCAAATGATAAATGCAGACCTCACTTCATTATAGCAAGACGAGCCAGCTGGTCAAATTTCTGGCTGGTAAGGCGATTTACCTCATCTATTCAAATCAAATAAAGTTTTATTCACAAATTCAGTACATACATAATAAAAAAATATTTAACACTTGTGAATTTTCCCCACATAGACAAGTCTGTGAGTGGGAAAGAATTCTCATGGAACATAACTTGGTGCTAAAAAGAAAATAATAAATATTTACACTTGAACTTAATATAAAAAGTTAATTAAATTTAGAGAAGGAAATATATGTTTGAATTGGAGTAGCACAATATAAAATATTACAATATATTACAGCTTTAACAAGGCACAAGATAAAAATGTAATACTTAAAGAATGATGCATTATGAGCAATATCTTAGGTGATGAAAATAAGAAAAATATAAACATCTTATTAAAATCGGTAAGAGGAGGTAGATGAGCTGATCGGCGGCATCCCTGCCGGTTTCAAATAGCCACATATTTAAATATTGTTTGTAAAGCTGGGTTTTGGTTTGTGCGTAAATGCCGGCGTCAACCACGACAGGGTGATGATCTCACATTGGGTAGCTTTTCAATTTGTCTAAATAACCTTAAATATTATGTTCCATATTATGTTTCAATCAGGTAGGTTGAGTTTATACTTTTCTATAGGCTACTTTTAAATGGAAAATGTTGAGACTATTGGAAATGTTTTTATTCTTGAATAATAAAAACACAAATAATGAAAAGTTATTTGATCAGCTGTCTTATCACACTTGAAATTTGGACAATATATGATGTCAACAATGCTTGTCGTCGTCGACTGCGGAAGTTTACGCACAAACGAAAATGTTGAGAGAGGTTCTATTTGCTTTATGTGGGCGAGTATATTTCTATGAAGAATTATTGCCTTGAGGTAATTGGACAATTGCGATAAGAATAATAATAATATGATAATTTATCACTAGATTTACGTTTTCAACTTAATCAGGAAGTCTGGAATCCAAGTTGTATGTTATGAATTTATATGGTGAAGAACTTCATTTTGAATAGATGTAAGCTACCTGTACCAGGAGGCCCAAACAGCAGAAAACCTCTCCATGGAGTCAGAATGTTCTTAAAAAGTTCAGGATATTTTGTTGGATATACAACCGCCTCTTTCAGCAGTGCTTTAGCAGTTTCCACACCCTTCACGTCATTCCATGCTACGCCTGTGTTCTCAACAAATATTTCCTTGAAAAAATAAAACATTTTATGAGAAATTGGAAAATTAAAAATAAACAAAGACTATTTGTAAATGATAAACGTGAAGACACATTGTTTTAAAAATGAAACCGATGGGTAAGGTAATACAAATTAATTCAGTGAAAGAACAACTATTGATAATAACCCTCAAAAATAATACAAAAAATGAGATAAATGATTCCATTACTGTACAGTAGATTTATTGTTTTATTAAACATAAATTAATGTTCATGTTATATGCCGCCAGGATGATGTGTGTTTTGATTATTGAATTTATGCCGCCAAGTTCTCGTATGTACCCTGCCACAAAACTTCATTCACAACCTTAAGTTTTTCGTTGTTGGTTATCCATCTTGTTTCCACTATTATTATTACTATCGTATTTCATAAAACTTCAAAGTGAAAAAACACTCACATTATTTCAGTTTCTGTTTGGCTTGAAAATGTGCAATACCAGTAGCACGAAACGGACGTCGCCACATCAAAGAATGTGAATGTCTTTCCACTTTGAAGTTTTATGAAATACGATATTGATAATGTTTTTATTTAAGCAGAGAGATTCCTCATAATAACATCAAAATGTGATGTTATTGTGATTTTTCTGGCTTAAAATTTATCGAGTTTTTTTAATGTTTTTCAATTTATGAATGTCTTTTCAAGTGTAATAATAATTATTTATTCCATCTTTCTGATTAACCCAGATACAAAATTATTAGTATAAGCTTAATGTATATTTGGACTGTACATTTATGTGATATTTTTAAAAGTGTTTACATAATCTAATTTGGACTATTTTCATCAAAATTAGGGAGAGAAACAGTTTTGTGTTTATCCTTGATTCTCTCCCAATCATTAACTTGATATTGTGTTTGTGGGATCGGTGGGAGAATTTGATATTGTGATTGTGAAATATAATAAATAAATAATAAAATGCACCACATTCGACCATTAGATTGTCGTCGTAACAATAGTAGTATAATAAACAATATAATATTCCGTTATACAGACTCCTACTCCCTACCAATACTCTAGGGCATTGTTAATGGGTAAAAAACATATCTAAATATCATATTTAAATTGACCGGAAGTCTTCAGTTACTCACACAGCGGCCATTTTGTTTTCACTTATTATTTTTTCCAAATAATGGTTAAACAAACGAAATTGAAACTCTGCACGATCAAACAACTAGACAAAGCTAGGAAAAAATTATGATAATTTTTCAAATTCATAAAACAAAATGGCGGCCTTTTAAAATTTTGTTTTCAAATAACTTAGAAACAAGTTGGTTGAAAAAAAATTCAGTAAATTCAATTGCCTATCGATTGGCACCAGATTTTTTAAGATTGGACCAATATAAACTAAGATATGGCAGCTTTAGTGGTTGGTGACCCACCTTTAGAGGGTTATGTAACGGTTTTTTATTGTTTGAAATGACCTAAATTCGCTTACTATTAACATTCAATGCAAATAGAGATTGTTGCTTCATTGAGGCGACTCTATCAGCATGCCTTGGTTTGCACTGCAACAAACTATCAGTGGTCACCTATCACTTAGGCTGCCATATCTCAGTTAATATTGGTCCAATCTTGAAAAATATAGTACCAATAGATAGGCGATTAAATTTACTAAGAAAAGTTATTCTTGTAAAGTTTTTGTAAAACCAACGGTTTCTGAGTTATTCAAGAAACAAAATTTTAAATGGCTGCCATTTTTTCTAATACCTACTTTGAAAAATTATCATTATTTTTTTCCTAGCTTTGTCTAGTTGTTATAAATGATCGTGCAAAGTTTCAATTTCGTATGTTCAACCATTAATTAAAAAAAATGAAAAAAGCAAAATGGCCGCTGTGTGAGTAACTGAAGTCTTCCGAACAATTTAGATAAATTTAGATATGTTTTTTACCCAGGAACAATGCCCAGAGTTCGAAAACACCCTGTATAGTGACGTTCACTTATATATTATGGTCAAGACTATACTGTATAGTGAAATTCACTCTATAAAGTCAGCATCTACTGATACATTTTCAAAAATTTTGCATGTTTTTAAACGTATAACTTCAAAAAGCTCCTTGCCTTGTGTATCTTTTCGGATGCAACACTTGAGGATACACAAAAAAGCGTTTGTTGCTCATGGAAAGATACATTTTAAAAATGTTGCATGTTTTTGTTTGGGTAGTATTGTAGTCTAGTGGCCCTCCACCGATAGGCAAAGCTACAGGACTCTGACTGTAATTCAAATACTGGCATTATAACGTGTTTCCGACTAAAGTGATTCTGTCAATCGATTTCGCTGCAATACCTTGGAGATTGAGTCAATGTATTCCCTCCATTCAGCTCCCAAGCTAGCGTAGCATGAGCTGTAGGGCTTGGCCAATCGTTCTGGAGCAGTATTATGAGTAGAGGAGGTGACCTCTTGTTGTTCCGACAGAGCCGATGTGAGAGGAGTGACTATCACCTCTAGGTTGGCACACCTGGCTCCCACATTGGCTTTGGCACGGGCAACGTTGGCTGGCCTGGTGTTCGCCCGGCTCAAATTGCTAGATGAAGAGGGTAACGATGATGGCGGTATCTGAAAAAGTACCAAATTCAAATTTATTGGAAGTAAACACACTTTACATTGAATGTGAAATTTTCTCTGATGCATACCCATAATTTTTTACTAATGAAATAAAACTTTAATTTTAAAAACACTCATGAAGTGAAAATGCACTTAGGCCTACTATATTGGTATATTAATAGTGAGGTCCACCTTATAATGGCAGTGTTTGATTAGCAATGGTATTGCTATCATTCAACAAAGCGGATAGCGCTATCTCTTTCTCACTTTGCTCTGTTGCCAAATCGTCTTTTAACAATGTAGAATTAATAATTAATCACAAAATATTTCATCCTAATTATGAAAATTCATTACCTTATGAAGTAATTCATTATGAGTTAATTGAAAAATATAATTTCTTTCCTAATAAAATAATATCGGGGCACCGAGCTTCGCTCGTTATTCTTTTTTTATTGTTTAACAGAACACAATTCTCTAAAATGGTCGTGTTTATATTTCACAGCTGGCTATAATACGTCATCTTATGAATTTCGGGGATGCGATATATTGATTTTCCACATACTCCCTCGCTCACTCACTTTTTTACTATCCACAGCTGTTTCAGCCAAGGATTAATTATCCTTTTAATGTCGTTCAGCGAGTTTTCCCAAGGATGAGACCTAGTGCAATCGAATCTTTATATCATAAACCTACCATATGTTCCAAATTTCGTGAAAATAGTTAGAGCCGTTTTCGAGATCCGTTAAACATAAATAACCAGATATATAAATACAGAAATTGCTCGCTTAATATAATAGGATAATTGATTATTTTAATAAACAGTTGATATTACATTAATAAACCTGTATCAGCTACCGTCTATAGAAGGCATCGACAAGACAGAGGTTCGGCAACGTTGTTCTCCTATCTTTCTCCACTGCCATTATAACGTGGACCTCACTATAGTCACACTGTTGGTATAGTAAGTGCATTTTCACTTCATAAGGCCCGGTTGCACGAAAGCCGGTTGAATTTTAACCGTGATTAACTCTACGAAAACCAATCGAAGAAGGCTTCTTTATAATAAGAGGGCATCTCTGATTGATTCTCGTGAAATTAATCACGGTCAAAATTTAACTGGGTTTTCTGCAACCGGCACTAAGTGTTTTTAAAATTCAAACACTTTACATATTCAACCATACACCTACAAGTATTAATATGAATGAACAGTTAATATCACAACAGTAGATATTCCGGTATCAGCTGTAGAAGGCAGTGGCAAGGCAGAGAATCAGCAACGATCACTTAATTTATTTTACTCAATTCGAATACACTATAGTGAGGTCCACGTTATAATGGCGGTAAAGAAAAATAGGAGAACAGCGTTGCTGATTCTCTGCCTTGCCACTGCCTTCTTCAGAAGATATAGCTGATATCGGGATATCTAATGTTATATTTATTTATTTGATGATACACAGAACACAATTCAGAACACTGATTGGGGAAGGTCCAACAGGCACAGCCCAAAACTGTTCCTTACCACTGATTGTTCATTCATCTATATTTTTATATAAAAGCGAAATGTCACTCACTCACTCACTGACTGACTCACTCACTCACTCGCAGAACTAAAAATCTACCGGACCAAAAACGTTCAAATTTGGTAGGTATGTTCAGTTGGCCCTTTAGAGGCGCACTAAGAACTTGGATTTGGTAAAATTTCCAAAGATACGCCCAAAATCTGCGTTTTCCAGCGTTTTTTTAGCGGTTTCTCAGCTTTATCGAGAAAAAATGAACAGAAAATGTTCAAATTCAGTACAGAAGCTCAGCTAGGGTGTAATAATGTTGTGTTAGAAGGAATTCGCAATAACGCCAAAGACACGCCCAAAATCTGCATTTTTTGCGTTTTCTCAGCTTTATCGAGAACAAACGAACAGAAAATTTCAAATTTACTATATATAGAAGCTCAGCATTGACTTTGACTTTCTGATGGAATGAAGCATGCTCAAATGAAAAAAGCAGGCGAGCAAAGCGAGCCCGCTGATCTCATTTTTGGATGATCCAGTCGGGGGTCCAGGGGGCGGAGTCCCCTGGCTAGGCGGATATGGCGAGCGAAGCGAGCCTGATGGCTAGTGTTTTTATATAGGCCTACAAGCACAACACATGTACTAAAATATAAAAATATATTCAAGCCTGAATGTTTCTCTTGACTATTTGACAGTCTCAGTCTCCTTATTTAATTGTGTCCTTTCTTATTCTACCTATAGTGACATCATACATTAACATGATAACATTTGTTAAATTAGATGATTCATCATACACAGAGTGTTCGGTTTACGATGAGCTCCCTACCAATACTCTAGGGCATTGTTCCTGGGTAAAAAACATAACTGAATATCATACATTCTCCGGAAGTCTTCAGTTACCCACACTACAGCCATTTTGCTTTTTTCAATTATCATTTTCTTTCCATAATGGTTGAACATATGAAATTGAAAACTTTGCACAATAATTTATGACAACGTACTAGACAAAAGCTACATAAAAATTATAGTTTTTCAAATTCATAGAACAAAATGGCGGTCATTTAAAATGTTGTTTCTCAAATAACTCAGAAACTGTTGGTTTTACAAAAAAATTACAAGAATAACTTTTTTAGTAAATTTAATTACCTATCGATTGTACCTGATTGGACCAATATTAACTGTGATATGGCAGCTTTGCTAAAACTTATGCCAAGACCATGATGGTTATGTAACATTATTTGTTTCAAATAATATAAAATAGCTTACAAATGGCATGCAAAGCAGACGGAGACTGTTGCGATGTTGTGGCAGACTTTAGCTGCATGCCTTGGCATGCACTGCAACTAGCCCCCTATCACTAAAGCTGTCATATCTCAGTTAATATTGGTCCAATCTTAAAACATCGGGAATTAATCGATAGGTAATTAAATTTACTAAAAAAAAATTATTCTTGTAATTTTTTTGAAAAACCAACGGTTTTGAATTATTTGAGAAACAACATTTTAAATGGCCGCTATTTTGTTTTATGAATTTGAAAATTATCATAATTTTTTGTAGCTTTGTCTAGTTGTTGTAAATGATTGTGCAAAGTTTCAATTCCTTATATTTAACCTTATTTAGAAAAAAATAATATAAGTGAAAAAGCAAAATGGCCGCTGTGTGAGTAACTGAAGACTTCCGGTCAATTTAAATATGATATTTAGATATGTTTTTTACCCAGTAACAATGCCCTAGAGTATTCGTAGGGAGTTCGTAAACACTCCGTATATGTAGGATATATGATTTTTTTAATAGATTGAGAATGAATAAATCTGATATAAAAAATTATTTGAACCATCTTTGAATACATAGAATTGATGAGAGATTATTCATCATAATTTTGTTCTCAAGTTATTTATTATTATTTTTCAATAAGGCTAACAATGCCATTGTTTTGACCATAGCTTAGGTCATTTTCAAGTTGATATCAACCTGAAGATTTCAACTTGAAAATGACCTAAGCTATGGACGAAACTAGTCGTTGTAACATTTCAAATAATAAAGGGTACTACAAGTTTTCGTATTGTTTTATTAATGATTCATTTATATTATATGGAAAAAGGGAAAGTCAACTTTTGAATGAGATTTATGAAAATAAGTAGACTATAAGTTTCACCTTTGCAGTCGAGGAATCTTCCAACGTAGTAGTATTAGTATTGGATGCTTCCAAGTTTTTTCGCACTGAACGGCTTACTTTCTCCACCACTGGATTGCCACTTGCAGCTGCCGTTGTTTTTCTACAAATTTTTGGATACTTTTGAAATCGCAGAAAATAATAAGTCTCGTATTCTTGGAGAACGGTTGATAAGTCTATGTTATCACACACTGTTAGCTGTTTAGTAATATGTGATTCATTATCGAATGTCTCTGCTGTTAAATGGTATCTGAAAGTCAATCAAAAACAGAAATTTTGATATGAAATACTCTAAATAGAACAGCTATAAATTAAATGTCACAATCATGACTTATTATTTGTTGAAAAATTGAGATAGAAATGTTTCGACTTACAAAATATTTACTATAATTTCTTCAGTCTAGAGAAAAATACTGTTTAAGGCTGTGCAAAGGCTAAAAATAAACTTTCTACTGCCGATATTTTTCAAAGTTTTTCGATTGTTTATAATCAAGCTATCAAAATTAAAAAGTTTTCTAAGGAAAACATTTTTTCGATCATTACATTTGAGATATGAGCGCCTAAAGTTTAATTTTTTGGGACAGAACATTTCAAATTCGGTAAGAGATAAATCCATGAGATTCAGAGGATAAATTTAAACTTTAGACGCTAATATCTCAAAAAGTATTGATCGGAAAAAATGTTTTCCTGAGAAAGCTTTTTTTATTTTATTATTTATTATTAATTTACGGTACAGATAAAACTGATATTATATATATAACATTAGTTGATAAAAAAAGGTTGCTCTTGTGCTATTTTTCTTCCAAATTTATAGGTGATAATACTGTCCAAAATAGGGGTAGAATGTCACGTGTACAATTTCTATACAATTTTAGTTCAAAATAAACATGGAAACTATAAATTTTGAATTTAGATGGCTTAAATTAACAAATTAATTAGAAAGCTAATTAATATTATTAGTATTTTGATAGCTTGATAGTATACAAATCGAAAAACTTTAAAAAATATCACCAGTAGAAAGTTTATTTCTAGCTTTTGCACAGCCTTAAGTTGTAAGAGAAATTCAGTTCCAGACTACGAGAGAGAAAACTTCTAAGATATATACAGTCCGGGTCCTGTAGCTTTGCCTATCGGCGGAGGGCCACTAGACTGCAATACTACCGGTACCCGTTCAAAAACATCCAACATTTTTAAAATGTATCTTTCCATGAGCAACAGACTCTCTTTTGCATATTCTCAAAAGCAACGTGTTGCATCCGAAAAGATACACAAAGGTAAGGAGCTTTTTGAAGTTACGTTCTTTTAGCACAACACAGTCTATCAGCTGCACTAGTTCAAGATGCCTTATGTAGATAGTTTATGAGATTTGGGCCCACTCAAATATGATATTCTGATATTCTATTATACTCTGATATTCAATGATTTATTTCAGCCAAAAAAAACACATCAAGCACACTATAGGCTAGGTCATTACAGATATAAGTCATATCACCACAATAACATGCATATTATCAACTTAAATTGTCATCACAGATGCACTAAACCATAGAGATACAATAGCATAAGTAGATATCCCTTGGTATAGGGCATTTATGTCGCAACTTTTACTGTTATCTCGAGCCAATTACTGTCGATTTTTACTGCTTTGACTGGGTAAGAGTGTATGAACGGCACAATATGAGAGACTACCAGCGTCATAAAGCTTCACAGGGAAGAAGTACGTGGACTATAAGCTTGAGATAACAGTAAAAGTTGCGACATAAACGCCCTATACCATGGGATATCTACTTATGCTATTGTTTCTCTATGAAAAAACTTAGTCTTTGAAAATATAATGCATGCAAAATACTCATAAGTTTTAATCCTTGGAGATGAAATTAGTATAGCCTAAAAATTTTAATGTGATTAACTTACGAATATGATAGGTAGATAGGATAATATACTGTACAGATGAGCTGGCAATCATCGAATTGATTCAATATTGAAACTCTTAAGCTGCGTTTACACCAAAGTTATTACCAAAATGTTAATAACTTAATTCTTATAGATTCTAATAGATTGAACATAACTTATCATACACATGATAGACATATGTGTTTGTCAAGTTCCGTTCAATCTAATAGAATCTATAAGGATTAAGTTATTAACATTTTGATAAGTTATGCTCAATCTAATAGAATCTGAAAGGATTAAGCTATCAACATTTTGTTAATAACTATGGTGTAAACGCAGTTTTAGTTTTCTAGAAATTGAAAATCGTGTGTAACAACCGAAACTTGTATATTATTTTTTTTCCAAAACGAGTGAAAATTTCAAGTGGCTCTTCAATATAATTATTCACAACTTATTATGGTTATGTTATACATTCAATAAAGCACAGGGAATTCAAGAGTCAATGGTATTATTTTTCTTTTTCATTGGAAACACTTCTTAAGAATAAAAATACTACAAATAAATTATAGGTAGCCTATGCTCCCATAAGCATCACAGAAAATATATTTATAATAAATAAATAATTATTATTTGCTTAATTTTAGAAATAACAACTCACCCTTCATCAAGTAGGTACTGATGAATCAAACAAAGTAAATTTCGTTTTCGATCTTGCGATCTTTTTTCTTCCTGAAACACAATCATAAGAACATACACACAAATTTGAAGCGAATAACAGTGAAAGCAAATTTGGTTTATCTTCTTTTTGTTGATATTTCTAGCCTGAAAAAATCACTAATAAAAAGTATCTTGCTATTTACATTTATTGATAATTGAAAATTATTATAGATTTTCAGAAATAAATCAAGTTATAGAACGTGTCATATCATAAGGTTTTATAATTTTCTGTTTGTTTAAAATATAGGTACATTAATAGCAAATTACACGATATTTTGATTAATTCTTTAGAAAAAGTCTAATTTAAGGTCCTAGCCTTCTAATGAAAAACGACTATAGTGAGGCAGTGGAAAACAGTGTTGCCGATTCTCTGACTTTCTACTGTTCTATAGAGAAGATAGCTAACCGGTACATCTGATGTAAACTAATTTCAACTGTTCATTCTTGTTAAAAATAATCAATTATATTAATGAAAAGATTAATTGAAAAATAATACACAAATTGATTGGACTTTGTAGGCCTACCTGTTTTTATTAACTGACGACTTCACTCTTCGTTTTGAATTTTTATTCGTCAAGAAAATATTTTTTCCTACAGTTACCTTGAAAGTGGCCATTGCTGCACTGATTACAGAACGCAAAGAATCACTTTTCCGCTCTAGTGCGGGAAAAATTTTTCCTGCACTCCAGATTTGCAACATGGCAACGCAAAATAGTTAGTAGGTTATATGGAGCACCAGTGCAGCAAAATCAAAATGAAGTTGGTAACAATGACTATGGTGTACGTTATAATAATATTAAGGACAACGAGGACAGCGACATGAGTGACAGCCGCCCCTTCATTCAAACACCACTACATTATTCAATTTGACAATAAATTGAGGTTTTTATTAATAATAAAATTACACAGAAAAACATTTGATGGATTTCAGGGAATTTTACCCATAATTACCCACTTTTCATATTCCATGGTAACTGTAGGAAAAATTAAATGTGAAATACGTGCGCAAAGTTCCTCTGCTGCACTCAAGAAACCATTCCGCCCTCGCCTACGGCTCGGGCGTAAACGTTACTTTCGGTGCAGCAAACTGTCACTTTGCGCACTAGTTGCACAAATAACTATTTTTAGTTTCGGTACTAGATGAAACATTTTCATGAATGAGATCAATAATTTATTTCCACATTGCTCAAAAACGATCTGGCAACTTTGCGGAGCTAGACAAGGATAGCTTTTTATTTGTTTGTCGAATGATAGACAAGGATATATAGCAACATCAATGTTAGTCAACTACTGACATTATAACGTTGACCTAACTATAGGTGGAATACCTACCTAATCATTATATCACAAATTCATACAATAAAGAATTATTATTCTACTCTTCAAATATACATAAATAATTCCAATCATTATTGCTTGAGTATTAAGCTCAACTTTAAAGATAAAACCTAGAATAAATTGTTATTATAGATTTTTTAAAATTTTATGCTTGTCTATAATTACATAAACTTAAATTGCTTAATCATGCAATATGCAAATATCTATTTTTTCTTGATTTTTTCGGTTTTGAAACCTTTATATTCTAAAATGAATTATTTGTACCTTTTTTTGAAAATTCAATTTGTTAATTTTTCTACTGACAGTTATAACTTATGGATATGAAGCAGTGTAAGTTATATCTAGAATATGCTACTAGATTTTAATTGCGGAAAGCACAACTTTTATTCATGCAAAATCAATTCTGGTAGCCCACGGTATCTAAGATTTCAAGATAGGCTATTTAAATAAAATTTTGAAGATTATTACTAGCATTATATGAGTTAATTCTATATCTTATGATTATAATAAATTTATACAAGCAATATAATGAGAACTGACTTCATAGAGCTGGTTTATTGTGAGCATCAGCATAGTGGAAGGTATTGTAACAATATAATTATAAGATAAATGATTAATACCCTTGAATGACCTACTTACAAACTCTCTAACTTGATGAGCTATTTTTATTGACGAATAACTCATTCCTGACGTCATTTGCAAGGTTGAATAAAAGCCTATACTATAAAAACAATATTGAAAAGTTGTAAATTTATCAAACACCAGTATTCTAGTCTTCAAAGGTTACCATGGCAACAGTATAACAGTCTCAATAATCACAGGGTCTACCATGTTATTCACAATAATTAAGTTAGTAAGTTTTATTCAAACTAAATTAAAAATATTACAATCAATGTGAGAGAATACGGTATTTTATTTATGGTAAAATATAGAATAAGTTTTTGAAGATATTTTTTTAATTTGGCTACACTTTATAATATTTGGAAAAACTAATTTATTATTTTTCAAAATTAGCGCCAAGCTTTTGACTATAATACCGGTGTCGAGTTGGAACATCGATATCAAAATAAAGAATGATATTGATATAATAGAGGAAATATCGAATTTAAAGTAGATAATATCGATTTTATAGAGGATAATAAACGAATTCTTATTGTTACCATGGTCACGAATAGTGGACGTGAAAAACTATAATGTATAACTATAATATTGTATTTATTTAAAACGGCAACTCTTAACAGGTATTTTAAGCACAGGTAAAGGCCGGGACACACATAACCGCGCCGACGTACGGCCGAGCTACGCCCGCGACACGGGTGATGATGGTAGTAGAACACACATATCCGTGCGACAGCCGAGCGGCAGCAGTGTCTCACTTCTGTAGAGCTACTGTGGTCTGATTTCTGAATGTGTTAAACTATTGTTAGTAATATAAAACTATTAAAGCTTGTTACATCCAATTTAAATTTATATTTTTCAATTTTAAACTAATTACCTGTAGACACAGAAGATGAGAATCATATAGTGCTGGTATATTCAAATTGTTTTATTCATAAAATATTACATATTCACAAAATATAAAAGTGTTATAAATTACATGAATAAATTTCTCCCTGCCTGGATGATTTGTCCGTGTGCAGGGAGGAGTCGCAAATTATCAGACAGATGGCAAACACTAGCAATTATAAAATAAATTACAAACTATGAATAATAAATAAATTTGAAAGAATAATAAGAGAGTTTATTTTAATAATAAATTTTAAAACTAAAGATAGAAAAAAAAAACAATAAATAAATAAAATAAAAGTGTCAGCTCGACGGCGTTTAAAGGGCTGAGTTGGGAGTAATATAGCTTTATTAGCGTGGTACTGTGTGTAATATTTGAATGTTTTCTGTGTTCAGAACTAGAAATATTCATCTATATGGAGAATGTAGAAGAGCCTCCGCAGCATCTGAACCGATGCAGAGCAGCACCGGTCACTCTCGCTTGTAGACGGCAACGCTAACCCCTCAGTAGTTGAAATCTCGGCCGGTACATACGGTAAAAGCCTGGGCTAAATGAAAACAGTTTCAAGTGAATTGAATTACTTAAACGGGGAAATTGAATATTTATATGCAATCTGTTTCTAGTGGGATAATAATGTTGAATTTCATTGAAGACAAAGTTACTTTTTTTATAAAGAGAAGTAAAGTTTTTATAAATAATTGTTTTATATTTAATACAGGGAATTCTTGGAAAAGTAAATGTGTTGGATATCTATGATTTTTGGCCAATAGTGTTTTAATAAGTGCTCTCTGTGAGACCGCGACAGGACGCAGGACACCCAAGGAGGCACCGCCCCACGCCAAGATGCCATACTCAAGCAATGTCTGCACATATGCATAGTAGACAGAACGACAGTGGCCAGGACTCAGGAACCTTCCCAGCTGTGCAAAAGCATAATTCATTTTACGCAACCTCTGCCTGAGGTTGCGGAGGCCGTATATATTTTCGGTGCATAACAATAATACCACATAACAATCAGTCATATCAGGTATCGAAAATATAAAATTTTTATCTTCTGCCTTATGTATTTAAACGTAGTTAGTTTTAAATTTAAGACACAGTCAAGGGTTTCCTTCTTTTATACTATTTACTTTATTTTATTATTTGTTATATTACCATTACGTCTATTATACCTTTGGCTTAACTTATTATTTGATTATACTTCTACTTTTGTTTTAACTAATTTTTTCCGTTCAACCATATTTCTCATCACTTTGATCGTACAAAACTGGAAAATTATAAAAATGAAACTTACCTCTTCAATAAGTTTTTCACTCACCATGTCACACGAGGCCGCACCGTCAAAAAGTAATGGCCAAAAAGTAATACATAACTGCACCGAGCCCGCGCCGACGTACGGTCAATCGAGTGTCGGACGTACTTACGGCGAGTGAGAAAACAAATGCATTCAAATGTGTAGGGACACATACTACCGCACCGTGATCGTGTTTGTTGCCCGCGCCGTCACCGACTAGTTCAGTTTACTTTTTGTCGTGTAAAATGGAGAGTGAAAAACTTCAACTTTTTGAAACTTTACTGGATAAAGTTTACTTGTGTAATTTTACTGTAAGAAGTTCACTTTACTGTGAAAACATTTAAACAGCTTACTCTATGATGATCAACGACGATAAACGACTGAATGATCAGCATTTTTTTCTGGATAGTTATTTTTATAGACTTCTGACTTTAAATCTGGAGACTGTTTCATAAAAATTTAGATTGGACATAGTACAGGAATAGCTGATTTTAACCAAAGACCTTAAAGAGGTATAGACCCAACGTTAGTAGACAGATTAACTGTCTGAATAGCAATACCATTGCTAATTAGGCCCGCCGCAAAGTAGACTCACACTAATCCATGAAAAGCAACCCACGCCGTGAGATGTTTTGTAAACCATTACTATAGAATTATTCATAACTAGCCGTCAGGCTCGCTTCGCTCGCCATATCCGTCTAGCCAGGGGGCTCCGCCCCCTGGACCCCCGACTGGATCGTCCAAGAATGAGATCAGCAGGCTCGCTTCGCTCGCCTGCATTTTTCATTTGAGCATTTTTATCATATGTTAGGACAATCCAGTCGGGGTCCAGACTAAACGTCTGGCTAAACGGATATGGCGAGCGAAGCGAGCCTGACGGCTAGTAATATAATATTTCCAGGATTGAAGTAGCAGTGCCCAATCAATTTTTCCGCGATAAATGCATTTAAATCTTCAACTTGGTGCCAACCTAACAAAGTCAACTCAACTTAATGCCAACCTGACAAAATTATTAATTTAGTTGCCAGTTAACAACTGTTTCGAAGAGGTACTCTATCTAGATTATAGCTCTATAGTAACATATGATATACGATATGGAAATTTCAATTATAATTAAGAGATTGGGAGAAGAAGAATATACATGTTAAAAGACGAACTTTAACCCCTTAAAAACCACCCTTAGAGTTAAAATATTGCCAAAATATTTCTTAGTGCGCCTCTAAAGGGCCAACTGAACATACCTACCAAATTTGAACGTTTTTGGTCCGGTAGATTTTTAGTTCTGCGAGTGAGTGAGTGAGTGAGTGAGTGAGTGAGTCAGTCAGTCAGTCAGTGAGTGCCATTTCGCCTTTTATATATAGATCAATCAGCTGACAAGTGGATTCACTGCATGTGTTAGACAGATGTCTAGAGGTAGCCTAGCAATGATTTTCAAAACATCCCAAGGCGTGGGTTGCTTTTAGTGGATTAGTGTGGGTCTACTTTGCGGCGGGCCTTAAACACTGCCTTTATAACGTGGACCTCACTATAGATGTGTTTCCTTGGCCTATCAACTAAGTAGTATTATCGTTTGATTTTGCAGGGACATGATTTCAGAGCACAGGAAGGACATGAAACATTCAATATGATCCCAATGGTCTTAGGAGATCATTGAGGAGAGTAATGAAGATAATATTGATCATTATCTTCAGGAGATTCATGACTTTCATTAATCATTACCATCCGTGTATCACTGAGTTTTCCTACTGCAACCGATTTAGATAAAAATGAAAAAGTCGAAAATATACCATTTAAGGCTGTGCAAAGGCTAAAAATAAACTTTCTATTGGTGATATTTTTCATTTTTTTTCGATTTGTATATCATCAAGCTATCAAAATTAAAAAGTTCTCTCAGGAAAACATTTTTTTTCGATCATTACTTTTCGGGATATGAGCGCCTCAAGTTTAAATTTTTGGGACAGGACATTTTAAATTCAGTAAGAGATAAATCCATGAGATTTAGAGGATGAATTCTTCATGGTATTGTTGATTGAATAAAACGTTTTTTGTTGAAAATATTAATTTTTGAGGAAAATATTCGATTTACCAAAAATAACTCACCTAAAAGTTTTTTTTTTGGTAATTTCTAGTAAATTGAATAACTTTCTCAAAAATTGATATTTTCAGAAAATTTTTATTTTATTCAATCAACAATACCATGAAGAATTTATCCTCTGAATCTCATGGATTCATCTCTTACTGTATTTGAAATGATCTGTCTCAAAAATTTATACTAGGCCCTCATATCTCAAAAAGTAATGATCGGAAAAAATGTTTTCCTGAGAAAACTTTTCAATTTCGATAGCTTGATGATATAAAAATCGAAAAACTTTGAAAAATATCACCAGTAGAAAGTTTATTTTAAGCCTTTGCACAGCCTTAAAAACTCTGAGGAAAACACTTCAGATGTAAATGGACCTTAAGAAGTACCTAGAAGAAGTGGAGGAATTAAGCCCCCAACCACTCCAGTTAAAAGCTCTGGAGATTTATTGCAGTCCGCTTTCAATGTAGTAATACTACTATTTGGGTGTTAAATTTAGAATTTTGAACGGGTTTCAAACATCATTAAGGCTAGCTTCACACACATTCGGTTTCATCCGGTTCGGTTCGTTTTCGTTGCCAAAACGAATGACTTTCATACATAAACAGGTTTCAATTCGTATGGTTCTAATTCAGTATTTTCTCCTCAGACACAGCTGTGTTTGGATTTTCACAATTCATGCTGGTATTAAAATATAACAGCTGGTGTTCAAATAGTAAGATGTGATTTCTCCAACTACAAAATTTTCAAGTTAATTCAAAATTGTGAACTCTGAATAGTTTCTTTTTGATTATGTTGATTATATTGGACGTTCATCAGAGTGATTGTTTTCTAAAATTGAAAATTTGTTTCTTGTTTTGACACATGTTACATCTTCTCTCCATAAATGAAATCATGTGTTTTTCATGGAAAAATAAAATATTCTCACGAGTTTTAATTTTATCTTCAGGTTTTTTTTAGCAAACTATTCATTGAGGAAAAAATCCTCCAGTGAACTAAGTGAAATGAATTGACATCATATGATTTTGACATAGAATATTTTATAACAGATAATCTCAATATATAATGTTGAAATAATAACAAAGAATCGAGCGTGTGTGAAAGACTTTGTTTTTGTTTCCTGTTTTTTAGCAACGAATTCGAATATGATAAAACCCAATGTATCTAGAATACATGTATTCTAGGTACCTTGATAAAACCTATTCGTGTCGAGGGGGCGTTATTCGGTTGCTATTGAACCGAATTCAAACCGAATCACCGTTTCACACTTATCGGAATTGGCCGAAAACGAAACGAACCGAACAGAATGTACGTGAAACTAGCCTAACACGAAAAACGTTTAAATCAATTTACAAGTTGCTTTGTAGACACTGATTGGGGGCGCATCACTATTCTTAAAGGTCGGGACACACATAACCGCACCGAAACCGTGCCGAGGTAAAGACGAGGTACTTACTTGTTACTTGTCCAGTCTTCTCCGCAGTCTGGTGACCGGGGAATCGTCAGATATCTTCCCTTCGATGGGGTTTTCGCGTTAGTCTTGTTGGTCCCCCGTTCGTCCCGTGTAGTGACTATATGTATGCTCCTGCACATACTCCGTCGGGCAAGTCTCTACGCCCGCGACACGGTGATGGTGGTAGGAGAACACACATATCCGTGCGACAGCCGAGTCTCAGTTCTGTAGTGCTACTGTCGTCTGATTTATGAATGTGTTCAACTATTATTAATAATATAACACTATTAAAGCTCGTTACATCCGATTTAAATTGATATTTTTCAATTTTAAACCTTTAGGTACCTGTAGACACAGAAGATGAGAATCATAGTGCTGGTATATAAATTATTTCGGTGTATAACAATACCACAATCAGTATCGTAAATATATATCAGAAATGAAATTATTATCTTCTGCCTTATGTATCTAAACGTGATTAGTTTTACTTTTAAAATTTAAGACACAGTCCCGGGTTCCTTCTTTTATACTTTTTGTTGTTTATTTTATTACGTCTATTATACCTTCGGCTTAACTTATTATTTGGTTATACTTTTACTTTTGGTTCAACTTATTTTTCCGTTTTCCATATATCTCATCACTTTCATCCTACAAAACTGGAAATTTCCGTATCTCTAATAAGTTTTTCTCTCTCTATGTTAAAGACGCCAGCACCGTCACTGACAAAAAGAAAAATGAACTAGTCGGTGACGGCGCGGGCACTGCTCAAGCAACAAACACGGTGACGGTGCTGACGCGGTGCGGTAGTATGTGTCCCTACACGTTTGAAATCATTTGTTTTCTCACTCGACGTAGTAAGTCGGACACTCGGCCAATTCAGATATACATCACAAAAAACCAATCAATATCATTATAAAAAGTCAAAGTCTACAAGATTGGAGAGTACCTTGCTTGAAAAACACTACTTTTCTTTCAAAATATAATTTTATTCTTCACATAAATTGTCTAATCACAGATGCTTGATAAGGCACAACTCTTCCTTATTCTAAATAGAACTTTATAAATAATACTAAATGTCTCATCTACTGAATTTTATAATAAAATAAGTTTAATCACAACTAATAATTAATATTCAATGATACATAGCACGTGATTATGACAATAATTCAACAAGACACAAAATGAAATACATTTAGAGAGCATCACAGTAACATAATTATACAAAGCTATGCCAAATAATAAAAGCTTGGAACGAAAAATTATGAACTTTATTCATGGTACGGTTTACTGATAATGAAATAAGGGTGCAACAATCCTATGGTGCTTGACTTTGATATATATCGATAAAGACACAAATATAATATGATTGCTCTCTATGTGGCCGGACCTATATGAATTATTGTTGATAGCTGTTGAAAAATTGTAACTTGGATTATCAATTTCTATGGGCAAATCATGAATAATTATCATCAAAAACAAATTGATATACTGTTTGCTTTACAAATTTCATGTAGAGGAAGAGTTAATTTTAAAAATAAAGAGATGATTGGCCCAATAGCATAATCATAAATTAAATTAGAATATAAGAAAAAACTAAATCGAATGGAAAAGATATGAGATTCTTTTTTAGTGTAATGTGAGTAGCCTAATCAATATACTTTCAGCTGCCTTTGACATTATTTCAACTATGAAATGTTACAACCTTTTGTAATACATGCAATAGTAATTTTCCTAAGTTTTCGACATACTATAAGTCTCAAGAGTCTAGAATACAATACTCCTTCCATGTAGCATATAAAAAATTTCCATTTTTTCCAAAGCCTACAGTATTGACACCCATCAAAATAATTTTGATGGGTGTCAAAACTTTTTATAGTCGTGATGCAAAATAAATTTTGTTATAGAGATAAAACGGTTGGAGATTGCTGAATTTGATTCATCCACAATTTAATTTCGTTATGACTTGATGTTACTGAGTAGTTTTTTTAGTCAGTTACAATAAATTGAACAACTCTTTGTAGTGTCATATTTATTTTGTAAGTTTATTCAACTGTAGTAACTTGTTTTTCTCTAACTGGTCACCCGCCGAAAAACATTTGGGTTTGGCAGGACACTCAATTATTGTTTGAATTGTCAATAGAATTTTGATTGATTACACAAATTTGTTTTTCATCCAGGTTAACTTCATTATTTTTCTACTAATGATTTGGTAGCCTATTTTCAAATAAATAGGCCTGGGTGCGAATCCCAGATATTTCTCTCGGACCACTCCTATGTATCGGATGAACACGCTAATGCGTCGATCCCGGCTGCCTAAAAAGCAATCGTTAGGCCATGTGAGAGGCCCTGAAATTGGTCTGGTGTGACCTGAAAACTCCGAGCCAGCCAGGTCACTCGATATTATTATTATTAATATAAAGATAAGAATTATCATCTAATACTCTGAAATTCAATTGCAACTGATAATTTTAATAACTGAGGCAAAATTTCTTGTTTACATCTAATTTTTGTCGAATAAAGGTCTGTGATCGGGCCACCTTGCAAATTTAGGAACATCTTCTTGCCATGGAAGTATTTACTCAAGTTTAAAAAATATAATTATTGTACCATTTTTGAAATTAATAAAATAATAGATTAAAAATAAAAAAATTGTATTTTAAATTTCAAAAACAGGGTAATAAAATTATATTTTATAAATAAAAATAAGTAGCCCTGAATTCATACATTTTAAGAAGATATGGAATTACTCACTTTATTTACATAAATCTAGGCGTTTATTAATTGATTAATTCAGAGTATAATACAACAATTCAAGGAGACACAGTACGATGAATCGGCTTGATCAAATCATTGAATCAACCTTAATGAGGCCTTTGACCCAATCTCTTGATCAAATCATTTTGATAATGTACTTATTGTATAAATGGATAAAGAATAGAGAATAATCTTCAATCTTTTTAGCCAGTTACACACGTCGATTTTTGGACGTTCGATTTTTTGCCGTCCTTATAAAATCTAACAGATTAAACGGAACTTGGCAAACACATCATCTGTTTGCCGAGCTATATTCAATCTAATAGAGGGACGGCAAAACATTGTACATCCAAAAATCGATGTGTGTGTAACTACGCTTTCTCGGCTGGGATCGGTGGAATAAAATTCATAATCAATAGAAGTTCTATTATAAAATATATAAATTAATGTTCAATAGATCGATAGGCCTGCAACTGAATTGCTGATTCTATATGTGATGAACGCGCTCTACATAAGAAGAAAGCGCTCTGACAAGCAGTGTACTGAGGAATAATCCTATAGGAAGGAGACCAGCTGGAAGGCCATAAACTAGATGGTGGGACCAGGTCCGGAAAGATATGAGGAGGATGCGGGTAACCGAAACTTCTGGAAAGGCTAAGTACCTAGTACTTAGTACTTAGGCTAGTACTTCTAGTTGATGAGGCTAAGTACCGACTGGGGTACGAGTGGCCACCGCAGTAAGTAAGTAAGTAGTATATGTGATAAACGTCTTTGGCCCGTATAAATTTTAATCGTGATTAATTCCACGAGAACCAATCATAGAAGTCTAGATTAGATTATGAATTGTTTAAGTTGTGTGTGTGTGTGTGTGTGTGTGTGTGTGTGTGTGTGTGTGTGTGTGTGTGTGCTCGTGTGTTTCGGAGTGCATGTTGGCATCCATCTTTGTCGATGCTTGAAAAATGTACCTACTTGAAAAGATACTGAATTATACTACTTATAGGTATTTAGAATATATGTATTTTTTTAATAAGTATTTTGTCGCTTGTTCTTTATCAATAACTCTAAAAGTTGAAATCTTTACTATTTTTTGATTTGTCTTTACTCTTATAAGTATAGAATACTCAATTGTATTTGGAACTCGCTCCTCACAATTGATATTGACACCGCCTTCTTCACAATTTATATTGTAGATAATATTGTATTCTGTAATCGAAGAAGAAATAAAATCAATTTCAATAAATTTTTTTAGTCATCTTTTCAAAAACGCCTTCTCTGATTGGTTCTCGTGAAATTATTCACGGTTAAAATTTAACCGGCTTTTGTGCAACCGGGCCAAAGTGTTGAAGAACAATGTCCATCCACCTGTTGGAGACTGATTCTACCTGCGTAGAACCATCATCTCTTATGTCGGAACCGTTTAGCCGTAAAAGTTGTTCGTCCCGAAGCTCCTAGCACCAAATAAATCGATTCAATCAAGGTCAACGATTCGATATTGATCGATTTTGATCTAAAACTCTGACCGCCTAAGGTCCCCTTCAGAATTCGAAGCTTAGCACAACACTTCAGCTTATTGAACATTGTGAATAGATACTATACCTTGAGACGATTCAAAATTTTGATAAAAGCACTGACCGTCTAGAGTCCCCTTTAGAATTCTTAGCTCAGCACAACCGTTCAGCCGTTATTGAACATTGTGAATAACACTAGAGTATTGATTTAACCCACCGTACGCGTCCTGCAGCTTTGCCTCCGTGACTTTGAAATGGCATATTGGCAGGGTAATATTCACGGCTTTGCAAAAACATCAGGTTTCAGAGACCCTAGATGGAGAAAGCTCCCTACACACAGAGATTCTTCATGAATGAGAGAGTTGCAACGTATCACCAACATCAGCTACCAACTCATCAGAGTTTGGAAAAATTGTTGAATTAATGAAAAGTTTAGTTGAGAAGATTGAATAAATACTTGCGTTTATTAAAAACAATTTCGTATCACCAACGATCAACAATGGGAAGAGCATGTTGAACGAATGTCTGCTGATGAGCTTCCACTGAAAATTTCCAAGTATAAGCCGGTAGGCAAAACTACAGGATCCGGACTGTAAGTAAACTGTGTTGTGCTAAAAGGACGTAACTCTAAAAAGCTCATTGTGTATCTTTTAGGATACAACACGTTGCTTTTGAGAAGATACAGAAGAGCATCTGTTGCTTATTATTATTAGCGTATGGCTTTCAATGGTGGGGATACCCAAGGGTAGTTACACCTCGCCGTATATACTCACATGCACACAATTTAAATAGTTATTTGTATATCTAGAGTGAAAAGTGCTGTTTTTTCTCCCTGAGGGAAAAGTTTGAAGCCCGAGGCGAAGCCGAGGGCAACAATTTTCCTGAGGGAGAAAAAACATTTTTCACTCGTGATATACACAACATTTTTCCTCCACCTACATTTTTATAAAAACTTGTAATCACAGTTCTCCTCCGACAGCACTATCTGTCGGCTAAAGTTGTAACAACATGGCAGCCAAAACTACAGCTATGATGAAGTTCCCGTTTCAAATTTGATTAGTTAATAAGTAATATTCGTTGGCTGATATTTTGAATAACATGGAATAAAAGAAAAAAATATATACATTTTTTTTAGTATAGTAATTTGAACATTGTGAATAGATACTATACCTTGAGACGATTCAAAATTTTGATAAAAGCACTGACCGTCTAGAGTCCCCTTTAGAATTCTTAGCTCAGCACAACCGTTCAGCCGTTATTGAACATTGTGAATAACACTAGAGTATTGATTTAATCCACCGTACGCGTCCCACAGCTTTGCCTCCGTGACTTTGAAATGACATATAGGCAAGGTATGGTTTGCAGGGTAATATTCAAGGCTTTGCAAAAACATCAGTCTTCAGAGACCCTAGATGGAGAAAGCTCCCTACACACAGAGGTTCTTCATGAATGAGAGAGTTGCAACGTATCACCAACATCAGCTACCAACTCATCAGAGTTTGAAAAAATTGTTGAATTAATGAATTTATGTCATTCATATTTTATTGTATTGTACTGATACTGATCTTAGTGTTTTTGTTTTTGTTTTGACTTACATTAGTGATAAAAAAATTGACGAAGTCCTTGTATTCATGTGAATATTTTATGACCAATAAAATTCTATTATATTCTATATAGTCCAAAGTTCCCTAATGAGAAACCGGACACTAAGGTTATAGTGAGCACAATACTTTAAATTTACACTTTTCACTTCTAAATAAAGTTCTTTTTGATGTTAAAAAGCCCAAACATATACAAAACCAAAACAAAATACAAAACCACTAAGGCAAGTTTCGACAATAAAACTAAACTGTTGCTTATGGAAAAATACATTAAAGCTCCTTGTGTATCTTTTCGGATGCAGCACGTTGCTCTTGAGAAGATACAGAAGAGCATCTGTTGCTTATGGAAGGATACATTTTCAATGAACGGGTAGTATTGTAGTCTAGTGGCCGTCCGCCGATAGGCAAAGCAAAAGGACCCGGACTGTACGGTATAGTAGAGTGAGGTAAAGTAAAGTATGGACCCAGTGATGTCAGCTGGTAGTGATGGGTGTAAGTGGTGATGTCAGCTTGTAGTGATGGCATTCCTAGCACGTGCAAAGCTGAGCCATGTGTCTTTGGACGGCGAGTCGAGGATGAGCGAGCCCAGTTGCCGGGCACTAGCATACGTGTCGGCGCGTGTCGCACAGCACATGCGCGTCTGCTGCTCGCTGAGGTGGCTGCTGCATTCGACCGTGTGCCACACGTGCACCAGACGCGCATCTGGCGCGCGCATCACATGCAGGCGTGCGTCTGCCACGAATCTGTCAAACAGGTCTACGTCCTCCTTCCCCCAGCCGCGGATTGACACGTTCAAGCCACCCACCTGCGTCACAAATTCAATTCTAATAGTTATTTGTATATCTAGAGTGAAAAGTAATGTTTTTCTCCATGAGGGAAAAATTTGAAGTCCGAGGCGAAGCCGAGGGCAACAATTTTCCTGAGGGAGAAAAAACATCTTTCACTCGTGATATACACAACATTTTTATAAAAACTGCAAATAAAATAATTTTTAAAAACGTACGTGACCAAACAATGTGTTACAACATAATCTAAAAATCTGGTGTGGTACACTCACACAACTTTCCTTGCTCATTGAACTGTGAGCCTCATTCTTAAACGAGAATAATTTAGAGGAATAACATAATGAAGATTGGCGGCAGCATATTTGAAACTACAATCGGACTACTGTGTAATCGGCTCCGTGATCACAACACAGCGTGCGACTTGACCATCTTCTTCAAAAAAATAGGGACCCCAGACAGCAAACTCTGCAATAGCGCACCACACTGTCTCACGAGGGCTTTGGAGTGGTCGTTTGTGTAGGTTTCATGGGTTATTCTCAGCCCAGTATCGAAAATTCTGTTTGTTAACAGTTCCGGCGAGGTGAAAATGTGCCTCATCACTGAAGATCAAAACAGCAGTGCGGGGGATCTGCTGAATGTCACGGCATGAATTTGTTCGTGTGTCTAATTCTTTAATTGTTAATTCTTGCACTACCTGAATCTTGTATGGGTGAAATTTAAGGTCTCTTATGCAGTATCCTGCGGACACTACTGAAAGATAATCCTAGTGAAGCGGCATGTTTCCGAACAGAACGCCGAGGGAATTGTTGAATTAAAGCCTGCACTCTATCCACGTTTTCCGCTGATGTTGACGTCTTAATTCGGCCTTGTGGTCTTGTTTTTAATGCTGATAATGTTGCTCTAAAATTTGATACCCAATTTCTGATTGTTGGTCCAGTGGGAATGGGATCACGTCGACCAATAGAGAAATGTAAACGGAACTCACGCTGTGTTGTAATCACGGAGCCGCCATTTTTAATAAACTCTCAAACTACGAACGCAAGATGTTGACCCGACCAAGCCATTGCTCACACTAAAACTGAATGTCATGGCGCGTCTAATGACACCATCCCCACCCTTCTGCTCCTTCCCTTCTTCGTGCAACGCCCTTCCAAAACCGGAAAGTTTAATATGACTCACTCTGTATAACTTTTAACATGAAGAGCGCAAACCAGTTTCTTGTTCCACATGGACAGAGTAGAATAGATTAGATTTTATTTATGTATGTTATAATATTTACTGGATTATACACTAATAATTCACATTAAATGACCTAATTGCTAAATTATTCAACAAATTTTACAAAGTAGGCTATAACAAATTAATGAGAATACCGATTGAATGCAATTAGAATATCAATGATATAATATTGTGATGTAACTTCATAAATCGGCGGTGTTTCAACAAATAATTGTCGATTTTCTGAAAAGGATATAAAATAATATCATTCCCATCATCACACGAAAGGGTTGTGTAGAGGAGTAAGCATGCTGCACACAATTGGATGCTGACACAATAGTAGGGGAATGCTGTTAGGTAGTATAGAAGTGATCAGTGAAGGAAAGAGTAACGGGCCTCTCTGTCTTTGAGTAAGAAAAAAGTAATATCTCTCGGACTATAGTGTTAAAAACTAAGGCTGGTCACCAACGGTAGAACATGATTGGTTGAATATAAAATATACAACAACTAATAACAATGAATAAATTACTGGAAAATTAAAAATTATAATGATAGAAAAATAATTTAACCTTTAAAATTCATTCACTTCATCTAATGAAAATCATGGTCATGTAACAAGGAGAAACCAGAATATATTCTAGTGAAGAGTCAGACTGGAGCAAACAAGTAGAAGCTTTCCCCTCATCTGGTATTGGGTTTTACAATATGCTACCTAACAAAATAAGAAGCCTGCCCCTTGAGACTTTCAATAGAAGGTTGAAGTCATGGTTGATCTACAACTTCTATTCTATTAATGAATTCAGGGAGGCCAACCTCAATTCGATGATTGCCAGCTCATCTGTACTGTAATTATTTTATCTACCTATTATATTCGCAAGTTAACCACATTACATTTTTAGGCTATACTAATTTCATCTCTGAGGATTAAAACTTTTGCATGACTAACTTTGCAAACTTAAGACTATTTTGCATGTATTATATTTTCAAAGACTAAGTTTAGTGCATTCTGTGATAATAAATTTGTTATTGTAATAGTATGACTTATCTGTAAATTTACCTACCCTAATGTACTTAATGTATTTTTTTGGCTGAAATAAATCATTGAATCATTGAACCTCAAATAGAGCAGCGCAGAAAACATAAACATGAAAAAATTGGAAATACAAACATCAACAAGGGTTACTCCTGCTCATTCTACTCTATTACCATACCTAGTGCCGGTTGCACAAAAGCCGGTTAAATTTTAATCGTGATTAATTTCACGAGAACCAATCAGAGAAGCCTATTTTTCGAAATAGCCTTCTCTGATTGGTTCTAGTAAAATTGATCACGATAAAAATTTAACCGGGGCTTTATTAAGTAATTCAATATATTGGTGTTTTTCAAGAACTATTGTGAAGCAAGGGTTACTCCAGCCCTTTCAATTCTATTACTCAGGGCCGTTTCGAGCATCTGTTGTAAAAATGTAAGTGATTTCTGTATACCTCTACTTATAATAGATTAAGGGCCGGTTTCCGAACACGGGATTTAGCCAAGTTCTAGTCTTTAAACAGCTAGAGTCAGAAAATTGGCTTTCCAAAACGGGGCGTAGTTGCAGTTTTTATGATAATCTTTATTTCTATAATTGGAAACATTTTACCTTGACGAAATGAAACAATTCAAAATAGCTGAAACTTTACACGATTTTCTCTTAATTTTAGCTGTTTGAAGTTTTTACAGCTGCCTGAATCCAGCATAGACCTGTAATGCTATAAAAACCATTGAAACCATAAAGGCATAATAATTTGACTTGTACTCTATCATGTGTGTGTGTGTTTTGACGTGATCTTATGCATCTATAGATGTTTCATGGATCGAGAAATGTATCTATCTATCTTTATTTTGTGTTCCAATTTTCCAGTTTTTCGAAATTTAATTTAAACGTGGACTGCGACTGCGTTACCCCGTTTCGGAAAGCCAATTTTCTGACTCCAGCTATTTAAAGTCTAGAACATAGATGAATCCCGAGCTCGGAAACCGGCCCTAAACTTCTATTCATTGTGTTTAATGTTACCTGAATGAGATCGCTCTTGTAGACACTGGCTATGCCGAAGCCATACTGTCTCCAGTAGCCCGTCACCTCGTCGATGAGGAAGTGACTGATCGCCGTACCATTAGCATACACCACACCCGGGTCGAACTCACTGAACACAATCGGGAAGTAGGCCAGCTTGCCGCGCACTGTGTTCAGTCTGACACGTCTCAACACTGACGCGTCAAACACCATGTCTACATCGATGAACAGTAGGAGATCATCAACCGGCGAGCTGACATGTTGAGCGCCCAGATGCAACGCATTAGCCCTCGCAAAACCATCAAACACTGGGATCACTTCAATTCTGGCCCACGCATGTCTGCTCTGTAGAGCTTTAACCAGTGTGAATGTCTCCTCCACACTACTGTCGTCTTCACTGGGAAACAATACCACAATCAGTGAAACACGTTCACGAGTCTCTAAACACACTTCTTCAAAGTTTTTCACGAATCGTTGGAATGTGCTGAATCGTCCGGCAAGTGGCAGGATGAAGTTGATGAGTTTTTCGGGCTGTTTTTCGTTAGTGGCCGACATCATGAGGCCCTCAGTCAAACGTAGCAGTCCCTCCCGCAGACCTCCCGCCTCTTCTTGGCCCTGAACTCCTTCATTGTCGTCCTCTGTGCCTTCACCCACTGTCTCGTCGTGTGGTTGCACTACTTCCGCCCCATTCTTCATTTCACGTATTTCCAGTCCTGCAAATTCAATTGGAATGCATTATCCTTTATTTATTTACGATATAAAATTTGTTATAACATCATGTAATGTAACATCATAACGTCATGTTATAACATCAGTAGAATTTGTCAAATCATCTTTTAAATTATAAATATTATTGTATACATTTATATATATTTTCCTATTTATACATTCTTGATAAACTAAGCTCATGTTATATGATTAATTCTATTTCATTTTTTGACTATTAAGGAGTTTTCTGATTATATTTTCTGTGATTTATACTATTTTCTTTGAAATTGTAATTGTTTTGATTGACAAAACAAATTTGAATTTGAATTTGAATTTGCATAAAATAATAAGGTAGACCTTGTGCTATTTTTCATCCAAATAATATATAGGTGATGATACATACAGTCCAAGATAAGGTTAGAATTTCACCCATACAATTTTACACAAAAATAAACATGGACAATATAAATTTTAAATTTAGATGGTTTAAATGAAAAAATCTGGTGTGGCGCACTCACACAACTTTCCTTGCCGTTATGAAAATTAATAACCTGGCGCTATTGTAAACGCGCATCTCAAGTCAAAGATCTGAGCCAGCTGGTGACAGTTCAATAACGCTGGATACACACGAGATCTGCTATCTCTTGATAGTGAATGATTCAATAGAATCAACAGTGTTGCCAAAAGTTTTCAATTGAATAATTACATTTTCTCAAATTTTGAGCTTATTTTCAATTTTACGTGATCTTATGCATCTATAGATGCATGGATAGAGAAATGTATCTATCTATCTATCTTTATTTTGTGTTCCAATTTTCCAGTTTTTCGAAATTTAATTTAAACGTGGACTGCGACTAAGTTACCCCGTTTCGGAAAGCCAATTTTCTGACTCCAGCTATTTAAAGTCTAGAACTTAGCTAAATCCCGAGCTTGGAAACCGGCCCTAAACTTCTATTTATTGTGTTTAATATTACCTGAATGAGATCGCTCTTGTAGACACTGGCTATGCCGAAGCCATACTGCCTCCAGTAGCCCGTCACCTCGTCGATGTGGAAGTGACTGATTGCCGTGCCATTAGCATACACCACACCCGGGTCGAACTCACTGAACACAATCGGGAAGTAGGCCAGCTTGCCGCGCACTGTGTTCAGTCTGACACGTCTCAACACTGACGCGTCAAACACCATGTCTACATCGATGAACAGTAGGAGATCATCAACCGGCGAGCTGACATGTTGAGCGCCCAGATGCAACGCATTAGCCCTCGCAAAACCATCAAACACTGGGATCACTTCAATTCTGGCCCACACATGTCTGCTCTGTAGAGCTTTAACCAGTGTGAATGTCTCCTCCACACTACTGTCGTCTTCACTGGGAAACAATACCACAATCAGTGAAACACGTTCACGAGGCTCTAAACACACTTCTTCAAAGTTTTTCACGAATCGTTGGAATGTGCTGAATCGTCCGGCAAGTGGCAGGATGAAGTTGATGAGTTTTTCGGGCTGTTTTTCGTTAGTGGCCGACATCATGAGGCCCTCAGTCAAACGTAGCAGTCCCTCCCGTAGACCTCCCGCCTCTTCTTGGCCCTGAACTCCTTCATTGTCGTCCTCTGTGCCTTCACCCACTGGCTCGTCGTGTGGTTGCACTACTTCCGCCCCATTCTTCATTTCACGTATTTCCAGTCCTGCAAATTCAATTGGAATGCATTATCCTTTATTTATTTACGATATAAAATTTGTCATAACATCATGCAATGTAACATCATAACGTCATGTTATAACATCAGTAAAATTTGTCAAATCATCTTTTAAATTATAAATATTATTGTATACATTTATATATATTTTCCTATTTATACATTCTTGATAAACTAAGCTCATGTTATATGATTAATTCTATTTCATTTTTTGACTATTAAGGAGTTTTCTGATTATATTTTCTGTGATTTATACTATTTTCTTTGAAATTGTAATTTTTTTGATTGACAAAACAAATTTGAATTTGAATTTGAATTTGCATAAAATAATAAGGTAGACCTTGTGCTATTTTTCATCCAAATAATATATAGGTGATGATACATACAGTCCAAGATAAGGTTAGAATTTCACCCATACAATTTTACACAAAAATAAACATGGACAATATAAATTTTAAATTTAGATGGTTTAAATGAAAAAATCTGGTGTGGCGCACTCACACAACTTTCCTTGCCGTTATGAAAATTAATAACCTGGCGCTATTGTAAACGCGCATCTCAAGTCAAAGATCTGAGCCAGCTGGTGACAGTTCAATAACGCTGGATACACACGAGATCTGCTATCTCTTGATAGTGAATGATTCAATAGAATCAACAGTGTTGCCAAAAGTTTTCAATTGAATAATTACATTTTCTCAAATTTTGAGCTTATTTTCAATTTTAGGTGAAAATGTTACAGGACATTAATTGAAGAGATTTCCATGCTCAATTTTTTCCACTCGAAATGTTTCGTTTAAATTATATCTGAGACCTGATAATTGGAAATCTAAAATCGTACTTTGCATAGATGGGGCGGAGCTCCTGAAATTTTTACAGATATGGGACTTGTGGCAGTTGATAAAGCTTATCAATGACTATTTTAGGTATAAATTTGATCAAAATCGTTGGAGCCGTTTTCGAGAAAATCGCGAAAACCCCTGTTTTTGACAACATTTTCTCCATTTTAGCCGCCATCTTGAATTGCAATTGATCGAAATTGTCAGATCCTTATATTGTAAGGACCTTAAGTTCCAAATTTCAAGTCATTCCGTTAATTGGGAGATGAGATATCGTGTACACAGACGCACATACACTCATACACACACACACACACACACCACACACACACACACACACACACACACACACACACACACACACACACACACCACACACACAACACACACACACACACACACACACACACCACACACACACACACACACACACACACACACACACACCACACACACACACACACACACACACACACACACACCACAACACACACACACACACACCACCACACACACACACACACACACACACAACACACACACACACCACACACACACACCACACACACACACACACACACACACACCACACACACACACCACACACACACACACACACACACACACACACACACACACACACACACACACAACACACACACACACACACAACACACACACACACACACACACACAACACACACACACACACACACACACAACACACACACACACACACACACACACACACACACACATATATACAGACCAATACCCAAAAACCACTTTTTTGGACTCAGGGGACCTTGAAACGTATAGAAATTTAGAAATTGGGGTAGCTTAATTTTTTTCGGAAAGCAATACTTTCCTTACCTATGGTAATAGGGCAAGGAAAGTAAAAATTAATTGGAAATATTTCAATCAATTACCACTTGTAACGATATAATATTAAGATATTTAAGAGAATTTGGAACCATGAAAGAAACAGAAACTTCTGAACATTATAGCTCAGCTGATATCAATTTATACAAAAATATCAAAGAGAATACAAGACTGCAGTGGTACGGACATGTGGAGAGAAGGGAGGACGATTAAGTGGGAAAACCGATCGACCACTTACAGTTCGGGTCCTGTAGCTTTGCCTATCGGCGGAGGGCCACTAGAATACAATACTACCCATTCAAAAACATCCAGCATTTTTGAAAATGTATCTTTCCACAAGCAACAGATGCTCTTTTGCACCTTCTCAAAAGCAACGTGTTGCATCTGAAAAGATACACAGAGCTTTTTGGAGTTACGTCCTTTCAGTTAAACACAGCCTATCATTTGACATTTGTTCAACATGCTCTTCCAATTGTTGGTGATACGTTGCAACTCTCTCATTCATGAAGAAAATCTGTGTGTAGTGAGCTTCAAGGGAGCTCTGTAGGGAGCTACCTCCATCTAGGGATCTAGGATCTCTTTTTCATCTCAGGGTCTAGGGTCTCTGAAGCTTGATGTTTTTGGAAAGCCGTGAATATTACCCCGCGAACCATACCTTGCCTATGTGCCGTTTCAAAGTCACCGAGGCCAAGCTACGGGATGCCTACTGTAGATAACGGAGGCACAAGGAAGAGGGGAAGACCTAGGAAGAAATGGGATAATTGTATCGCCCAACATCTTGTAGATAAGCGACTAACAACAAACAAGATCATAATTAATAATAATTTGTCTGATTGGCAATGAATCGCAACTAGAGGAGTTTATTGATAAAACATATTCATAATTATTATAATATACAGTCTGTACAAAAAAATGACCCGATTTTAAATAGCTATATTTATTAGGAAGGAAGGCTTAACACTAACAAATTGCATACTAAAATACTCACAAAATATTGGAGTTTACGAAAATACATCATAAATGTTCCATATGTCCTCCATTGGCTGCACGGACGACATCTGCCGTTGCCTCAAAGTTGGATAGGGCGTACAGGAGCGCGAGACCAAGCTTTACACTCTTGGCCTGCTATGTCCCCTGACATAACACCATGCGATTGTTTCCTGTGGGGATATGTTAAACAACATGTTTACGTTCCTCCCTTACCTCGTGACATTGATGAACTGTAAACCCGAATATCAGCGTCTGTAGCCTCAGAGACAGAAAACACCTTACGCTCAGTTTGGGATGAATTAAGTTACAGACTAGATGTTGTCCGTGCAGCCAATGGAGGACATATTGAACATTTATGATGTACTAGCTGGCCCGGCGAACTTCGTACCACCAAATAGTTAATGCATCTCATGACAAACTTTAGCTGGATGAACACCTGAGGAGGCATTTTGCATCCAGGTGCTTCTTGCTTATTGGTTTGAATGGAAGAACTCACACACACTGAATCGGGCATGGCGTGGAACGCTGTGATAAGGCAATCTCCATAAGATCAACACTTTGTATCATCAAGTCTCGCCTCCTCAGGTGTGCTTAGCCTTAGCTTAATCTGATGCACTATATTTTTATGAAAACTATTTAACAATCAGTATTTACATTTTTATCTCAATATGGACTTTCTATGTACTTAGTTAGTTGTGCAGCAGTTTGTATTTTAAGTTATATTCGAATGCAGCTTGCTGGGAATTGGATGGTATATCTCCTTGCTGCTGAATTTCCCGTGCATATTCTAAATTTACAGCATTTCGTGTTCTACGACCCAAGTTTGGACGTCGTTCGTACCGCGGCATTATTATTAGAATGAAAATTTTGTGAATCAGTGGAAAGAAAATTGAAAAACAGACCTACCGACGGCTGTCATTGATGACGCAATGATTATAACAGCTGATTTTTATTTCTGTGTGTGGCCAGCTCACAAATCTTCTCCCATAAGGATTACATGCAAACTTTGAAGGACCATACGAAAGAGTCCTGAAGTCGGATTATAAATTTGATAGGCCATAAACCTGGTCCTGAACATAACGAACAAAACTAAAAAAAAACATCAAATTCGGTGCACACATAAAAAAAGTTATTGAACGTCAAAATTTGAGGTTCGATTTTTATTTATATAGATTTTCGTTAAACCCAATATTTTTTGAGTATTTGAGTATGAAATTTGTTAGTTTTAAATCCTTCTTCCTAATAAATATGGCTATTTAAAATCGGGTCATTCTTTTTTGTACACACTGTATTATTATAATTGATTACAATATTGTTTGTACGATACTGGTTTTTTATCAGAGTATAGAGCCGTTTTTCAAACACACAATTTACTGTATTGGAAAAGTATAAGTCGTTTTTGTAAATATATTACCGGTACCTACCTGTGAATTGCTGTTGCAAATAAGCATGACGTCTCACGGGCACAGTCATTTTCCGGCCCCTGTACTTTTTGTAGACCAGCAGCAAATCTAGAATGTAGTCAGCTCCAAATACGGGATTCATGCGATGGTAGCCGTATAAAATTTCCTTAAAATCGATCACACGACCACGCTGCCTCGAATATTGGTTGATCATGTCCATCACCTGAACCGTCATAAAATTAATTAACATTAAATACACCTAATATCGAAAAGTCGCGCACATCATAAGATAAGGAAGTGCAGTGGAGAAAGATTGGTGAAAAACGTTGCCTCTTTCTTGTCAATGCCTTCTATAGACGGTAGCTGATACAGGTTTAATATTAACGGTTCATTCTCGTTTAAAATAATCAATTATATTTTATGAAGCAATAAATTATATTTTTCAATAATTTCATAATGAATTTTCATAACTAAGATAAAATATTTTGTTAATTAATTATTAATTCTACATTGTTGAAAGACGATCTGGCAACAGAGCAAAGCGAGTAAGAGATAGCGCTATCCGCTTTTTTGAAGGGTAGATAAGGATAGCAATACCATTGCTAATCAAAAACTGCCATTATAACATGGAACTCACTAACTTTGCGGAACATTTGATAACAAATAATTACAAGTTCACAGTTGAGAAGAATGTTGTGTTTCCGCATGTTAGGTAACTAACAAAGGCAGATTTTTGAATATTCTAAAGACTTTAAAAATACTAAGAGTAATTTAGGACAATTCCCAGTATAGTCTAAATGACAAAAATTCATTTCAACCAACACAGCACTAATAATTTAGTTTTATCATAATCTTGTTAACATACATTGTCGATAGTTTTTCTATTTACATATTTTTTTTATTATATTTTACTTGTTTTCTTTGGTTTTATTATTTTGTACTGTAAGTAAATTTTGTTATCATGGCGAGTCTGTTGCTTAAACCGCCATTTTGTGACGTATCTATTACATGCACCGTTGGAAGGGAGGAGACTGTCTAGCTGGGCCAATGACAGACGTTCATGCCCTTGACCAATAGCAGTACTCGCCTACTAGTATAAATTCTGCTGCTCTTGTATTTAGTTTTAGTTCATCAGATATTGACAATGGTGTGTAACAACCGAAACCGGTCTTTCTACTTTGAATAAAATCTGTGGTTTTTGACAATTTCTTAGTATTTTAATTTAATATCGAGTGACCTGGCTGGCTCAGGTCTGGTATCAGAGTTTCCAAGTTGCAACTGATCAATTTCAGGGCCTCTGACATGACCTAACGACTGATTTTTAGGCAGCCGGGACCGACGACTTGACGTGTCCATACGACACCCGAAAAAATCATCTTGCCCGTGTCGGGATTTGAACCCGGGCCTCTGAATTATGAAGCCAGCATCTAATCTACTCGACTACGGCCACTCTATGATATGATAATGACAGGGAGGCTCAACTCACACTTACGCGACTCAGGTCGAGAAGAGACTCGACTCTAGTCGAGAGCATGTGTTTCAAATGGTGACACTCAGACCAGTCGATTCTAGTCTCCGCGACGTCGCCATTTGAAAACACATGCTCTCGACTAGAGTCGAGTCTCTTCTCGACCTGAGTCGCGTAAGTGTGAGTTGAGCCTTAATGTTGAAAAGTTGATGACCTCTCTTATGACATCGTCCAAGCCCTCGCGAAGGGCCGACTCCATCCGACGCCTCGGATTCAAGTTGGAGCTGGAATACAGCGACCGATAGATGAAGTCCCACTCTATAACGTCCTGTTCCACGCGCGGCTGGAACTTGTGAAGGCTGGGTTTCAATCCTAAACACAAAAATCAATTAAATTTATTTTAACACACAAAACAATAAAAATAGAACAGCTACAGTCCGGGTCCTGCAGCTTTGCCTATCAGCGGAGGGCCACTATAGACTACAATTGGGCTAGTTTCACACACATTCGGTTCGGTTCGTTTTCGGCCAATTCCGATAAGTGAGGAAGGGTGATTCGGTTTGAATACGGTTGCGAATAGCAACGGCATCGCACCGAACACCTCCTCGACACGAATAGGTTTAGGAATATTATCATATAATAATGTAATAGGAATATTATCATATTCGAATTCTTTGCTATGTCTTTCACACACGCTCGGTTTCTTATTTTTATTTTGGCCTGATATCGTGATTATCTATGTCAAAATCATAATGGTCGAATCATTTCAGTTGGTTCACTGCAGGATTTTTTATCTCAATTAATAGTTTGCTAGAAAAATATGAAGCTGAATTAAAACTCAGGGAGAATTTTTATTATTATTTTATTACTCCATGAAAATTATATGATTTCATTGATGGAGAGAAAAGATGAAGGTTATGTACCATCTGTAAAAACAAGATAAAAAATTTCGATTTAAAAACTAATCACTCTGAACGTCCAAAATTAACAAAAAGAAACTATTCAAAGAGTCCACAATTTTGAATTAACTTTAAAATTTTGTAGTTTAAGACGGGCTACACACTGGTGTGGCAAGACACGCGTCTCAAGACGCTTGTCCTGTCTTATCAAATTTCATGAGACATGGATGTCTTTTGCATTTCTCTGTCGCTTGTCGCATGTCTTGTGATTTTCGGTTGTTACAAAGCTGTATTACAAACTGAGCATGTGCAGTGACAAACAGTGCTCAGTGCTGGCAGTAAACAGTGGCTAGAGCGCATGCGCGGAGTGATGTCTCACACATGTGTCGCATGGAGCCGGCTAACCGGTTCCGTGAGACACCTGCCCGATACACAGGCGATGCCTCGAACATATGTCGCAAGCAGTGAGTAAGCTCTGATTTTACAACACAGGTTGGTTTCATATGCGACATACTTCGGACATGAGATTTGTCGTAGACATCATGTCTACGACACCAGTGTGTAGCCCGCCTTAGAAATCACATCTTACTATTTTAATACCAGCATGAATATTGTGAAAATCCAAACACAGCTGTATCTGAGAAGAAAAAAGCAAATTACAACCGTACGAATTAAAACCTGATTATGTATGAAAGTCTCATTCGTTTTCGGCAACGAACCGAACCGAATGAAACCGAATGTTTGTGAAGCTAGCCTAATACTACCCGTTGAAAAACATAGAACATTTTTGAAAATGAATCGTTCCATAAGTAACAGATGCTCTTTTGTATCTTCTCAATAGCAACGTATTGCATGCGAAAAGGTACACACGGAGCTTTAATGCATCTTTCCATAAGCAACAGATGCTCTTCTGTAACTTCTCAAAAACAACGTGTTGCGTCCGAAAAGATACACAAGAAGCTATTTGGAGTTACTTCCTTTCAGCACAACACAGCTTATCAGCTGATATTCGTTCAACATTCTCTTTCCATTGTTGGTGATACGTTCATCTCTCTCATTCATGACGAATCTCTGTGTGTAGGGAGCTCCCTCCATCTAGGGTCTCTGAAGCTTGATGTTTTGTCAAAGCCGTGAATATTACCCCCCGAACCATACCTTGCCTATCTGCCGTTTCAAAGGAGAGTTTTTGAGTTTCTCAAAGGAAGTCCCATGTATGAAGTATGTGAATTTCTTGAAACAAGAGATTCAGACTGGCAGTGAAAAAATATACTAAATATATTTTTGAAGCAACAAATATTAATAATGAATTATGCTCTTTGTAGTTACCAAACAATTGTAGCATTTTTTCGACAACAATTACTGTTCTTGAAGAATAAAGAATTTTGACTATTGATTATTTCGACTAAAGTCACCGAGGCTCCGAAGCTACGGGGCTACTGTACAATAAAAACAGACACAATAGAAAAAACGGCCAAATAGTGTAGTGTGCTGAAAAAAAGGAAGGAAAAATACCTTGTTGCCAACAATGGGTTTCCATGATTGTAACGCAACTCGCATCTGCCATATCAAGTAAAAGCTGGTATACACATTTTTGCAATCTATCTTAGCTAAATGCAGTGTGATTAATCTATATACATTTTCGAATATTGAATTCAAATGAACATAACCACTGAATAATCATAGCCCATTCCCTACAGTGTTCCAACGTGCTTAGTGAAGCATACTTCCCACCACCAAAGCATGATGATTTTGCAAGCATCTTCGTTTGCATGATGTCTTTGCAAGCGTCCGTTTCAGTGAAAATATTCTCCAAATAGCCCCATCAGAATTCCTGAGGAGAATCTATTCATTGAACCGGACGCTGACACTATGTGAGAAACATATTCCCATAAATGTCCTGTGACTGCCCATCTATTGAAAAAGTTGAATTAATAATATATGGGTGTAATAATAGACGAATATTTGAGATGGAGTCCGCACATAACTTTCCTTTGCAATAAACTAATATAAGCAAACTATAAATTTTACAAAATTAACAACATTTTCAAGTTGGAAAGTCTTAGGATGATATACTATGCTTTTGTACAGTCTTTAATTCAATATGGTTTAATTGTATGGGGTGGAGCCTATGGCACTCACCTTTTTAATTTATTTTTAATACAAAAGTACATAATTAAGACAATTTTAAAAAAACCTAGGTTATATCCATGTGAATCCCTCTTTGTTGAATTTAATGTAATGACAATAAGGCGACTTTATTTCAAAAGACTTCTTAAACATATTGTTAAAAACAAAGAAACATTTATCAGAACTGATAAACCGTTTTATAACTTAAGACCTGACACATCTTTGAAATATATTATTCACGATTCAAGGTTGAGCTTTATAAGAAGATAGATCATGCATATGAGCACTAGATTTATAAATATTTTACCATTTGATTTTGAATTAAAAGTCCGAGATAGAATGATTGATACCTGGATTAAGGATAGGTTCTTTTTTCACTGGGAGCGGAATGGTGGTAATGTCAATTTGATTTTTCTTTTTTTCTCATTCAATTTTGTTTTTCATCGTTTTAAGCTATCTATATATTTAGGCTACTTTATTCTTTCTAGTTGAACTTTTTTCAAGTTATTGTTTTTATTTATTCATACAAATACTCCCACCAGCGGGCAAGATGTTTTTTTCTTTTGCTGGTGGCGCCTAAAAAACTCTACTTTTATCTTAAGTTTTCATGATTAGTCAAGTTCTATTTTATGTTATTTCTTAGTTTAAGATATTGTGTTTTTGTTGGACTTGTCTATATAAAATTTTTGTAATGCATGAATTTTTTGGCAAATAAATTTCAAATTTCAAATCAGTATCAGTGTTTGCGTCCGGTTCAGTGAAAATATTCTCCCATGTGTTCTAATGGGACTATACCCATCAAGCCATAGTGAAAGTAGTTCCATCAAAATTCATGAAAAGGATATTTTCGCTGACACTGATATGTGTCAATCCAGTTTTAAGGTGTGTTCCGAGCCACCAACTCACCTAGCATTGACGAGTCCCCAATCAGTTTGCTATGGAACGGCCGTTCGGAGATCACTTGGTTAATGGGACGCCCCAGCAGAGCTGTCATGGCCGCCAAGTCTCGATGCAGCTGCAGAATTCTCTGCTGAGCGTCATGTATTTTCAGACCCTGTTGCATACAAAATAATTATCATCACTGAGAATATACCATAACTTAGACAATATTAGCATTACTATCAAAATCCGTGAGAGAATTTTGGGAATAATCCTATCCTTCATGTGTTAAATTAGTTATTCATTTATGTGTCATGACCTGTATTTATAGACCTTGCGACAAATCATAATATTATACAGAGTAATCGAAAAATCGCGCACATCATAAGGTAAGGAAGTAATAAAATGCATTTTACAAATTTTATTGAACGAGCGTTGGCGAGTTCTCACTTTTGACTTACTGAAGGCCAAAGTTGTTGTCCGTCTGTATGTTCTACAATAAATTAAGAAATACCCTCCCTAATTGATCAATTAGCTTCAAATTTTTAACACGTATTCTTCGAACCTTTTTACAGGTCAAATTCGTTGGACAACAAAATTGAATCACTCCTTTGTCCTTTTCCAGGATATGAAAATATGGAAAGTGCATAAGAAAAAACATTTAATGTGATTTATCATTTTTTATAGGTTGTGTAAAATAAGTTGAGACTTGGCCCTCCATCCGAAGAAATATATTACAAGGTTGCCAGTTCGTGTCAAATTGCAACTTCCTCAAATTTCCAATTCAACGTCAGAATTGGATGTAGAATATCATCCCCGATATCCTAGTAGTGCTAGAAAAGATCCAGGGTTGAAGGATTAAAGGAAATTTAACTCTTATGATAAAATTGGAAACATCGCAAAAATTTGTTTTTCTTTTGAATAGCACTTCTCTCAGATTCATGGGGCGTCGTAATAATGCGTAATAATTTTATATTAAATTAACAGGGAGAATGTTTCCTTTCTATTGGTGGATAATTTTCATCCGACCTATAGTTATTTTTCATTATTAATGATTATGTTCGTCAATGTCGAGACATTTCAAGCAGAAATCATGAAATTTTCGACATGCTGGAAACTTTTTGTTTCAAAAGATAATGGGTGGTGAAAGCGAGAAAGTTTCTCAGGAATAATTAAAATTATTTTTTCAATTGTCAAAAGTAGTCGGAAGATCGTATTTTGGTCTCCAAGGAATTTTAAAGTTAGGAGAGCGGCTGCATGGTATGCATTGTGTACCAAATTGTATGCTAAAAGCTGGCAATTTACGTGATATTTGACTGAATTAATTCAAACTTAAGCAGCTGATTGCCTCTAGAAAGGCTGCAATGAAACACTGCTTGGATTATTCGAGGCGAGGTTGTCATTTTCACTATTATTATGATCATCTGGCTTGCAGTTGCTGAATTTTTCAATCAATCTTCATTTCGAATTTGTTGATCTCAGCTATTGATAGCATATGGTGGCACATCATTCAGCCGCTATCCTTGACTGTGAAACTCCTGAGAGGCAAAAATACGTTCTTCCGAGTACGTTTGACAATTGGAAAAATAATCTCAATTATTTCTGAGAAACTTTCCTCGCTTTCACCACCTACTTATCTTTCGAAAGAAAAAGGTTTCTAGCATGTCGAAAATTTTATGTTCTCTGCTCGAAATGTCTCGACATTGACGAACATAAACATTAATTAAAAAATAACCAACTATAGGTCGGATATCATTCAGACACCAATAGAAAGGACACATTCTCCCCGTTAATCTGATATAAAATTATTACGCATTACTCCGCCCCATGAATCTGAGAGAAGTGCTATTCAGAAGAAAAACAAATTTTCGCGATGTTTCCAATTTTATCATAAGAGTTAAATTTCCTTTTAATCCTTCAACACTGGATCTTTTCTAACACTACTAGGATATCGGGGATGATATTATACATCCAATTCTGACGTTGAATTGGAAATTTGCAATTTTACACGATTTGGCAACTCTGTGATTTCTTGGGATGGAGGCCAAGTCTCAACTTATTTTACACAGACTATAGTCAACTGAAGAATTCATTGCATGCAACAGGTTTCCCATTCATTCATAACATCAGCTGTGGCTATTTGGAAGCTATCACACAGACAGACATTCATTCACTGACATATGAATATAATGAATATTCATGTCACACAGACAGACATTCATTCACTGACATATGATTTCAGTTGGTTAATATACAACATAATTATTTACAAATTTTACATTAACAGATACGGGTTGAGATATCAAAGCGCGGTTTTCATCATTCATCTTCTCTTGGAACTATCTATCGAAATCATGTTGTATCATGATTTTGGTTTCATATGAGGGACAACGTTGTTGAAGCGACAAGAAATTTTTGAAGAGTTATTCTTCACTTCAAATAGGAACCCCAATGAAACCTACTGTCTATAATTATTCTTGCAGAAGAAATATTTAGCTGTTAACATAATTTCCACCAACTCTATAAGTGAAAGTCTCTTCCTCTTAAGAAATCTTACGAAGTATGTCCCACAAAGGAAAATATGCAGGGACATACACAAGTAGCGCCCAGCGGTCAAATGGGAGTGATACATGGCTCCGATACACACGTTCACTGTTTACGTCGTGATTTCATCACTGCCAGTCACATTATTTGTCTGTCTCTCTCTCTCACTGGAAGTGATAACGGCATATAAACTTTCCGACAACCATCTGCTTTATAACGACCATTCCTTTCCTATTGGACTCCAAAAGTGTTCCATTGATTTAGCTCGACTAGTGACGAATTTTGAAATCATGAATACATCGAATTTCCAGCTCTGACAGTATGTTGGAAAGGTTGACGACCGGGAATCCCCCGGTTTGTCAAAACCACACCATCTCATCAACTTTTCGATAATTAGCACATATTGACTCTTTCAGGCTGTCACCATGAGTGAGAAAATGAAAATGTTGATATGTTTGCTACGCTGAGTGACGGAGGTTCAAAGTATTAGTGTTTGAAGGTTTTAAGTATTCAAAGAAAATATATTTATCTATCACCCACATTCTCTTTGTAATTAAAACAAAATTCAGAAATGAAAAGTCAAAACATTAGAATGAATGATTGAGACGATGAATTTTGAAAACAGATTATTCATTCAAGATGACTGTATCTTAATGAATGATTGTTCGTACAATCATGGTTCTAGCTCAATCTTTCAATATCAATTAGAATGCAATTATAAGATAGAAATATGTATCTCATTAACTTGGGTAATATGTTGTCATAATACAGTAGTGTTTTGCTTGAAGCTTCCTTAGGATACTGTAGTGAATTTGAATTTCGCTCCTTCAGTCGGGGAACGTAATGTCGGCTGCTAGTGAGAGCGAAATGGCATCACTCGTGATGACGTCACGGACGTTCACTTGTTACGTTCAATCTGTGAGTGCCCAAACACATTCTGACCGCTGGGCGCAAGTTGCAGATTCCCATATGCAGAGGGTCTTTGTATTGCAAAGAGGGCAATACGGTATATAGCGGGCCTTGGGTTTAATCACCCCTTAGAGATGCGTTCAGATCATTGTCGTTGCTGAAGGTGCCTTCGATTTACATGTTTAGAATGGTCATGCATACTGTAAAAAATAGAATGGACCTGACACTTATCTCCGATATGCACTCCTACAACACTAGAGGCAGAGACAAAATTTGCGATTCAGCCGCATATAGTGAGGTCCACGTTATAATGACAGTGAAGAAAGATAGGAGAAACACGTTGCCAAGTCTCTCCATTTTGTCACTGACTGTACACAGCTGTTACTCACTTCATCCCATTAAATTTAATCTAATAATAATTATAATTCCTTGATAAAATAATCAATTTAATGTCAAATTAATCAAGAAAATATATTTTTTCATAATTTGATTCAAAAATTTGCTTCCATAACTGAGATAAGATTTTATTTTTATACAAACCTGAAATGGCGGCTAATTTAAAAAGCTGTGATACAACAATCTGAATTTCAAAACAACAGAAATTGAGTTATTTGGTAGGTATTCTATTCCAATTTCCTTTAAAAATAATAGAAAAATAGAAATCCTATTTAAAAATAAGTAATTTCAATGGATTAATTCTGAAATAACTTTTCAACATTATTTATACCGGTACGAGTGGATCTAACTAAAAGGGTAGGCTAACTTAAGCAAGGATGAAGTCTAGGATGGTTAGTTATCAACTTTTAAAATGTCATTTCAGGTATTTCAATTTGTGTTTCTCATAAGGTAATGTTTAAAAATTATTTCATTGTTTCAAAAATACATTTTAAATCAATTATACGACTTGTGTACTCAAGTATTTGATAGAATGAAGAAAAAAAATGGCGCCTAAGAATATGGTTTGTTCAGTTTTGTACAGTCACTGTCAAAAGTAAATATGGAATATTCTGGCCAATAGACAACATTGCAAAGCGAGAGAGAGAGATAGTGCTATCTGTTTTGTTGTATGATAGAAAAGGAAAGCAACAGTATTGTCAATCGTACACTGCCATTATAATGTGGACCTCACTATAGGAGGAAGCATTTTGAGGCTAAGCCTAGTTATTCAGGCCGCAAATTTTATAATAAGCTTCCTTTACATTTAAAGCGTGCATCCACCAGCATTCGACTTAAAAAATTTAAAACCGACCTTCAAAAATATCTTATAGACAAAGCCTACTACACGGTGCAGGAGTATTTGAAGGATCATTGAAGGGATCGCTACTATTTTAATTAGTAGACTATATTCATATTTGCAATAATTTGACGACGTTCAACTGTTTGCTTGTGTAATAATGAGTACACTGTGTTGAATGGATTGAATATCTATCTGGATAGGTATCGATTTGGGCATTACGGAATCCCTTTGTATCCGTTCGTATCTTGTACCACGGTACCACTAATAGTACCATTAATAGGCTTTCTATCTATCTATCTATTGTATCTATCTATCTCCCAGCCCCCTGTGGGTTGGGGGAGCTTTGAGTCGATCATCGTACTCAAGAATGTGTTGAAAACCAGAATTCACCCACAGTATCCATGCTTGTCGTAGGAGGCGACTAAAATGGACCTCAAGGCAACTCCAGAAGTTGCCTTGCCTTCAAACCCACGGGATCTGCCCCATCAGGGCAGTTTCGGAGGGGCAAAAAGAAAAACCCAAGGGACCAGAGATGGGTGAAACTCCAGGCAAAAATGTAGGTCAAGAGGCTAAGTCGAGGGTAGCCAGGTGCCCTAGAGACAATTTGGCGACCCCTCCTTCAGCGGAAGGACCTACAAAGAAGCCAGGAGTGGAACTCACGTTGGTCACGAGTTTGTGGGTGGAGAGACGAAAACACACCACTGCACAGAGAAGGGCGGCCATTCAGGCAAAACTTCTTGGGAGAGTGAGGCTTCTGAACCTGCAGAGTTTCAGTGAGGCAAAAAGAAAAACCCAAGAGACCAGAGATGGGTGAAACTCCAGGCACAAATGTGGGTCAAGAGGCTGAGTCGAGGGTGGCCGGGCGCCCTAGAGGCAGTTTGGCGTCCCCTCTCTCAGCGGAAGGACCTACTAAAAGACCAGGAGTGGAACTCACATAGGTCACGAGGACTAATCAGTCTGAAGAGACTACAAAGCATATCACACTGGATTGCAACAAGCAACCGGGTGATGAATGCGATGTTAGTATAGGGAAAACTCTTTACTCTTGTAAAGAACATAGGTATTGGTTTGCCTAACTAACATACTACTGGGAGCACAATAAGCTTCGGTTGACGTATAGGTTTCTTTGAACCTTTGGATCCTTGAATCCGTCCCTTCAAAAACAATAAACAATATCTATCTCCCAATGAAAAAGTTCATGGTAGAGAAGACTCCTGGTAGAGCACCAGTTTTTAGTAGAGTGGAGTGGGATAATAATCTACCACTTGCCTTCCCCCACCACCGCTTCTCACTCTACTCTACCACTACTATGCTAATGAAAACAGTCTCGAGCTAGTAGAGTAGAGCTAATGATTTTCCGTATTGTCATTTTAAGGTTAGTTCTGTTCACTAGACAACACACTTTACCTACTATTCTCAATTGTAGTAAAAACAGTTACTCGACCAAGTAAGTAGAGTAGAGTTAGCTCGGTAGAGTTAGTATGCCAGTTACTCGACCACCAACTCTACTAGTGAAAACCAGAGTGGGTTTATTCACCGCACTTTACTCTACTTTTACGTTACGTCCATGCCTATTTTGATAGACCAATATGAAGAACTTGCCTTCATGTAGTTATGTATCCGGTAGAGGTGGTTGTGCCTTTTTATGGGATGCAGAGTGATCGCTCTATGTACCTCCTTCATTTTTAGACTGCCTGTAAATGCATCCTTACCGCTAGAATTATGATAGAGAATTGTCTGCATCTGAAAAAAATACTCATTTACACTATTGTCATAATATTATGTTTATCGATGATGTAATATCGATAGTGTGATAGTTTGTATATCGATGATGTAATATCGATAGTATGATAGTTTGTATATCGATACTTTACTAGAAGATGTCAGGTTTCAAGTTTTTGTATCTTGTTGTAGTGCTTCAATAAAATAATTCGTGTGAAACTTTGTGTTTATTAATAAAAACCTAAACATAACAACTATGAACAGAGACATTGTGGAATTTCTCCACATTAAGGTGAAATAAAAACGATATTGTCAGTTCCACATAATTTTGTGTGGATGACAATATACAATATTAGTAGTTCCAAATTATGTGGAACTGACAATATCGTTTTATTTTACCTTAAAATTACCCATCATCTATCAACATAGAATGAATCAAATTATTTTTTTACTCATCCTCATACAAGTCAATTGGTTATCAAATACAGTATCGTCAAATTACAAATTGAATCAAACATGAAACATGTATTGGGATATATACAGTAGTCTACATGAATCTTCAGAATAGAATCATGAAAGTTAATTATAGTAAATTATTCTACACTGTAAAATCCTTTGATCACCATAAAAAAATATATACTTTTAGAAAGAGATGCGATTTCTACCCTGGACCCTAGATTGGAGCAAGAAAATCAGGAAATTTTCACCTCATAACTTCATATTTTGTCTAATAAAAGTTTACGCATCCGTTTTTCAAGAAAAATGTTTCTTACAGCCTAAATGCCAGCTGTCTATAGCTTGTTCGACTTTTTGCTGTCACTGAATTTAAGAGAAAATATTGAATCTTTTCTATGTAGGGAGGACATTCATCACTATAATACAAGAAATAGACAGCAAATTAATTAAGCTGCGTTTACACCAAAGTTATTAACAAAATGTTAATAACTTTATCTTTATAGATTCTATTAGATTGAGCATAACTTATCATACACATGATAAACATATGTGTTTGTCAAGTTGCGTTCAATCTAATAGAATCTATAAGGATTAAGTTATTAACATTTTTTTAATAACTTTGGTGTTAACCCAGCTGAATAGAGTGCAGATGAATTTGAAGCTAATTTATTTGAAAATCTTCAATAAGTTTCATGCTTCAGTGAGAGCCATGTTTGCTTCTTTGTTTAAACTTAGATTGTAAACTATTTTGACAGAGAAATCTTCTTACTCACTGTCGGAATTTCTTGATATGGATAGGAATATATATATATATATATATATATATATATATATATATATATATATATATATATATATATAATATATATATATATAATATATATATATATATATATATATATATATAATATATATATATATATTATATATATATATATTATATATATAAGAAAAATATATATATATCACCTACTCTAGTAGGCTACATGGGTTTCCCATAGTTGAGTAGGTTAATTTCCAATCAAATTGAATTCCATATTTTTATAGACTTATTGTATTGTATTTTAGATATTTTGTACTTTTTATGTTTTAATTGCTTGTTTGTATTTTTTTTAAGGAAATAGATTTATTATTTTATAATAGTAATTATTTTTAACTATACGTTCCATAATGCATTAATATTAGATTGGTGATAATTTTAGTGTATGAGAATATATTTGAATTATATATATGCTTGTAACATTATTTATGTATGAGCTAAATCAATCATAAATAAATCAATCAATCAGTCAGTGATTTTGATTTTTGTATAATTTGAACATTTTGTGACGTTTCCGATTCTATAATCTATATAAACTTAGGAATAAAATATATTCTATTCTAATGTTATAGTTTGTTTCACGACCTTTAAAATTATGTATCATGAGTCGAACTTAAAATGAACCTTTTTAAAAAATGTCATGGAATCATCCATAGGACATAAAATAATGATCTATCCAAAAATATCAACTTGGAACGCACATATCTCGAAAAGTATTCAACTTGATAAAAGTAACTGAGAAGAAATACAGTAGGAAGAAAAAGAGGAAGATGGTGAAGGCGAAGAAATAGTACAAGAGTGAGATGGAGTGAGAAAACATAGAGATGAATCATGAATGAAGCCAACCCCTAACAGAGCGCGAGGGACGAATGCGTGACCTTGAAATGTATATCATTCAAAATGACAGGCCTACAACTAATACATCATTCTGGGGGAATGCAGAGTCGAGAAGAAAAATAATACAGAAGGCAAAGAAGAGGAAGAAGAAAAAGAAGAAGAAAAAGAAGAAGACAGGAGAAGAAGAAAAAGAAGAAGAAAAAGAAGAAGACAGGAGAAGAAGAAAACAGACAAAGGAGAAGAAGAAGAAGAAGAAGAAGAAAAAGAAGAAGAAAAAAAAACAGAAGAAAAAGAAAAATACAAAGAAGAAGAAAAAGAAAAAATAAAAAGAAGAAGAAGAAGATGATGATGATGATGATGATGATGATGATGATGATGATAATGAAAATAGAAGGTTATGAGCTGATCATTCCGTTTTGATCTTTTACTTATAAATACGAATTGATTCTATTTTTCTTTTGTCTATGAATAACTAAGAAATTGAAATGTATGATGGATGAACAAATGAATGGAATGGAAAATGAGAAGAATAAAGTGAAATATATAAAATTTATATTACAATATTATACAAGTAAAGAGATTGAGAGAGGAGGGAGGAGAATAAAAGGTAGAAGAAGTAGAAACGAAAAAGAATATGGAAGGAATAGGGAGGTGCAGAATTATGGTAGGTAAGAGAATAAGAAATGAGATAAAAATAAATGAATAGTAATAGAATACGTTAATAGAACATCAATACTACTAGAAGAGGGGAAATGGTATGAGAAAAATAAGAAGATTGAGGAGTCGAAAAGGAGAGAAGTCAAAAAATGAGTATTGAAGCTAAAATGGAGCAGAACAGAGCAGAAACACGGAGAAGAAATAGATTTATAAAGTAAAATTAGTAAAATTGATGGTGATGTAGTGAAATCTCTCCATAATAAGAAAACAAGGATATTGTTAAATTTCACTAAAAAAGTGAAATTTGACAATATCCTTGTTTTCTTATTAGATTTATAAAGGTTTTATTTATAAAATAGGATTATAGTATTCTTTTTTGAAATTGATAAAAAATAATAGATTAGAAACACAAATTATAATAACTAGTTTCGATGTTCCACATCATTTTCAGTTTTATAAAAGTAAATTTTCTTTAAATTTCAGAAGTTAATATAAAAAAATAGATTAAAAACACAAATTACAACAACTATTTTAGTTGTTGCACATCATTTGCAGGTTTTAAAAAATAAATTTCAAATAAATTTTTTAGTTGTTCCACATCATTTTTTCAGGTTTTTTCAGGTTCTCATGAATATCTTCAGGGTTTTTCAGGTTTCTTCATTATTATTTGAGATATGAGCGCCTAAAGTTTACATTTTTGGGACAAAACATTTCAAAATCGGTAAGAAATAAATAAATCTCCAAGAGATTTAGAGGATAAATTCTTTTAAATAGAAATTTATTTGCAATTTATTTTTTAAAACCTGAATATGATGTGGAACATCTCAACTAGTTGTTATAATTTATGTTTAGAATCTATCATTTTATATTGATCTCAAAATGGTACTATAATATTATATTTTATAAATAATAAGTAGCCCTTAATACATACATAATACATAAATTTTAAGAATATAATAAAGGTATATAAATAGTCAGATAATGAAGAAAACAGGAAGTAGAGAAATAAGAGTGGATAACTGGCAGAAAAGAGAAAGAAAATGAAGACGAGGGAGACAGAAGAGAAGGAAGAAAAAGTGACTCCCACGGAATGTTCCAACCCCTATAATGACAGACCCTTCTTATCTTTTGGCTGTGAAGTGTTCTTTCATAAAGCCAAGAGATGGGGTGTTGTTGGTAGCACATGTGTTGGATACATGTCAGTCATCCATCATGTCAAAAAACTCCCAACACAAGTGTTCAACTAATTTATAGGGCCGGTTTCCGAGCTCGGGATTCAGCTAAAAAGGCTGTGCAAAGGCTAAAACTAAACTTTCTATTGGTGATATTTTTCAAAGTTTTTCGATTTGTATATCATCAAGCTATCAAAATGAAAAAGTTTTCTTAGGAAAAAGTTTTTTCCCCATCATTACTTTTTGAGATATGAGCGCCTAAAGTTTAAATTTTTGGGACAGAACATTTTAAAATCGGTAAGAGATAAATCCAAGAGATTTAGAGGATAAATTCTTCATAGTATTGTTGATTGAATAAAACATTTTTTTCTGAAAATATCAATTTTTGAGGAAGTTATTCAATTTACTAAAAATTATCAAAAATAACTTTTAGTTGAGTAATTTTTAGTAAATTGAATAACTTTCTCAAAAATTGATATTTTCAGAAAATCTTTATTTTATTCAATCAACAATAATAACATGAAGAATTTATCCTCTGAATTTCACAGATTTATCTCCAATTTGAAATGTCCTGTCCCAAAATTTTAAACTTTAGGCGCTCATATCTCAAAAAGTAATGATTGGAAAAATATGTTTTCCTGTGAAAACTTTTTCATTTTGATAGCTTGATGATTTACAAATCGAAAAACTTTGAAAAATATCACCAGTAGAAAGTTTATTTTTAGCCGGAGCACAGCCTTAAACAGTTGGAGTCAGAAAATTGGCTTTTTGAAACGGGGCGTAGAAGCAGCCCACTTGTAAATAAAATTTCGAAAAACAAGAAAATTGAACACAAAATAAAATAAAGAGAAAATAATGTAAAGTTTCAGCTATTTTGAATTATTTAGGAATGTTTCATTTCGTCAAGGAAAAACGTTATTTTACCTTAATATTTTACCTTTTTCCAATTATAGAAATGTGAAAATAAAAATTATCATGAGAACTGCGACTACGCCCACTACCTCCGTAAACAAAGCCGTAGTGCATTCGTGTGACGTCAGCACAGATAGGGTCTCTAAACCTAGCTCCGCAGTGCAGGCTGGTTGCTTGGCTGAATCGGACTAGGCGCTGAGACAGCAAATAATAGCAGCGTTGGTGGGAATGCGAGCGGCCGCAGTAACATCTTCCACCCAGCAATGGTCGGCGTAGTTCCGCCTGGTGGACAGACGAAAGATCAAACCAGTCGGTTATTTGTTTATCCCTCCAGCCAGGCTCAGCCAAGCAGCCGAGACAATAGAACAATGGAGTGGCGGTCTTATTCGCGTTCATCAGCAGTTTTCTTTCTAAGGATTGACGAGTCTGGCCTCATCCCGATGCCCCTATTATATTGCTCATCGCTTGTGTTGCAACATGCCTGTTCAGTTGTCAATCTTTAACACATACAGTAATGCCGCATACAAGAAAAAGTTGCTCTCTTGGCTGTTCCAACAGAGTAGAGAAACATCGGAGATGTTATTGCGGTCTGCTTACCATTTCTAGAAGGTTTTTTGAAAATAATAATCTGTTTTTAATTTGCTATGTCCGTCTCTGGCATGTGCTTGCCTGGCGGCCCTGATGGATGATCCTCGACCCAAATTAAAACTTTTCTATTCTGTACTTTCTTCTTACTATCTCTCTCTTTCTATCTATCTGTCTCCTTTTTACTCTCTCTTTCTTTCCCCTTCTCTTCCCTTCTTCCATTTTTTTTCTCTCTCTCTCTCTCTCTCTTTAGTTAGTTTTTCCTCTTGTTTCCTCCTCTGAATTAAAATGAATATATTAAATGATTCGGACTCTTCTTCGGACACAGGCATCATAGTCCATGTGAAGAGAATTTCCTATAATGCTTTCTATAATTTTTTGTAATGTGTATTTATAAAGAGGAATAAATTGATTTGATTTGATTTTGATTTGATTCTCACGATTATTTTGATTTTTGTGTCAATAATAACTCCAGTCACCAGTAAAAAGTTACCAGAAACGTGGTGTACTACCATATTAATGACTTTTCATGATGATTTTTAATTATTTAAAAACATTGTTGTCATTCTGAGCCTTTAGGCTAAACTTGGGGTCGCTGAGAACGAATCTGCAATCAGAATTTCTCTATCACGAAAAATAACGAAAAAAGTCCAGCTGTTGATCTTCCGGCAACCGTTAACAGTCATCCTGCAATGCGGCCGAAACACTTCCAAGCCAGACACCTATCTCGAATGACAACAACGCCAAGCTGTAAGAAACCATCCTGCACTGCGACGCTAGGTTAACATTTATTAAGTAATAGTAGCTATTACTTATTAAGTAATAGTAGGTATTGTCTCTACACCAATAAAAATTCGTTGATTTCAGCTGATCTTTATCAGCTAGTGTTTTTATTGGTGTAGGAGCCCTACCTGTGCTGACGTCACACGAATGCACAACGGTTTTGTTTACGGAGGTAGAGCTACGCCTCGTATGGAAAGCCAATTTTCTGACTCCAGCTGTTTAAAGTCTAGAACTTAGCTAAATGCCGATCTCGGAAACCGGCCCTTAGCTACACTAAGATGAAATACTTTTCGAAAGACGTAGCCGTCCTATTTCTCAATATTGAAAGCTACACTACGCTGATGTGAATGAGACAAACTTGTAGCTTGGATTTAACATTGGGAGATAGGTTATGTTAGGTTAGGTTTGAGTTAGGTTAGTATAAGTTGTATGGTAGCGTAGTGTAGCTGTAACATGGACACTCTCCGTCGTTAAAGACAATGTCCTCAGAATATTCGAAAGGAGAATTGTTAGGAAAATATATGGGCCTGTATATTACGATGGAGAATTTAAAATAAGATCCAATGAAGAAAATGACAGAATTTCTCAAGTAGCCAATATTTTACGTTTTGTCAAATCCAGGAGAATCAGCTGGCTTGGACATGTATACAGAATGAGCGACAATAGAATACAGAAACAGAAGGCAGGATGCTGGGCAAAAGGAAGAGAGGTAAAAGTGGAAGGCTGGAGACGAAAAGCGGTGGTGCGAGATGAATGGAGGCAAATAGTTGAGAAAGCCAAGGTCCACCCAGGTCTATAGCGCTTAGAAAAGAAGTGTAGCTGTAAGTTATGATAGATTTGGGTTAGGTTGAGTTGGTGGGAATGCGACTAGGTGCCACCCCGACTACTTGTCCCATTTTAAAATCGGTTTTTAGAGGACAAGTAGACGTGAGCCATACCCGTCTACTTGTCTCCTTTCTGAGGAGGTGACAATTAGTCGGTGGGACACCCTGACGCGAGGGTGCGAGGTGTCAAGTTGTCGTTTTCGGTCATGACTAGTTGGCACCTCAGGTCCAGTAGGTGTCAAGTAGTCGGGGTGACAACTTGACGCCAATGGTATATTTTTACGAGGGTACAAGTAGTCGCCTATGGCCAAAATGACCAGGTGTCGAGTAGTCGGGGTGACAACTAGACGGCGACCCTCTTAGGTTATACATCAGCGTAGTATAGCAAAGTTTGAAGAGACTATTAGAGCATTTAGGAACTGAATGGAGTAGTTTACCTCGTAAGACCAGGTGCAGGAAACACGGGCAAAGCGACGCACACATCTACCCAGTTCGACGTCCTCGTGGGTGGTGTAGAGGTTGCCGAGGCACGCCCTGACGTGGGGGGCCACCCGAGCCAGCGTCTCCCGACTGAGTACCACCCCAGGGCCACCCATACAGAAGTTCTCGTCGTACTCCAGAGACAGCGAACCGAACTCCTCCTGGTTACCCCGACCCGCCTGTCAATCAACCACACAATACATACAGAATGGAAAATCGGCTAGAATCATGTCGCCAAAATCAGCCATCTTGAAAGAAAGGTAATCTATAGTGAGGTCCACGTTATAATGGCAGTGGAGAAGGATAGAAGAACAACAACGTTGCCAATCCTCTGTCTTGTCAATGTCTTCTATAGACGGTAGATGATACAGGTTTATTGATGTAATATTAACTGTTCATTCTCGTTTAAAATAATCAATTATATTTTATTACGCATGAAATTATATTTTTCAATAATTTTATAATGAACTTTCATAATTAAAATAAAATATTTTGCTGATTAATTATTAACTCTGGGCCGCCGAAAACAATGGATGGCCAGGTAGAAGTTCCAGTGACCCTTTAGTGGTCGCCTATTGTTATTGAATTTCGACATTTTCGTGGTCTATTCCACTCCAGGGAATATATTGGTGGACCAGTCTGGTTACTTAAAGGCACTTTCAGCTGTAAACCAGTGGCAGCCTTCATGATTGGATAAACACACACATCACTATCGATGATGAGTACAAATTTAGTCAAACGTACATGGTGTGTGTGAAGCCTACATCGATTTTTGGACATACATTTGTTTGCCGTCCTTATACATTCTACGAGATTGAATGGAACTTTACAAACACATTATACACATCATATGTTTGCCAAGTTATATTCAACCTAATAGAATTTAAAAGGACCCCAAAAAATCGTACGTTCAATAAGTATCGAATTGTATGCAACTCAAGTTGGTCTGTATACAGCTAGTGAGCAAGTTGAGTTCCATCAAATGAACCATTGGGAATAATACAATTACAAGTACTGGATCAATGACTTAGATTCAATAATTGTAGAAAATACAAGTACAGTTGTACGGTGCAAAGTAATAGATATGTTAGAGGCTAGAATTGCCTTCAAGAAACCACACGGAGCCACTAATGAAGGCAATGAAGCAGAATCAGAGGACAATAAAGTATGCTAGTCAAGAGTTAGAGGATGAACATTTTTGGAACAACAGCCCAGGGTACAGGTAGCGCGGCTCCGTCTCGTTTCTTTTACTCATTAATTCTACATTTTTAAAGACGACCTGGAAACAGAGCAAGGCAAGAAAGAGATAGCGCTATCCGTTTTGTTAAATAATAGACAAGGATAGCAATACCATTGCTAATTAAACACTGCCATTAGAACGTTGACCTCACTATAGAATCGTGTCGCCAAAATCAGCCATCTTGAAAGAAAGTTAATGTAGCCAGTGCTGCCTGTCACCTGTCACCATGCAACAAACATCAACTCCCCATCCACTCAAATTAAAGAACACTTCAGATATAGTGTAAGATAGAGAACACCTCACCAATGTTGTTGGTGAGATGTTGTGATATCTATCCATAACGAAAACACTGGTATGTTATAAATTAATGATATTTCTGACAATATCCCAGTGTTTTCATTTTGAACAACACCATTGTTTAAGGGGCGTTTTCACTACACGTCCCGTAGCTTTGTCTCCGTGACTTTGAAACGGCTTATAGGCAAGGTATGGTTGGAGGGGTATTACGCACAGCATTGCAAAAACATCAGGCTTCAGAGACTCTATATCCCTAGATGGAGGAAGCTCCATACACACAGAGATTCTTCATGAATGAGAGTTGCAGCGTATCACCAGCAATGGAAAGAGCATATTAAACAAATGTCAGCTCATAGGCTGTGTTGTGCTAAAAGGATGTAACTCCAAAAAGCTCCTTGTATATCTTTTCGGATTCAACACGTTACTTTTGAGAAGATACATAAGAGCATCTGTTGCCTATGTAAAGATACATTTTCGAAAATGTTTGATGTTTTTGAATGTGTAGTATTGTAGTCTAGTGGCCCTCCACAGATAGGTAAAGCTACAGGAACCGGACTGTAAAATAAGTGCTGTTGAATGATTAATAGTATATTTCGCACCTAGGGTCGAAAATGTACGTTTTCCGGCTCGAGATCGCGGTTTTCAAGTTCGAGACGAAGTCGAGAACTTGAAGCGTTCGAGAGCCGGAAAAACATTTTGCCCGTGTTGCGAACGCTATTTTTCGCCACACCAAAAAAAAACTTCCCAATATATAAGAAATTGAAAAATAAATAAAATTCAAACAGCCTATTTTGATAGTTTGAATCTTGGTTATGACAACTTTTACTGTCAATTAATTTCAATATTACTAATTAATAATTTACAATAGTGACCATATTTTTATACTATTAATATTTCGAATAATTGTTTGAATTTTTATAGCTCGCGCTTTGCGCCCGGTGCAATATCTCATGGATAGATGGATGAATAGAATTTTTATTACTATTTTGAAATAATGTGAAAAATTAAATATAATTGCATATTTCACAGTTTTGTCTCAAAATATATCAAAAAAATTTATTGAAATTTAAATTACGGTAACTAATATAAAAAATAGCTAATAAAAGTCGAAATTCATCGACAAAAAAAAATGTCATTGACCGAGATTCGAACCTAGATCATATGTTTGTTGTTATTCACTGAGCTTTGAGGTTTGATGTATTACGCCTTTACGCTCTCGGCCATTCCGTATTGTTGAACGAGGGGGCCTGACTGAAACACTTAGCCGGTTTGCCGGCATTTCCACAACAAAATATTGCTCTGAAAATAGTTAAATCATAGAGAAAACATTCGAAGATTCAATCTTGAGTGGGCCTAATGTTTTCTCTATATGGTTTAATATTGAATAAAAATTATCTAAAAGTTTTAATAATGAATTACAGAAAAATTACTAGGAATTTTTCAGTCAAGGCTGAGTTTTACCAGTAGGCTTACCTTAAACTTCAGATCTCTGCTGTATTTTCTTATTACCGTATTATTGTTGATTGTATTGCATTAAGAAGTGGAATTCGACAATAAAAAAGAAACAATTATTACTCTACCTCACTTTTAAATATTAATACAATTATTGTACTTTGATTTCAAATTCGATTCTTCACTTTTAAATACTTGCGATACGTACCTTTCTGACAATGGACAATGCAACCAACATCAAGTATATTGTTGAGGCTATGGAGATATCATCGTATTCTATTGTTTGATATCAAAAACACAATAACAAATATTAAATTATGAAACAGTAATTTATAAAATATATTATAGACATAATACCGCGATTCACGATACATAATTATATAGATTATTACAATCGTTATGAGATTATCTCTCTATGATTTTTGTGAGATCGGACACGATCAGCTGTTATTCAAGGTCATTTTACAGCCCTAGGGCCGTAAAGTTTTACCGGCCTGGTCGGAAAACAATCACTTTCGGCCTCCATATGACGCACGTAAACCAGCTCATTACATCCAAGTGTGGCGAAAAAATATTTAAGTTTAACACTCACCTGACCCACAAAGTAGGCCCGCGAAGAATCAACTGAGCGAAGCAAGGCAGCCAGGCGATCTGGTCGCATGTAAACATCGTCATCTGCTCGAACAAACCACTCAAATCTGGAAAACAAACAATTCAAGCTATTAAACAAACTTACCACAGCTACAGACGGAAACTACTGAGATATTGCATTTATCCAAATACAAATGAATTGATAATTATTATTAAACAAAAATCCAAATCAACCTGAAGACTTCTGCTTTTGCAAATATTGACAACAGGATAAATAGCTAGATGGAAATTCGATGATGATGATAATAATAATAATATCGAGTGAACTGGCTGGCTCAGGTCTGGTGTCAGAGTTTTCAGGTCGCAACTGATCAATTTCAGGGCCTCTGACATGACCTAACGAAGCAGCCGTGACCGATGACTTAAAGTGTCCACCCGAAAAACGGGAGTGGCCCGAGATAAATATCTTGCCCGGGCCGGGATGTGAACCCGGGCCTCTGAATCATAAAGCCAGCATCTGATCCACTCGACTACGCTAATGAATTTGATGGAAATTCGATAAACGCTACTATTCAAAAATTATTTGTCAGACCGGGAATCGAACCCGGTGCCTCCTAATTGCCAGTTAGGATTTTTTACCCTTACACCAAACTGACAATCTCTGGATACCAGCGGCTAGCCAGTCTACAGATGGAAACTACTGAGCTATTGTATTTATGAAAAAATGGATTGGATTTCCGTTAAATAATAATTATAGATATACAACAGTAATCTCTTTAGTGAATTTCATCATGGAGAAAAAATAAACATACAGGGTGGGTGAAAATTCCGAGAACGGCTTTATATCTAATACACAAAGGTAATTTGACGGTGGGTGTGATTGGGGATCCTACTCAAATTGAAAATACTACTTTACTATGACTTCAAAAATCTGGTCCGACATCTTTGATCCACAATATTGAATGCAACTTTATTTTTTTAAATGGGAAGGTTGTCATGCGGTACATGATTTCGGTACGAAATTTCAAGTAACAATGAATGGTGGAAACCGCACATCGATATCTCAAACCGTTCAGAAGATATTCAGTATTCACATTATTAATCAATATCACTTATGTATTTCATTTCTGATATGCATGATATTGATTAATGATGTGAATATCTTCTGAACGGTTTGAGATATCGATATGCGGTTTCCACTATTCATTTTTTCTTGAAATTTTGTATCGAAATCATGTATCGCAAGACCACCTTCCTATTTAAAAAAATAAAGTTGCATTTAATATGTCGGATCCAATATGGCGGACCAGATTTTTTTAGTCATAGTAAAGTAGTATTTTCAATTTGAATAGGATCCCCAATCACACCCACCGTGAAATTACCTTTGTGTATGAGATATTAAGCCGTTCTTGGACTTTTCACCCACCCTGTATAGTGAAGATCATTATGATATCTTTTCTCTATGCTTTCTTCTTATAAAATCAGCAATCCTAACCATTAGAATATCTAATCATTATTAGATATACTAATTTCATTTCAAATGATGAATTTGAATAATTGACAAAGCAACAAAAAATACTTTTTTCTTTCTTCCTTGAAGTGAGACTAAGCACTGCTGTATCGATCACTGTCACCTTCTTGTGTATCTTTTCGGATGCTGCGCGTTGATTATGAGAAAATACAAAGAGCATCTGTTGCTTATGGAAAGATACATTGAAGCTGTTTGTGTATCTTTTCGGATGGAGCACGTTGCTTTTGAGAAGATACAGAAGAGTATCTGTTGCCTATGGAAAGATACATTAATAAGTTACTAAGTTTGAAAGATACATTTTCAAAAATATTGGATGTTTTTGAACGGGTAGTATTGTAGTGTAGTGGCCCTCCGCCGACGATAGGCGAAGCTACAGGACCCGGAATGTACAGACACGTAACGTAGCGTGCTAGAGACCCACAGTCTGCTGGGTTTGCTGGATGTGAATTGATTTTTTCAACGCCGTGCCGACTCAGGCACACCCTCAAGGCAATCGGCAATCAAGAACGCTGTTAAAGATGATTGTGGTCAATTTAACTCATAACTCATTGCACTTGAATTACAGAAAGGGTGATGAAGAATATGGTGACTGAGTGTGTGTGAGACAGAGAGAGAGAAAGAGAGAGCAAATTGAATAAGGGGAAATGAAGAATAGGGAGACTGAGTGTATGTGTGTGTGTGTGTGTGAGAGAGAGAGAGAGGGGGAGAGAGAGAAAGAGAGAGAGTTCAGATGAGGCGAAAGAAGACAATAAAAGTAAATCAAGAGGGAAACAGAATAATGAAAATAGTGCATTGTATAGGCTACTTGGGAAAATGAAGAGGAAGATACGACACGGCAGTAGATGAGAGAGAGAGAGAGAGAGAGAGAGAGAGAGAGAGTGAGAGAGAGAGAGATATATTGAAGAGAGAAGTGGTAGTGACCACCTGGGTTGGAGAGCTCGCTCATGAACTATTGTATTGCAATCTTTGAAGCCCGCATTTTCTATTTACACAGAGTTGGTGAAAATGTTGAAAACAGCTAAATTTTTTTACAAGAATAATTTGACAGTAGGTTTCATTAGGGATCCTTTTTGAAATAAAAAAATACTCTGTCGCTTCAACATCTTTGTCCCTCATATGAGTTAAAATTTATTTTTTTGAATGGAAATGTGGTTATGTGAAACATGCTTACGATACAGAGTTTCAATGGCGAAAACCGCACCTTAACACGTATCACTTGTTATGTTGTATATTAACTAGCTGAAATCATGTGCCAGTGCATGAGAGATTGACTGTCTTGTGATAGCTCCCAGATAGCCTCAGCTGAAGCTATGAATGAATGAATGAATGGAAAAGCTTTAGTATGCATGCAATGAGTTCTTCAGCTGACTTAATGATAAATCACAACTATTTTTTTCTTATGCACTTTCTATTTTATTTTTATATCCTGAAAAAGGACGAAGGAATGAGTCAATTTTGTTGTCCAACGAACTTGACCTGTTCAAAATATGAAGCTGATTGATCAATTCTTTCTAAAATTCTCGTAGAACATACAAACAGACGGACAACGACTTTGGCCTTCAGTAAGTCGAAAGTGAGAACTCGCTGATGCTCGTTCAATAAAAGCGAAAATAGTAGAAGGCGAAGGTGTGATGAGAAAAATAATAGAGAAAACGTGAGGAGAACAGGATGTGCAAAGATTAAGAGGATTGACATGTAAAATAAGAGGGAAAAAGAGAACACGGAGGATGGCGAATAGAGAAGAGAAGGAGAAAAAAGAGCAATGCAAGATGATGAAGTGAAAAGATAAAGTGGAAAATGGCTGCAGGACAAGACAAGACGGGTGGAATGAACAGGAGGACATGAAAGGTGGATATTGATGAGATGAAGAAAAAATCAAGATAGCTTTGAACGACAATGGAATGAGAGAAAGAGGAAGATAGAATAAAAGGAAGCACAAACAAAGCGGAGGATTATGAAGAGGGGAAACATGGTGGGAATCTGCAGATTGCGCCCAGCGTTCAGAATGTGTTTAGCCACTCACATATTGAACGTAACAAAGTGAACGTCCGTGACGTCATTTCGCTCTAACTAGCAGCCGACATTACGTTCCCCGACTGAAGGAGCGAAATTCAAATTCACTCGAGTATCCTAAGGAAGCTTCAAGCAAAACACTACTGTATTATGACAACATATTAGCCAAGTTGACGAGATACAGTTTTCTATCCTATAATAAATTCCTTTCTAATTGATATTAAAAGATTGGGCTAAAACCATGATTGTACGATCAATCATTCAGTCATCTTTGATCTCTGTCAAATTGGTTCTAGCAAACACATCGTCTCAATAATTCATTCTGATGTTTTGACTTTACATTTCTGAATTTGTTTAAATGACAAAGACAATGTGGGTGATAGATATAGATGTATAATTTTTGAAAACTTGAAACCTTCAAACACTAATAACATTGAACCTCTGTCACTCAGCATAGCAAACATATCACTACTGTTCTTATTCTCACTCATGGTGACAGACTGAGAGGGTCAATATGTGCTAATTATTGAAACGTTGATGGGGAGGTGTTATTTTGACTAACAGGGGATTCCCGGTCGTTGACCGGTTCAACATACTGTCAGAGCTGGAAATTCCATTTATTCATGATTTCAAAATTTGCCACAAGTCGAGATAAATCAATGGAGTCGAATAGGAAGGAATGGTCGTTATGAACCAGATGGTTATAGGAAAGTATATATACCGTTATCACTTCAACAAAGAGAGAGTGAGTGAGCGGGACAAATAATTTATATTTTTACTAGCAGTGATGATGACGTCACTACGTAAACAGTGTACGTGTGTATAGGTGCCATGTATCACTCCCATTTGACCGCTGGGCGCTATCCGTGTATGTCCAACATGGTACGGGTAGAAGAAAGAATAGAAGAAAATGACGAGGAATATAAAAAAATAATGAAGTAGAGTGGAGTAACAGAGATGAACGAATATAGCTTTCGTTTCTCTATGAGAGGAGTTAATAGACAAGAAGATTGGCTAATCTAGTGTTTGACTACTCAAAAGAATCCATTTCGGAGACACAAAATGTCGCCAAATTTGTTTTTTAATTGAAATAGATCGTTCGCTATTCTATGAACAGGGTGAGTCGACTTGATAGCTTGACAAACATGCGAGAGGGATCAGGTTGCACACGCACATTCGAGAGAACTCACTCTCCACTCACAGACTCAAGTCTTTGTGGAGAGTATTCACAGTTGAATGTTTAAATGAATTTTATAAATGAAAATTACTGAGATATTGTATTTATTCGGATGCTAATGAATCAACAATCCTATTATACTAGTAGTTCTGTGAACAGTAGACCTCGCGCGGTTATAACGACGTCCCAAACCATAAGCACATCCACACTGATACACTAACTATTTATTTGATCATATCATGCTTACACAAGATTTAATTATCATATAACGCTTTCCGGAATTTAGCGCGAGAAAACCAGAAGACATCTAGGCGCCCAGACGAGCTGTTATAAAGTGCTAAAATAAATCCTATTTAATAGTGCATGAAAAATGCATTCAATGAGGCATGCAATTTATAGTCTACACAGCTGCTAATTTTTTACCAAGTTACATTGAGATATTGAATTGCATGCGTCATGGCATGCAATTTATAGTCAACTCGACAGCTGATTTATGATGAATAATTCTATTGTCTGATTTTCACTCTAATATTGACGTATGAAGGAGGCTCCTTTTTCTTTCTATATTATCCTTGAAATGCAAAATTTCAAAAAACCTTGTATATGTCGACGCGCAATTTAAACCGCGTTTCGCCGTAAATGCGCAACATATAAACATATAAAAATTTAAACATTTAAACATTAAGAGAAATGCCAAACCGTCGACTTGAATCTTAGGCCTCACTTCGCTCGGTCAATAAGCGAGCAATTTTTGTTTATCTTTTTATATCTGGCTATTTTTATATCTGGTTATTTATGTTTAACGGATCTCGAAAACGGCTGTAACGATTTTCACGAAATTTGGAATATAGTAGGTTTATGATATAAAGATTCGATTGCTCTAGGTCTCATCATTGGGAAAACTCGCTGAACGATATTAAAAGGATAATTCATCCTTGGCTTAAACAGCTGTAGATAGTAAAAAAGTGAGTATGAGAAAAATCAAAATATCGCATCCCCGAAATTCATAAGATGACGTATAGCCAGCTGTGAAATATAAACATGATCATTTTAAGCTGTGTTTTCGTAACGGGCAGAAGCAGAATCGATTGCAGCGCACCCAAGCGGGCAGAAACAGTAATACTCAAAGAACTAGTTCTTTGACATGAATTTTGCTTTATGTGTTATGGGTAATGAACTTTTTGGGTTGTTCAAAAGGTAATTCTAAGATGATTATTGGATATTTGATTCAATAAAGTGAATTAATTGCTTTTTATAACTAAGATAACTTTTCCACAATTATTAGTTACTTCAATTATGCTAAATTTTATGCTTTATAGGCATGTCAATCAATGAGTTAACTTTTCATTTCCTATGCTTGAAATTTGTAGGGGTAAATTATTTGAAGTACTAATTGTATTTCATTATTAATAAGATATTATTTTATTAACTAGAAGCATTCCATTATTAATAAGATATTATATTATTTTATTAACTAGAATCAATTGCCTTCAGAGTCAATGCATGTTCTTTGAATCACATCGTCTATAGGTAGGCCTACCTACTTGTATGAGTACCGTATTCAACTTCAAAGGCCTATTGAAGCTCTATCGAAAAAAATTCAAATTAATAAATAAGTGCTTTACTTTTGGCATTTTTGGAATCTACGGGTTATATTACACCAAGAGAAATAAATATTGTAAACGTTTCTTAGGCAATTTTATTTTAGCAGTCCCCTTTTTGATCATTGGATAGGTACGGTCCCGGCTGATATACTTAAATAAGAATCGTGAGGCCCATTGACTGCCTAAATCAATATGCCTTCTCAGGCAAGGTTCAATTGGGGACTCCTCACCAGTAAAAGCTATACGAATATTAAAAATTATTATTATATATTACTGTACACATATGACATGTACAAAGTGTATTCAAACAGGCGAACTAATTCTAATAATTATTGTTGAGATAACTATATCTTGCTAGAATAAACAGGTTCTGTTATGGTACTTTAAATAACACATAGCCTATTTTAAAATGAATAAATATCTATTGATTATAGAAGGTAAGTAGTACCCTTGTGATATTCCAAAATGAATAATGATTAGTTTTGACATTTTCAATAAGGACTCTCTTGACAATGACATAACTAGAAACTGGTCATGCTTATTTTGAATATATTAGGGTAGGCCTACTTGTTATTTCTCATAATTAAACATTAAAGTTGCCCTATTAAAATGAATACTTTATTAGATATTCATTAGAATTAGAGTAGCCATTCAAACTCCTTATTTACTATAATGTTCTAAAAGCTTATCAATTTTAATCAAAACCTTGGAAATATAGTCTAGAAGGTAGAATTAAAAGTAATTGTATTTGATGTGGCTTGGAACATAATATTTTCAACTTTTGCTTGAGTTATTTTTCATATTCAAAGAATTATTACCATTTCAATGCAGTATATAAGTACTATTATTTAATTCTTAATGCAATACATAATTATTGTGATAGCTTACCCTATTTTATATCAAATTCAAGTCTATTATTTTACATGTTACCTATAGCATTTGCCAGTCAGCAATGTTACATAATTTTATTATTTCCAAAAGAAGCAGAAGCCATACAGAACCAATAAAGTTGTTAATAAGAGTTCGATGCTGTTGCGTTGAATATAGTATAAAAATCCCTCAAGTATAAACCATCAAAACTAATTTTATTGGCTTCATGTCACTTGCTGTTTTTTTAAACTACCTGAATTGAAGCAGTTAGCAGGAGCGATCGCCCAACCCCCCCAAAGAGGATATTATTATGAATAACATGAAATAAACACATCAAGATTTACTGAAAAAATTAATATATTTCTTAGATTAGTCCAGCTCTTTCTTCTGTAGGCTACTAGGCTACTACATCATACATGAATTATATCCATGGAATATTATTCATAGTTGATTTTCTTTGTCATCCTCTACTTCTGGCTGGTACACCACTAGGCCTGAAATCAAAAAGTTATAATTTATTATTCATTATAAAAAACTTTGCAAAGTGAATTCTGAAATTGATTGTTTGTAATCTGTATAAGTTTTCAATTATATTTCTTGGCAAAGAACCCCCAATAATGAAAAGTAATATTATATGAGAAATTCCAACTATCAGTTGAAATATTATTAGCATCAATCTCCATGCAGGAATTGGGATTGATCAGTGTGTCCCAAGGTCAAAAGAACTTGTTGGTGAACAACATATTTTTGGATACCATGAACAATTCATTCATTTCTGTGGTCAGTAGGCCTACTTCTCGACCGTTTGGTTTACTTGACTCTTCAAAAATGTACTGCATAAAGTAATTATTGGTTCTATATTTAGAGAAACAAGTTTGATGAAACAAATGGAAATATAATCAATTAATTGCTTGATCTGAAATGATGATTATCTACAACATTATAAGTAGAACTAAGTGATTTGAAAATGAATACCAAACTGTAAATACATAAATCTCTCTTAAAACAATGCAGGTATTTCATTCATGAATTTAATCATAAATTTTCAAAGGTGGAATCACTGTCATTAAAAGCTATTATTCAGTGTTTTCTACCAGCACTTGCTGGGTGAATTTTGAAGTCATCTATTCATAGTTCTAATGTATGATCATTTATAAAGTCAACATCCACTCAAGATCAAGATGGACAGTTGAGAAGAGTGTTCTAAAAACAATTTTAACATCAAATTATTGATGTAATGTTATCACATTATTAGATAATGTTACATAAATTATTTCTTCATGGAAGGAATCCCAAATATTATGAATAACTCTATTCCCTGAATGATAAGTGAATACATTGTTTTTTAAGCACTCTTCTCAACTGTTCATCTTGATCTCATGTGATTTCACGTAGTTTCGAAATATTAAGATTTCCTGTAAGCTATTAATGATTTCAAAATTCAGTCAGTTTTTCTATTATTTTAGTCACATACCCTAGTTAAGTCTTACTATTAGAATATCTACCATCAAATCGATAATAAAACATTGAAGTGGATAAACTTTTTAAAAAAATGGGAACTTTATAAATACTGTAAAACTGTACATCGCCTATATAAAGTTTAAAAAATGAGTGGAATTTTATCTTACCTAACTAACTTATTCTAACTATGGTCCCAAAGAATTGTTCCATCCTGGTCAACAAAAAAGAAATCATATGCATTTCCTTTGAGCACATTCTCTTCAATATTTTTGTTTGTAAATGGTACCTGAAAAAAGAAACATAATCTTTCAACATATTCATTTTGGAGATAAAGTGAAGTTAATCATCAATGATAAGACATAGTTTGGACTTTGAATAAATTAGAAGTGAACTGGGCCTCAATAAACTATTTACATTAGATATACATACTATAAGTATATACTTACATTCGTAGCACATAACAGAAAACACTTTAAAGTTTTATAAAATAAATTAAAACAGGAGACAGACGACATAGATAGATTAAAAACACTGAAAAACTTACATTACACTCTCTGCTCGGTTAAGAAAGGGGACAGATTTCCTCGAAAATTTCCGATTATAATGTAAGTTTTTCAGTGTTTTTAATCTATCTATGTTGTGTGTCTCCTGTTTTAATTTATACTATTCACATTGATATACCTGGCATCACGCAATATATTAATCAATAGAGCATGAATAAGTTTTTCAAATACATTACTATTATAGTTTTAAATGAGTTTGGTAGCAATGGTCAACCAGAAAAATAGTAGCCTACCTATTTTAAATTTTTTTAATGGCAGTCTTTCAATATTCAATTACACTGACTCTGATCAAGTTATTACTATAACAATCTATTTAATATTGTTTCCAAGTAATTTTAAATTATAGATTAAAAGAAGATTAATTCATAGATAGGTACTAAAGACAAAGTAAATGTTCTAATAGTCAGGTTAGTTTTGATATTATATTGATAAACTATGGGTTTACAATATTTTGAGATGCAACAAGGATAATGGAAGTTTAGGACTTAGAATGTAATGACATAAATTCTAAGTCAATTTATGATGTTATTTTCAATAAATCTGTTTGTGAAAACTACTAGCTGCATTATAAAAAATGTATTTTGTGATTAGGCCAACTCAATGAAAGTGTAAAAGATTGTTAGCATGAAATGCTATCTTATCATGAAATGCTAAATGTTATCTTGGTTGAATAATGTTTTGAATCTAATCATTTAATGTTATTCTAATTAATCAATCTTGAATGAGTTTAAATCTAATCATTGATTAGATTTCTCTCTTTCTTGTGATAATTCTCTACCATACACAAACTAACTAGTCTAGGATTTACATTATTATTAAATACTAGAAATTAAACTTTAAATAAATAAATAATAAATAAATAAACTTTTGTCAACCTCTAACTTCTTAAAAAATGAAAAAGGTAGCAATTTAGACCTAGAGACTAGGCTATTAAAGGCCTACTACAGTAGGCTACCTGAATAAAAATTGTAAACATTCTAGTAGGCTACTTATAAAATTTATATCTAATAATTGTGTACGGTAGATCTAGCCTACTTTATTATGAGAAATTTAAGTGTACTTACTTGAATCCTCTATTACATCAGCAATTTTTAACCATATTCTATTTTTCAAATAGGTAATTCGTTGTGCAGGTCTGGAAAGTACAAAACTTTGAACTTTGAAAATTTCACGCCTTTCTGTTGTAAATCCATTTTCAGTTTCTCTTGTAAAAATTATAAGAATAAAGAAACCAATAGAAATATTTTATACTTCAATTTTCCACTGCAAATTAATTTAACAGTAAATAATAGTAGCAATCCGAAATCTGACAACCAACAGCAAAATTATATCAAAACAAACCATCCAACAATCAAAGATTGAGGTTAAAAAGAACATGGCGTCTGATCCAGAGAAAGATTATTCTGCCGGTGTCACGTGATCAGAGCAGAAAAGTAATTCGAAGCTGTCTGTTCTCGTCGACAGAATTCCGAAATTAGTTCTTTTTCGACAAAACGGTTCACGCGCAGTGATCGGTCGAAGCAAAATAGCATTGTGTTGATAGGCCTTATAAAGAACGACAAAATGAACGACAGTTCGTCTCTGATTTGAACAGTTCTTTTTTTCTGCTCAACTTTCTGCCGATGGGTGAACACTCCCATAAGAACCAATGTTAATTTAAAGTGAATTCTGTCGTCTGCCAGTTACGAAAACACACCTTTAGTGAATTGTGTTCTGTTTATCAATAAATGAAAATAACGAGCGAAGCTCGATATTATTTATTTATATTTGCTGGTTATTTATATTTCTTATTTATGTCCAACTGATTTTGAAAACGGCGTTTCATGAAATTCGGAACATAGTAGGTTTATGATATAAAAATTCGATTGCACTAGGTCTCATCCTTTGGAAAACTCGCTGAAGGGCATGAAAAGGATAATTCATCCTTGGAAAAACAGATGATAATTTCGTAGTCTGTCGATAACAGAGGATGTGCCAGCCAGTTCTTTCCTTTATTATGGTATAGATAAGTTCTTCATTGTCTTTTTCCTTTAGGGCTACTTTTAATATGAATGAAAATATAAATCTCAGTACCCTTTTCAATTATTTTGTCACAACATGTTTCGGACATTAACGCCATTTTCAAGTGATCACTTTTGTTGTGACAAAATGATTTGAAAGGGTAATGAGATTTATATTTTTATTTATAAGTTCTTCAGCTTTGTACTAACATGATACAGTGACCGAACTCAAATCTTGTTTAGAAACCTTCCTCAACTTAATGCCAACCTGACAAAATTGGACTGGTTATACCAATTTTAACCATCTGTTTCGAAGAGGTAGTCTCTCTAGATTATAGTTCTATATTATAACATAATAGGCCTATATGGTAGGTATTCATGTCCCATGATTGAAATTTGAACATAAAATCTGGAAGGAAAATTGAAATTTGAGCTTCGGGGGGCACGAGATTGATATTTTTAGAATCGATGTGCAGAATTTGGAGATCTATATCATTCCCGTTTTTCCGGTATGCAATCCACAATTTGACATTTTTTGATGCGAACAAACAAACACAACCCTGCTCTCTCTTAGGACAGAATTCACCAAAAACGAAAACTTGGTTTGAGCGTCAGTTGATTCTAAATGAACAAAAAATAATATGACAGAACCAATTCAAAATCATCTGACTTAGAACAAACTGCCGCTCAAACCTAGTTTTCGTTTTTGGTGAATTTGGGCCTTATTATATAGAAGATTGGAAAACTTACCCGGTCACCATAGTTTTCCCACATGTACTGCAGCATGAGGAACGACTTCTTCTGAGGGGGATACGAATCATCCACGCCCCTCAGAGCGACCAGAGGCAGCCGTGGATGCCCGGGGGGTCTGCGGGACCCCTCCGACGAGAAGAACGCGATCTTGCCGGGCAGCTCTTTGCCCCAGGTCTCGTGGACCGCGACCGCTCGTGTTGCGAGGTACTTTTTGGCGGTCATCACGCCGACAAACAGCAGCGAGCGACGGGGGTCTGTCGGACCCCGGCTGGGCGGGTCTCCTTCTCCCCCCTCAGCGTCCAGTCCGATCACCGCGAACGGGTCCTCTTCCACGGGGTACATGCTGTCGAATGCCTACAATATAAATCAATTATTCATTTCATAAAAGTAAGTAAATCATTTTATGGTGTATTTTTTCGTTAGGGCAACTCTTGAATAGGAATAAAAATAGAAATCTAGGTACCCCTTTTTACTTTCCTTGCCCTATTACCATAGATAAGGAAAGTATTGCTTTCCAAAAAATTAAGTTACCCAATTTTCAAGTTTTCTATACGTTTCAAGGTCCCCTGAGTCCAAACACACGATTTTTGGGTGTTGGTCTGTGTGTGTGTGTGTGTGTGTGTGTGTGTGTGTGTGTGTGTGTGTGTGGTGTGTGTGTGTGTGTGTATGTGTGTATGTCTGTGAACACGATAACTCCATTCCTAATTAACCGATTGACTTGAAATTTTAAACTTGAGGTTCTTATACCATGAGGATCCGACAATAAGAAATTCAATAAAATTAAATTCAAACAGGCGGAAAATGGTGGATAATGGCTAAAAACCCATGTTTTTCACGGTTTTCTTAAAAATGACTTGACCGATTTTTTTTCAAATTCATACCCTGTATAGTTATTTATCAGCTCTATCAACTGGCATGAGTCTCCTTCCTGGGAAACTAATGGGGGGTCCACCCCATCCTTGAGAAATGGACTTTGTAACCTCCTTCTCGTGCATGAGGTAAGTAGGTAGAGCAGTTTATAAAAATAACACTTAGTCGATATATTTCACATGTAGAACATCTGTTTTGACGACTTTTAAAAAAAATCATCGAATTTCACAATTTCCCCTAAATTATTCTCGTTTAAGAATGAGGCTTACAGTTCAATGAGCAAGGAAAGTTGTGTGAGTGTACCACACCAGATTTTTAAAATAGTTTACATACGATATGTTTCGGCTATGATGCCATTATCAAGTAATTGAAAAAATAGATATTTATTGTCATTTTATTTTTTAATTACTTGATAATAGCATCATAACCAAAACATGTCGTAAGTGAACAATTTTTAAAAAAGGATACTTATATTTTTATTCCTATTGTTTCATTATGTATTGAGACGTAATTATGACTTGATTATGTATTGTAATTTTATAAAATATTCTGTGTCGTAGCCTAATATAGGCCTACATACGATTGTATATTTAGGCTTAATAAATTTATTGATTAATTAACTGATCAACTTGAAATGTTGCATGAAGATTGTAAATTTACTGAGGATGGCTATACTATAGTGAGGTCCACGTTATAATGGCAGTGTTTGATTAGCAATGGTATAGCTATCCTTGTCCATCATTCAACAAAGCGGATAGCGCTATCTCTTTTTCGCTTTGCTCTGTTGCCTGATCTTCTATTAACAATGTAGAATTAATAATTCATCGACAAAATAATTCATCTTGATTATGAAATTATTTTATTGTACAATAAAATAAAAGAGTTTATTTCAAACAGAATGAACTAAAATATTACATTAATAAACCTGTATCAGCTACCGTTTATAGAAGGCATTGACAAGACAGAGGATCGGCCAGGTTGTTTTTCTTATCTTTCTCCACTGCCATTATTACGTGGTGGAGCGTTTTATGTTCACAGGCTTGTATGCCTATTTTTACTCTTATCAAACGAATAGCTCCTGTTTGGAAAGTGTGGGCACATACAAATTTTACCACCTCATTAGTCAACCGGATATTTTATGGCGAATGACATTATTCAATGATACGGCGATGAAAGTTGTCAGGCATGTTGCTAACTTCATCGGTGATTTTGGGGCGAAAACAGGCAATAAAAAAGTTCTCGTCTTATTTCGTCACAATCACACCGGCTGCCGAATTTTGACAACGCTCTGTTGACAAATCAATATACTCACCTGTCCTCAAAACACTATAGTGAGGTCCACGTTACAATGGCAGTGTTTGACTAGCAATGGTATTGCTATCTTTGTCTTTCATTCAACAAAGCGCATAGCGTTATCTCTTTCTCGCTTTGCTCTGTTGCCAGATCGTCTTTTAACAATGTTGAATTAATAACTAACAAAATATTTCATCTTAATTATTATGTAAATCCATTATTAAAAATATGATTCATTGCTTCATAAAATATAATTGATTATTTTAAACGAGAATGGACAGTTAATATTACATCAATAAACCTGTATCAGCTACCGTCTATAGAAGGCATTGATAATACAGAGGTTCGGTAACGTTTTTCTCCTATCTTTCTCTACTGCCATTATAACGTGGACATTACTACAGCACCTTTAACATAGTTATTGCTATCATCATCATCATCATCATCATCATCATCATCATCATCGTGGTCCTCAAACCAGTTCAGTTGACAAAATATCACTGATTAAAAGTCGTCAGTCAAGATGATGATGATGATGATGATGATGATGATATGATGTCTTCTTATCAATAGATTCGAACCTGCGTTGACACAATTTGACTTCTGTATTTAATTCCCAAACAAAGAGAAAGCGAAACATTTCAGAATCTTTATGTTTATGTTAATATTCAATTTTAAGTATTTGAATATGTTTCAAAAAATTATCTTATCTGATATTAACATCAATCAATAATCAATTATTGACTAGCAGGTAACTAGTGCTCCGCAAGGATCTAATTAAAAGCTTGACAAACTGAAAACATGACCTACTGAAATCACAAAGAATTTAAAATAGGCATATAACCATCCTCGGTGAATTAAGAATCTATGAGCAAAATTTCAAGTTAATTTCAGTCCAGTAATTTAGACGTGATGATGCGTCAAACATAATTTTCCTATCCCGTACGTGTAAGCCAGTTCTTTCCTTTATTATAACTTGGTATAGATAAGTTCTTCAAATTGTTAACAATATAATTAAATGACAGAATTCAAATCTTGTTTAGAAACCTTCCTCAACTTAATGCCAACCTGACAAAATTGGACTGGTTATATTCAGTTACCAATTTTAACCATCTGTTTAAAATTTCAAGTTAATCAGTTGAGTAGTTGATACGTAATGTCTCATTCGTGAATTTCCTATCCCCTACGTGTATAAGCCAATTCTTTCCTTCATTATTATACATAACTGGTCCTACCTGTTCGTCGGCGCCTTGACACCGGGAGACTGTCGGTCCGGATCCGGGGCGTCCGCCGAGGATGACCAGGCCGGCAGCCAGTCCGAGAATGAGGCCACAGGCCCAGGACAGCTTAGACCTGCGTGCAGCCATTCCGAGGATGACAGCCGAGGACGACGATTGAGCCCGTGCACCGGGAGTCGAGACGGCAGCATGCTAGCGGGTCCACGTCATCACTCCACGCCGAACACATGGCGACTGACGACTGACGCCGAAACGGCTACTCCATTGCCTTCGGACAACCGCTCATCACTGCCAACACAACACACACAAAATTACCACACAAGTCTAAAAGTTCCCTCGTCATATTTTCAACACCAAATTTCCGCACACACCTACAAAAATACACTGACAACAGTAATAGTAATAGTATTAATAATAATCATAATTACAATAATGATATTAGTTTCTTAGAATGCCAATAATTTACACTCACATAAAATTAGCTTTGACTCCATTATTTTGAAACGGCAAACGGCATACTGGTAATATTCATGGCTTTGCAAAAACACCAGGCTTCAGAGACGCTAGATCCCTAGATGGAGGAAGCTTCCTACACACAGATTCCTCATGAATGAGAGAGTTGCAATGTAACACCAACAATGGAAATAGCATGTTGAACAAATGTCAGCTGATAGGCTGTGTTGTGCTGCAAGGACTTAACTCCAAAAAGCTGCTTGTGTATCTTTTCGGATGCAACACGTTGCTATTGAGAAGATATAAAAGAGCACCTGTTGGTTATGGAAAGATACATTAAAACTCCTTGTGTATCTTTTCGGATGCAACACGTTGCTATTGAGAAGATACAAAAGAGTATCTGTTGCTTATGGAAAGATACATTAAAGCTCTTTGTGTATATTTTCGGATGCAACACTTTGCTTTTGAGAAGATAAGAGCACCTGTTGGTTATGGAAAGATACATTAAAACTCCTTGTGTATCTTTTCGGATGCAACACGTTGCTATTGAGCAGATACAAAAAAGTATCTATTGCTTATGGGAAGATACATTGAAGCTCTTTGTGTATCTTTTCGGATGCAACGCGTTGCTTTTGAGGAGATACAAAAGATCATCTGTTGCTCATGGAAAGATACATTTTCAAAAATGTTGGATGTTTTTGAACGGGTAGTATTGTAGTCTAGTGGCTCTCCACCGATAGGCAAAGCTACAGGACCCACACTGTACAATTTAGACTAATGAAGTATTATTTTCACTTTGTTGTCCTCCTTAGATGTCTCTCCGAGGCTAGATGGGATCGATGTCAAACGAGGCAAACGACAGAAGAGTCCTGCGACAGTCGAGGCCAGCGACGGTAGAGACCTGCGACATTTGAGGCCAGCGACGGTAGAGGACTCCTGAAAAAGAGGCCTCAAATTTCGCCTGCGTAAGGCGACAGTTGATGCCTTTTACAAAGTAGAAGGAATTCTTCTTTCTTCTCTGTGGCCCTTTTTAATTTTTGTACAGGCCCAACAGTCGAGCCCTGCGACCGTCGAGGACTCCTGAAAAAGAGGCCTCAAATGTCACCTGCGTTAGACGACAGTTAAGGCCGCTTTAACTTTTGTACAGACCTGCAACCGTAGAGGACTCCTAAGAAATAAGAAATAAGATTCTTCAAATGTCGCCTGCGCTAGGCTCTAGGCCTGCGCTAAGCCAGACTGACAGACAGCACCAAAAGAGTTATCATTTTAATTAGTATGGATTTACCAGTAATTTAGTAATATATTATATCCCATTATTCCTACCATCTTATAAATAAGTATTGCAACTTTACAACTGTAATAATATACTTTAGATGCTTCTTCATAAAAAACGAAATTTTCAAACTCGTGAATACCTTCTTGATACTTGGCTGTCAAATTCTCAGTACATTATAGATTACAAATCTATAAATAATAAAGGAATGAATTGTTTAAAAATGTTATTTCATAACAAAGTGTATTTCATACACTAGATAAAGATGCACTATTGACCCATTAGTACAGGTTTCGCAGTAGGATGTGTCCTCAACTGTCATCTGCTGCAAGCGCGACTCTCTAATTTTTGTACAGGCCCGACAGTCCGTACAGTCAAATGTCGTCTGCGTTAGATGACAGTTGAGACCTCTTAAATTTTTGTACAGGCACGACAATCGAGACCTACGACCGTAGAGGACAGGAAAACAGTCCTCTTCGGTCGCAGGCCTCGACTGTCGCGCCCCCCTAGATGCGATGTCCAAAATAGTGTCAGTGACTCCATGAGTCCGAGACTGTAGCACAGAATAGATACAGAATGAAACTGTCAATGAAACGCCTATCCAACCTATGCTTTTTACATGTCACAAATTTACTTGACAGATCACGTAACTGCGCCATCTTGTTAGAGGTTAAAATCCTGTATTTTGATTTGCTCGCGGCAGTGAACGAGACCGATTGATCCGGATCAGTAAAGTGATCCAAACCTCCCATTTATGCTATTACAATACTGAACTTTCTAACAAGATGGCGGATTTTTGTGCCAGGGTACTAGCCGAGTTTCCATTCTGTATCTATTTTGTGACTGTAGTATGCAACGGTGAAGCATGTAGCTGACTGTGTATCAGCCTGCAACGAACACTTGATGCCGTGAAACTTGACGGACTGAAAGGCTCACTTGTTGAAGTTGGGGATGAGTATCGCTACATCGATGTTTAAAAACATCGATGTATCAACATCAAACATCGATGTTTTTAACAACGATGTTTACTGTTCGATGTTTTTCACTTATCGATGGTTTTACCTAGACATCGGTCATTCGATGTGTTTCCCAACTAAAAAGTAAAAACAATTCTAATTTTTTAATTATTTGATACAAGTTTTTTTTTTTATTTTTTTGTTTGAAGAGGATTATCTTGAGAGCAATAAGCAATAGTAACAGAATTACAATCATTATCTCATCATATTTAGTGTAGTATTCTGTTTAGTGTTTTTGTGAATATAGATCACTCTTGTGAAAGATCTCGCATAAGTTTGATTTCCTGCAGATTGCTATTTTTATTTTTCAATCAGGCTCTCTGTATTTTTATGTGAGACTGTTGGATACTCTTGACGGTTTACATTACTTCTGTGGCCCGTGTCAAGGTTAGATAGTTAGAATTGAATTTAGAATCGAATAAGAGGTCGGATTCTTTGTTTCTTAGGAAGAAAGAGTTTTTTCTTACTACAATTATTTCCTCAACATGTGTTTAACACTAATTAATCTAGCTCTGGAAAAGAGGTCCTCGTATTGTAAGGAGTGCAGATATCCATATAAAAAAACTTAATCCATTTTCATTTCCTAAAAAATCTATCAAGTATTGAATGAATACGATATGAGTATCAATGATTGCTAAAATTAGCTTAGGGTGAAATTTCAAGACCGAATCCTCAAGGATATCCCGAGAGGTTTCAGACTAAACCATGAAGATGACAAATCTTGTGAACTAGAGTTGATGTATCTTTCTAGTCACAACCTGACTTTAATTATTCGAAAGACTGTTACTTGAATACCACAAGTCCAAAATTGCTGTGATTCCAGTTAGTAACTGTTGAAATATTGGAACAATAGCTCCAGATAAAATTGTAGTCACTTTAGAAGCTCTTTTTGTGCTCTACAATCTGAGATCAGGTATAGCGATCTATCTCATATTCCAGGTACACCTGACAACAATGCTCCTTGTATTGTAAAAAACACCTAATTTTCAGCTTCAAGCATCATCACCAACTACATTGTCCTCACATTGATATTTCGCACAACGACATAAGTTCTTGAGATTATGTTCTATGAGAATCACCCGTAAGATACACTTCATTTCAGTATTTCCTAGTGGAGAGGCGCGCTTAAGGACACCTCAAGGATCAAAATTTCAAACACATAACTTTTGACACAATTCTAAGATTTCATCGTACTACACTTCATCCTTCTCGGTTCGTCACGGCGGTTCAAAATCAAGCATAATAAGTCAAATTCGGTGGAAAAATGGAAAAGTTATTGTTGAGTGTACACTTAAGCCCATATTCCAATACACAGAAAATGACCAATTTCTATATTCAAAGTTGCATGTCTTGTGAAATACTTCTGATAAAATTTCCAAATCTAGTGAGAATGTGAAAATTGTCCCCCTCTACCCACTCCAATAAATAATACTTTCGATTCCAAAACAATTTGGAAGTTAAGATTTTAAAAATGGCGATTTCAGTTTTTACATTTTTTTCGTAATTTTACTGGTGATCAAGAGTTTCTAAAACGAGTCTGATACATCATAGAAACTTACGATTGATTACAAATTGTAGATAAATTCATCCTCTACGAGCTCAGTTGCCTAAAGTCCATCTTGAATCACTTTTCGCTATCATAGAACTGCCAAAACCGTTAATATGAGAAAAATATCTACAATTTCCGGATTTTTTCAACAATCAAATCTCACTTTACGAACATATTTTTTCATGAATTGTTTACAGTAGATGAAATAGAAAATTCTATTGTAGATTCCAAGATCATGTAATAATTTTTATAATAAGGGGTTACCGAGATACATAGCTTTGAATATAGAAATTGGCCATTTCTCATGTATTGAATATGAATAAGTACCTACACTCAACAATAAATTTTCTATTTTTTGACCGAATTTGACTGTTGATGCATGATTTTGAACCGCCTTGGCAAGCCGAGAAGAATGAAGTGTAGTACGATGAAATCTGAGCATTGTGTCAAAGTGAATTATAAGTGTTTGAAATGTTGATCCTTGAGGTGTCCTTAAGCGTGCCTCTACTAGGAAATACTGAAATTAAGTGCATCTAACGGGTGATTCTTACCCATGAACTTATGTTATTGTGCGAAATATCAATGTGAGGACAAAGTAGATGGTGATGATGGCTGAAGCTGAAAATTAGGTGTTTTCCACAATACAAGGAGCATTGTTGTCAGGTGTACCTGAAAATCTATATGACATAGAGCGCTCTACCTGATCTCAGATTGTATAGCACAAAAATACGCCTAGAGGGATTTTGAAATATACATCTAAATTGTAACAATCGGAAGATATTGTTGATTAAAAACTAAAATTCATCAAAATTGATTTTCCTTCAAATTTCACTCATTTTTGAAAAATTATAACAAAGTACTCATTGGAGATAGAGAGTTCCGAGTGATCTTATTTTTTCAGAATTATATAATCTGGGAGAGATTTGGCAGAAATAGCTGAAAACTGGAAAATGAGCCGAAAATACAAGGTTTTTGGGCTATCTTGTATCTAGCACAAGGAAATCTTGCATGAAGAAATTGGTTCTGGACTTCTCTTATGTACCCAAAATCAGAACTACAATATAAATTGCAACCACACCCCCTTTTTTATGTCTATATTGACTGGACTAATAGTATCATCCATAAAAACGTAGGGCGATAAACGATGTTTAAAAACATCGATGTTTTTCACTTATCGATGTTAGGATGAAAAAAACATCGATGTTTTGTCTTTCGATACCCATCCCTAGTTGAAGTATGTCAAAAAATGGCCAAAATAGGTACTTGATGATCGATAATCTGACGAACTGAGACTCTCATCTTTCTAAGTTCTTAACCCACTCATCTTTCAGAAATACAGTCTTTGTAGCACTGCATCGACTTATGCCATGGTTTTGTTGCCAACCTCACAAATTAGAGTTGTCCTGTAACTGATCTGCAACCCTCTCTTTCCAAGCGCAGACAAGTACTTTAGAAAAAAGCCGACGGGAAATAATTAGGCCACGAGCGAATACAGAAATAAAACGAAAAACTGTGTACTCACAATTACGATGCATTTTTATTACGCCGGTTTTCTCCACATTCACACATATACCCTGTATATATTCACGCACACACAAACAATACACACTGCACTGCACACTCATAAACAACTGTAAAACCAGACAGACACTGTACTAAAAACCAACGAGCTATAGCACCAACTAGATGTGGCAGTGACCGATTTTTGTTTAAGAATGAATTTTTCGCCCGAATTTGACTTATGATGCATGATTTTGGACCGCCTTGACGAGCCGAGAAGAATGAAGTGTGGAATGTGAGCATTGTGTCAGAAGTTATAAGTGTTTGATATTTTGATCCTTGAGGTGTCCTTAAGCGCGCCTCTCCACTACGAAATACTGAAATAAAATGCATCTAACGAATGATTCTCATAGAGCATAATCTTATGAGCTTATGTCGTTGTGCGAAATATCAATGTGAAGACTATGTAGTTGGTGATGATGGTTGAAGCTGAAAATTAGGTGTTTTCACAATACAAGGAGCATTGTTGTCAGGAGTACCTGGAAATCTATATGAGATAGAGATCTCTACCTGATCTCAGATTGTAGAGCACAAAAATACGCCCAGAGGGATTTTGAATTATACATCTAAATGGTAACAATTGGAAGATATTGTTGATCAAAATCTAAAATTCATCAATAATTGATTTTCCTTCAAATTTCACTCATTTTTGAAAAATCATAACTCAGTCCGATTACAAGATTTGGCAGAAATAGCTGAAAACTGGAAAATGAGCCGAAAATACAAGGTTTTTGGGCCACCTGTATCTAGCACAAGGAAATTCTGCATGAAGAAATTGGTTCTGGACTTCTTTTATGTACCCAAATAATATATTAAAAAATCAGAGCTACAATATAAATTGCATGCACCAATGTATATAGTGACTGGACTAAAATAGCAGATTAGATTAGATTTCTTTATGTATGTTACAATATACAGTGAAACAATCGATTTTCAATGAGGCTTGTTTTTTTTTTTGTTATAAAGCTGTTAGCCTCTATAAACTGTATTTTTTTCTATTGATGTGAATATTGACAACAACATTTAGTTATTGTTTCTATATTACTTATATGAACTTCTAAATAATAGAAGTTATAACTTTTAAAATATCCTTATAACTTTTATATAAAACTTTTATAACTGAAACATCCAACATTTTTGAAAATGTATCTTTCCATAAGCAACAGATGCTCACAGCTAGATGGAAATTCGATGAGAGCTACTATCCAAAAGTCTTTCCATCTAGCTGTTAATCCTGTTGTCAATATTTGCAGTAGCAGAAGTCTTCGGGATGATTTATGAGTCAATCAAGATTGAATGCCACAAGAATAAATCAAAGGAGGCGTTTTAGAAAATAAGGCTTCCCTGATTGGTTCTCGAGGCATTTTTTTCTAATTGAATCGAATGCATAGCCAAAAATCACAAATATATAAATATTTGTACAATATAATTACAAGAGTATACAATACAAATAGACACTGATTGCAACTTGAGTATAACAATATTATCAACGTAATATTTAGCACTGTCAACATAAGATTCCGTGTGTGTTGGCAATGAATTGCAGTTAACTTATTCCGCTTCAATTCCGGTCAAGTACGAAGTAATCTATGATTTAATTTTTGAAATGCTAAAGAAAGTATCATACCTAGTATACAAAATTCGCAAAGGCTCAGAAAAAAGACAAAACTTAAGAGTACTACATACTAGAGAGAGAAAGAATCTGAGTACCCTTTTTAAAATTGTTTATTTTTGGTCGTAAATTTATATTTCTTCTTTGTACTACGATTCTATATGATAAAGTAATAATGCAATTAATCACTGTGACGTCTTGAGGCTATCATTACAGTGACTATCATTTAATCATGATTAAGATTTAACAGGCCTATGTGCAACTGGAACAGAGTGGTGAATGGAATGAGAAGAAGGAACAGAAGGAGACATATTATGATAAATGGAATAAAACTGAAGACAGGGAAGGATGTACATGATTAGGTTCAAAGAAGAGGGAGAAGATTCTTAAGCAAATAAGGAAGAAAAGTCAATCATATAAAAAATAGGTATGAAGGAAGACGGTCGGATACAGGAAGAGAGGGGGGCTGGATTGAAGAATGATAGGCCTACATCTAATACTGTGGTAACACATGTGATCTTTCGTTTGACAGGGTTCTTCAACACACTCCCGCTCTCTCTCTGTCTGTCTCTTCCTCACTACCACTATTGTAACATACATAAATGAAGAAATCTAATCTAATCTCTCACTCCTCACTCTCTCTCTCTCTCTCTCTCTTTTCCCGGTCGTGTGTTGATGGGAAGGATATTATTTCATATTCTTTTCACAGAATCGACAATAAATTATTTGTTGAAACACCGCCGATTTATGAAGGTACATCACAATATTATATTATCGTTATTCTAATTGCATTCAATCTTTATTCTCATTGATTAATTTTTCATACTTTCTAAAATTCGCTGAATAATTAACAATAGCCTACCGTCATTTAATGTTAATGAGGGTATGTATTGCCAGTAAATTAGACAAGCCTTATGAAGTGATAAACATAACCTATTTTTGGACAATTTCTATCCAAATTTGGGAAAGGAACAGTTTTGGGCTTTAAGCCTTTTGTTCCTTTCCCAATCATTCACAGTTGAGAAAGATATTGTATCTATCAAATTATAAATAAATGAATGAACGATACTAAATATTGACACATACATAGATAAATAGAAATAGATAGAAAAATAAAAATCTGGTGTGGTGCACTCACACAACTTTCCTTGCCGTTATGAAATTTGATCAACTCACGCTAGTGTTCCCGCGTATCTCAAGTCTGCTATTCTAAGATCTGAGCCAGCTGGTGACAGGACAATAACGCTGGAGACACACGAAGTCTGCTATCTCTTCATAGTGAATGATTTGATAGAATCAACAGTTGACAAGAGTTTGCAATTATTGAATAATCTTCTATTCTCTAATTTCGAGCTTATTTTCAATTTTAGGTGAAAATGTTAATGGACATTAATTGAAGAGATTTTCATGCTCAATCTTTTCCAATTGAAATTTTTTGTTTGAATTGTATCTGAAACCTGATAATTGAAAATCTAAAATGAAACTTTGTATAGATGGTGCAGTGCTCCTGAAATTTTTACAGATGGACTTGTAGCAGTTGATAGAGCTTATCAATGACTTTTCTAGGTATGAATTTGATCAAAATCGTTGGAGCCGTTTTCGAGAAAATCGCGAAAAACCCTGTTTTTGACAACATTTTCGCCATTTTAGCCGCCATCTTGAATTGCATTTGATCGAAATTGTTCGTGTCGGATCCTTATAGTATAAGGACCTTAAGTTCCAAATTTCAAGTCATTCCGTTAATTGGAAGATGATATATCGTGTACACACACACACACACACACACACACACACACACACACACACACATCAATACCCAAAAACCACTTTTTTGGACTCAGGGGACCTTGAAACGTATAGAAATACTGTATAGAGATTGGGGTACCTTAATTTTTTTCGGAAAGCAATACTTTCCTTACCTATGGTAATAGGGCAAGGAAAGTAAAAAATCTCAGTACCCTTTTTGAATTATTTAATCACAACATGTTTCGGATATTGATGCCATTTTCAAGTGATATGAAGTAAATAAATTAATACTGCTGGAAGATTCTTATTTTGATCATATGTTAGTGTATTCATATGATTTTATGAACTAAAACTATAAATTGTGGATTTAAATTCCCATGATTCTATCAAAAATGGGGTTATTGCCTAAAGTGTCTAATTGAATTAAGTTTATTATTTTATCTGTTTAATTTTGCCGCTTTATAAATATGAAATTCTTCTTTAACATTCAGTTTTTCACTTTTATTACCATAATTTAGTATTTTCATATTGGAATTTATATCTGTAAAATTATAGCCTGAAAATGGCATCAATGTCCGAAACATGTTGTGATTAAATAATTCAATAAGGGTACTTAGATTTTTATTTTTCTTTCTATTTCTCTAAAAAGTAGCCCTATAAAAAAAGAGATAAAATAAATAAATAGCTCTAATCTAATCTAATCTCTCTTTCTCCATCACTCTCACTCACTTACTTTCTCACTCACTCACTCACTCGCTCTCTCTCTCTCTCTCTCTGTCTCTCCTCACTAACGCTTCACCACTACCTCTCACTGTCTGTCTCTTCCTCTTTTTCTCCTCTGTCCCTCTTTCCTTCTCATACGATCTCTCTCTCTCTCTCTCTCTCTCTCTCTCGTTTTCTAATGGAGGCCATGGCCAGCCTAGCACTGTCATCAAATGAACAATTGTCAATGTCCGGATTTAGGAGGGTAGAAGCAGCGTCTTGCATGTGTGTCTTCTGCATTGCATTGTTTGGTGGGCGATTCAGTTATTTCCCTAGCACAAAACTTAACTCACTCTACTCTTCACTATACTGAGGTCCACGTTATAATGGCAGTGTTTGATTAGCAATGGTATTGCTGTCCTTGTCTATCATTCAACAAAGCGGTTAGCGCTATCTCTTTCTCGCTTTGCTATGTTGCCAGATCGTCTTTTAACAATGTAGAATTAGAAATTAATTAACAAAATATTTCATCTTAAATATGAAAATTCATTATGAAATTATTGAAAATGTCTTGCTTGATAAAATATAATTTATTATTTTAAACAAATAAATATATTTATCCAGAAAACTGGTTGACAGATTAGAGCGATTAGGTTTCCTTCAAAATGACAGCATTGGTTGAATTTAAACGAGAATGAACAGTTAATATAACATCAATAAACCTTTATGAGATGCCGTCTATAGAAGACATTGACAAGACAGAGGATCGGCAACTTTTTTCTCCTATCTTTCTCCGTGGGGTCCCATCTGACCGAATCCCAAAAGGTCGAAGAGTATACTTTCCCATATGGTCGAATCCCATCTAGCCGATGAGATTCGATCAATTGCGACAAACTACAACATTTTTCTATCAAATGGGATTCGACTGTTTGAGAATCGGTCAGATGGGAAAATCAAATTTTCGACCTTTTGCGACAGTTGAGATTTTCGGCCAAATGGGATTACTATTAAAACTTTCCGATCATTTGGGATTCGACCATTTGGGAAAGTACAAGTTTGGTGGCATGCCAAATGACCGATTCCCATTTGGTCGAAATTATTATTTTGTCGCAAAAGATTAAAAATTGAAGAATCCCAAATGATCGGAAAGTTTTAATAGTAATCCCATTTGGCCGAAAATCTCAACTGTCGCAAAGGGTCGAAAATTTGATTTTCCTATGTGACCGATTCTCAAACAGTCGAATCCCATTTGGTAGAAAAATGTTGTAGTTCGTCGCAAATGATCGAATCTCATCGGCTAGATGGGATTCGACCATATGGGAAAGTATACTTTCGACCTTTTGGGATTCGACTATTTGCGACAAACTACAAAACTCTTCTACCTAATAGGATTCGACCATTTGCGACGAACTACAACTTTTTCCTATCAAATGGGATTCGACTGTTTGAGAATCGGTCAGATGGGAAAATCAAATCTTCGACGTTTTGCGACAGCTGAGATTTTCGGCCAAATGGGATTAATATTGAAACTTTTCGATCATTTGGTATTCGACCATTTGGGAGAGTAAAAGTTTCAATTCTATCATTTGGGATTCTTCAATTTTCGATCTTTTGCGACAAAATAATAATTTCGACCAAATGGGAATCGGTCATTTGGCATGCCACCTCTTTCTCCACTGCCATTATAACGTGGACCTCACTATATAGGACTACTTTAGACCTAGGCTACACTCACACATAACTCACGTTTTCGTACGAGAATTGATACCCAAAATGAATCCAGCATAGGAGAAATCGGTCCAACTTGATCCTACTGGAATGTTGAAGGGTTTGAAATAGACTTATAACCATCCTCGGTAAATTAACAATTAGGTTATTTCAAGTAAATCAGTTGAGTAGTTGAGACGTGATGATTCGCCATTCGTGAATTATTTCCTATCCCCTACATGTATGAGCCAATTCTTTCCTTTATTATATTATTGACTGGCAGGTAACCCACGCTCTGCAAGGGTCTATTTTAAAACTGAAAAATGAAAACTTGACCGAGCGGAATCTTGAGGTTTGAAAAAGGCCTATAACCATCCTCGGTAAATTAAGAATCTCTATTTAAAGTTAATCAGTCCAGTAGTTCAGACGTGATGATGTGATCATTCGTGGATTTCCTATCCCCAAAATGTATAAGCCAATTCTTTCCTTTTAAACATTGTAGATAAGTGGAAATTGTATTCAATGTTCATTCTGATTCAATGTTCAAATACTACATACTTTTCAAAATTCATTGGAAATTTTTAATAAATTACAAAATTACATTGCCATTTACTATTCATAGCCAGCATGTAATGTAACTTACAGAAATCTAATCTTATCTCTCTCATTTATTCCTCTCTCACTCTCCTTCACCCCCCGTCACTCTATCATTTATTTCTCTCTCACTATCCCAGTCGTGTTTTGTTGGTATTACTTCATATCCTTTTCAGAGAATCGACAATTATTTGTTCAAAAACCGCCGATTTTTTAAATAAAAAAAAAATATTCTAACTGTATTCAATCTTTATTCTCATTGATTAATTTGTTATACCTTGTAAAATTCGTTGAATAATTAGCTTTACCATCATTTAATGTAAATTGGTGTATAAGCCAGTAAATATTGTAACATACATAAATGAATAAATAAGTCTAATCTTATCTCTCTCATTCATTCCTCATTCTCTCGCTCACAACCCCTCCCCCCCCCCGCTGCAGAGGTTATTGTTCAATCTGTCTAGAAAATCTATAGCAATAAAGGAAGAGAACAAACAAACATGCCTTATATTCACACAATCACTATCATTATGTTAATCCAAGCATGTAAACAAAGCTGAGGCAAGGTCCAAATGAAGTAATAACCCATCATCTTCTATTTAGACCCCATTATTTACTCATATAAACAGACTTCCATCATCACGTTAATCCCCATATAAATAACAATGAGCAATGAACATGTTACACTGACCAGAGGAGGGTTAATATTATGTATTTGATTGAGAGTTTGAGCGTCCCATAGAACTGCTATAGATATCTTTAATCTCAGCTTTATTTATAGTGAAGTCCACGTTGTAATGGCAGTGGAGAAAGATTGGAGAATAACATTGCTGATCCTGTCTTGTCAATGCCTTCTACAGACGGTAGCTGATATAGGATTATTGATGTAATATCAACTGTTCATTCTCGTTTGACACAATCAATTATATTTTATTAAGCAAGGAATTATATTTTTTAATAATTGAATAATGAATTTTCATAATTGAGATGATATATATTTGATATATTTTGTTGATTAATTATTAATTCTACATTGTTAAAAGACGATCTGGCAACAGAGCAAAGCGAGAAAGAGATAGCGCTATCCGCTTTGTTGAATGATAGACAAGGATAGCAATACCATTGCTAATCAAACACTGCTATTATAACGTGATTGCTCAACAAATAGAGAATTGAAAATATGCCTATAACCATCCTCGGTTAATCCTATACTATTAAACGAGCAATTTCTGTTTAGATGTTTATATATATCTGTATGTGACCGGATCTCGAAAACGGCTCTAACGATTCTCACGAAATTTGGAACAAAGTAGGTTTATGATAAGAAAGTTCCATTGCACTAGGTCTCAACCCTGGTATAACTCGCTGAAGGACATTAAAAGGATAAATACGTCCTTGGAAAAACAGTTGGAAAATTTGTCGTCTGTCGATACCGTAATGGAAGTGAGTGAGCGAGTGCATGTGTGGGTTATTCCTCAGCTGATCTCACGAGAATAATAATCCAGCAAAAATAATTTATTTCTGTTTATTTATCTTTTTTTAGAAAACATGTTTACTTCAGAAAGTCCAAAATAGTAACTAGATGCTGTTAGTGTAGAATAGTACATACAGTAGTATATTAACAAATATTGTAGCAAACATAGTATATCATTCTAAATCGGATTCATAGTATATCTATTTGTAATTATTGATGTTGTGTTTGTTTTTTGAAGTGTAAATAAATTGTTATTTTGATGAGTGATAGTAGTTTAACCTACATTTTGATTTGGACTGTTGTGCCTCCTCATATAACTGTAAAAATATTAGCATGTACGACTGAAAAAATGAATAAATAAATATAAACTATAAATTCAATTTTTCGTTACAAATTGTTTATGCTGTTACACTTCAGAGCGACGCTTGGTCCCCTGATATTTAGGAATCAATATGAAGAATTTCAAGTTAATTAGTCCTGTAGTTGAGACGTGATGATGCGTCAAACATAATTTTCCTATCCCGTAAGCCAGTTCTTTCCTTTATTATAATATAGATTATAGGTTAAGATTGAATAAAAAGTGTGATTCAGATCAGATTTATCGGTATAACTTGAATCACAGCTACCTACTATAGAAGGCAGTGGGAATGGAGAAATTATTGTAGCACTGCATTCCTATCATCACCACACACTTTACGTGTATAACGAGAAAATCACCATATTATGCGATTTATAGAAAAACTTGAATGGTTAGAAGCTGGAAAAGAAGAAGAAAAAGAAAGAAACGAAGAAGAAGAAGAAGAAGAAGAATAGAATAGAAAAAACGTTTCTTGAATAAATAAGCTACCTTAAGCGAACCTCAAAGAGGCTGCTTGACAAGGTACTATTATACAAAACATGTAAATTCAAATATAATTATAAATAAATATCAGTGAACTTTATTTTTACTTAACAGTTAAATTCACTTATCAGTTTATTACACTGTCAAATTTACTTACAGAATTTACTTAACAGTTGAAATTATCATGATATTAATTAATTAATTGTTGGCTCAGCTCTCAAAAATATAAAAAGTAAATCTAAGAAGTAGTAGTAGTAGTAGTAGTAGTAGTAGTAGTAGTAGTAGTATGCCGTGCTACCAATTTCTCCTAAATAGGTTGGATAGCATTTCACACCTATTAACCTACAGGAAGTTATCGGCTCCAAAGTGGTAGATTCTTGATAAACTATGAATGGATCTATAGCCTATGAATGAGAAATCCAGTTTTCAGAGCAAACCAACTTATAATCTTCAGAAGAATTTTGGCAATATACAACAGAAATCCACAAAACAATACCTTACACACTTAAACATCCTAGCATCATTACAAGCTAAAATACTTATCCAGCTTATATAGTTGAAAACAATGGCTATAGGCTTGTAGACACACAAATCAAAATACACAAACTTAGAACACTATACAACTGTTCAAAACTCAATTTAAAACATTAAAATTTCAATTAAACAGAAAAATATTCAGAGAGCACAAAATTAGAACACATAGCCAACCATCATTTTTTAGAGAAGACACTACAAGTCAGAGCAAAAACCACACCTCAAAATCAGTGATGACTTCATGAACATGTCACCGATATTAAATTCCAAAAAATTATAAATTACAAGTTTAGAATTTACATTTTACATTTGTTCTCAATAAAACTTTATTTCGAAACTGTTATTTTAAATTTATATATCCTCTATATTTATAATAATCTATTAATTCTGTTTCTCTGTTTTGGTGATACCATGGAATGCAACACAATTATTTACAATAAATTCTCAGTTAAAAAGTTGTCCGCATATCGATTACTCTGATATTTACTATCAAGTTTTATAGATCTCGAATTGAAGATTCGATTTTAATCAAGAAAAAATGTAATATTACAAATACCCCCCTCTTGACATAAAACATTTTACTGTTTGAGAATTTAAAGAAAAAAAATTACATTGAAACAAATGGAAATTGTTGAAATTAAATTTGAGAACAGTAACAATTTTTTCTATAAAACATTACATGTCAACTAAAATTGAAAATTATTATAAAATTTCATCAATAGCATTTGTTATACGTTTCCGAACAATATTTCAAAGTTTAGAATATCAAAATTACTTTTGATTTAGCTTTATAATTTAAAGGAAAATATCTCAATGGTAAGTTTAATATATATATAAAGAATAGTTTTTGAAATTGCACATAAATTTAAAAGATAAAAAAATTCAATTTTTTATTGCATAAAAAAAAATTTGTATGTTGAACAAAAATTTTTTTTTAAATGAATTGATGAATTGTTACATTTAATTTTCACATAAAATTTCAATAAATCAAAAAATGTTCATTTCTTTCACTATTGATGTGGTTGATTTTATCGATGCAAATTTTGTAAAACAGTCTGTTAAGGAACTCAGTATGAATTTCAGTTAAGTGTGACTCCAGTGTGATGACATCAGTGTTGGGCTGATCCAAATACTCATAGTGTTGGTCTGATACTTGTAGTCGACTGATGCATACCAAACTTGATACAGGTGACATCTCAGTTAGCATTGCCTCATGCTTGTAGTAGACGGCTGCATACCAAACTCAATACAGGTGACATCTCAGTTAGCATTGCCTCATGCTTGTAGTAGACGGCTGCATACCAAACTCGATACAGAGTCACGTAAATTTTGTATCATATAATTATACAATGTACATTTCAGGCTTGAAATGGCAAAGTAATTCTTTTTTTTTTTGGAAAAGAGATAGATGCTGCATACAGGATTAACTTAGGTGAGGATCAATTTAGGTAACGTTTGGTTTTTTGATATTTTCAGATTTCAAGGTTTAGAGTTCTGCATACAGGAATAATTTAGGAGAGGATTTTTTGAATCAATTCTTTCATGATACTGTGACTGTTATTCTGAATTCAAACTTGTGAACGTGAACATGGATGGCAATTACCTCCAGGTAATGTGGTAGTGTTGAGGTTTGAGTTACATGGTCAGCAATAGGCGTTGGCATTGTCATTGGCGTATGCTTTGGTGTCGGCATTGGCGTTGGCATTGTTGTAGGCATTAGCATCAACATTGGCGCAGGCATTGGCATCGGCGCAGGCATCGGCGTAGACATCGGTGTAGTTATTGGTGTTGACATTGGCATAAGCATCAGCGTAGATATTGGCGTAGTTGTTGGTGTGGATATTGGCGTCGACATTGGCGCAGGCATTGACTTAGACATTGGTGTAGTTATTGGCATTGACATTGGCATAAGCATCAGCATAGATATTGGCGTAGTTATTTGCGTAGATATTGGCGTTGGCATTGGCATCGACATTGGCACAGGCATTGGTGTAGACATTGGTGTAGTTATTGGCATTGACATTGGCATAAGCATCAGCGTAGATATTGGCGTAGTTATTTGTGTAGATATTGGTGTTGGCATTGGCATCGACATTGGCGCAGGCATTGGCGTAGACATCGGTGTAGTTATTGGTGTAGATATTGGCATTGGCATTGGCATCAAAATTGGCGCAGGCATTGGCATAGACATCGGTGTAGTTATTGGTGTTGACATTGGCATGAGCATCAGCGTAGATATTGGCGTAGTTATTTGTGTAGATATTGGTGTGGCATTGGCATCGACATTGGCGCAGGCATTGGCGTAGACATCGGTGTAGTTATTGGCGTTGACATTGGCATCGACATTGGCGTTGATAGTCAATTAATGAGTCACACTAGTTCGAAAATCACCCAAATGTTCTTAACACTCTTCATAGTGTTCACTTGTTGCTGATTTCGAGATTCATGTGATAATTATTTCGATGTTAATGTCCACGCTGTACCTGTTATCTTAAAATGCTTATAAACTAGAAAGAAAATTTTTATTAGGCTACCAATACAATCAAATACACATGAAAATTATTTCTAAGTATATAATCAATATAAAAATGAAATTATACAGTCAGCAATACATAAATTGTGAAATTTGGAGACATCAATTACAAAATTTTAATAAAAAAAATTTCATTTCCATTTATTCACTGTTCAAATAACAAAATTTAATCCATTCTTCAAAATTTAGAACATAAACAAATACATGTTACATAAATTTCATTACACCCTGTATCATTATCAAAATTGTAAAAAACATCAGATCATCACAACAAAAATAATTTCAATACATATTTCAATAAATTTCAGACAATTGGTCTTCTATTCACAATCATTTCATAATACAATATATCTGCATTTCATTATCATTTAGTATAACATTTCAATCCATTTCACATTTATGATTTATCATTCAGGGATTTAAAATTATTTATGTGGACACATTTATAAATTTTCATTTTAATTTTTGTTCAAATATTGTATAAAAAGCAAATTATTTAATATTATTAATCATTGTTTGTTGGATACTATAGTTTATTTCGACTTTTCAATGTTCTAAACACAAACTACATTTCATGACAAAACTTTACTATCAATCATTAAACAAGAAATCATTCAAAACATCAATAATATTTTGCTTCAAAGGCAATCAAGATTCATAAGTAATCATCCACATCTATGGCAATCAACATTATTAATCATTATTTTGCATCTATGGCAATCAACATAAGTAATCAACACAAAAAATATTATCTCATTACTGCCTCTCTAAGTCATAACCTCTGTTATTCCTTCTTTAGGCAATAATGGGTTTCCATCTCAAAAAACAATCACATACCAGCAAAATTCTAATCAACAAACCCCACTAAAAATTCTACATACACTCCAGCATCCATTTCAAACGATAATCAATCATATCAAAATCTATAGCAATAAAGGAAGAGAACAAACAAACATGCCTTATATTCACACAATCACTATCATTATGTTAATCCAAGCATGTAAACAAAGCTGAGGCAAGGTCCAAATGAAGTAATAACCCATCATCTTCTATTTAGACCCCATTATTTACTCATATAAACAGACTTCCATCACGTTAATCCCCATATAAATAACAATGAGCAATGAACATGTTACACTGACCAGAGGAGGGTTAATATTATGTATTTGATTGAGAGTTTGAGCGTCCCATAGAACTGCTATAGATATCTTTAATCTCAGCTTTATTTATAGTGAAGTCCACGTTGTAATGGCAGTGGAGAAAGATTGGAGAATAACATTGCTGATCCTGTCTTGTCAATGCCTTCTACAGACGGTAGCTGATATAGGATTATTGATGTAATATCAACTGTTCATTCTCGTTTGAAACAATCAATTATATTTTATTAAGCAAGGAATTATATTTTTTAATAATTGAATAATGAATTTTCATAATTGAGATGATATATATTTGATATATTTTGTTGATTAATTATTAATTCTACATTGTTAAAAGACGATCTGGCAACAGAGCAAAGCAAAAAGAGATAGCGCTATCCGCTTTGTTGAATGATAGACAAAGATAGCAATAGGCCTACCATTGCTAATCAAACACTGCTATTATAACGAGATTGCTCAACAAATAGAGAATTGAAAATATGCCTATAACCATCCTCGGTTAATCCTATACTATTAAACGAGCAATTTCTGTTTAGATGTTTATATATATCTGTATGTGACCGGATCTCGAAAACGGCTCTAACGATACTCACGAAATTTGGAACAAAGTAGGTTTTTGATATGAAAGTTCCATTGCACTAGGTCTCAACCCTGGGATAACTCGCTGAAGGATATTACAAGGATGAATACGTCCTTGGAAAAACAGCTGGAAAATTTGTCGTCTCTCGATATCTTAATGGAACTGAGTGAGCGGGTGCATGTGTGGGTTATTTCTCAGCTGATCTCACGAGAATAATAATCCAGCAAAAATATTTTTTTTTATTTATCTTTTTTCAGAAAACATGTTTACTTTAGAAAGTCCAAAATAGTAACTAAATGCTGTTAGTGTAGAATAGTGCATAGTATATTAACAAATATTGTAGCAAACATAGTATATCATTCTAAATCGGATTCATAGTATATCTATTTGTAATTGATGATGTGTTTGTTTTTTGAAGTGTGAATGAATTGTTATTTTGATGAGTGATAGTGGTTTAACCTACAATTTGACTTGGACTGTAGTATAAATCTGAAAAGGGACAGTTTTGGGCATAAGCCTGTTGTGCCTCCTCATATAACTGTAAAAATAATAGCGCATGTACGACTGAAAAAATGAATAAATAAATATAAACTATAAATTCAATCTTTCTTCACAAATTGTCTATGCTGTTACACTTCAGAGCAACGATTGGTCCCACGATATTTAAGAATCTATATGAAGAATTTCAAGTTAATTAGTCCTGTAGTTGAGACGTGATGATGCGTCAAACATAATTTTCCTATCCCGTAAGCCAGTTCTTTCCTTTATTATAATATAGATTATAGGTTAAGATTGAATAAAAGGTGTGATTCAGATCAGATTTATCGGTATAACTTGAATCACAGCTACCTACTATAGAAGGCAGTGGGAATGGAGAAATTATTGTAGCACTGCGTTCCTATCATCACCACACACCTTACGTGTATAACGAGAAAATCACCATATTATGCGATTTATAGAAAGACTTATATGGTTTGAAGCTGGAGAAGAAGAAGAAAAAGAAAGAAACGAAGAAGAAGAAGTAGAAGAAGAAGAAGAGGAAGAAGAAGAAGAAGAAGAAGAAGAAGAAGAAGAAGAAGAAGAAGAAGAAGAAGAAGAATAGAATAGAAAAAACGTTTATTGAATAAATAAGCTACCTTAAGCGAACCTCAAAGAGGCTGCTTGACAAGGTACTATTATACAAAACATGTAAATTCAAATATGATTATACATATATTAGTGAACTTTATTTTTACTTAACAGTTAAATTCACTTATCAGTTTATTACACTGTCAAATTTACTTACAGAATTTACTTAACAGTTAAAATTATCATGATATTAATTAATTAATTGTTGGCTCAGCTCTCAAAAATCTAAAAAGTAAATCTAAGAAGTAGTAGTAGTAGTAGTAGTAGTAGTAGTAGTATTAGTAGTAGTAGTAGTAGTAGTAGTAGAAGAAGAAGAAGAAGAAGAAGAAGAAGAAGAAGAAGAAGAAGAAGCCTGATATAAAAAGAAGAGGAAGGATCATATTGACCCGCCAATAGGGTTAGATTAACCGATATGTCGGTTCAGCTAAGTTCTAGTGTATTGCATGTTGTATAAATATACTGTATTCCTGGAAATAAATATACAAGAAACGTCTGGCTCTGCACCAGAAATCATAAAATCCTTTAAATAAAATTGGAAAGTAAACTAGATTATGGACAGCATCCAGTTAAACCCACATGTGTTTTGAATCGCATAAAACTTGTAATTTCCTGAGCAATTTGGAGATAAAAGCAAGAAAAAATTTAATTATCAACTATTAAACTACTTTTTGAAGATAAAACTATTATCAAAAGTTTATTTGAAATTTATTTTCATAACCTGACGATGGTGTGAACACTGAAATTAGTTGTCGTCATTTGTATTCTTAATCTATGATTTTATTAATTCCAAAGACTACTATAATTATATTTTATAAATAAAAGAAAGAGGTCCTAAACTCATACATTTTAAGAAAAACAAGTAAATATACATTCATACTAACTTCGAAATTTTACCTCCATTTGGTTTCACATTATAAAGTCAGCACCTGATTAACATTGTATTAAATAAAAAGACTAAGACATTGTCAAAAACCACAGATTTTATTGAAAGACCGGTTACGGTTGTTACACCATTGTCAATATCTGATAAACTAAAACTAAATACAAGAGCAGAAGAATTTATACTAGTAGGCGAGTACTGCTATTGGTCAAGGGCTTGAACGCCTGCCATTGACCATCTGTGGTTTTTGACAATTTCTTAGTCTTTTTATTTAATACAATGTTAATCAGGTACTGACTTTATAATACTAGCTGGCCCGGCGAACTTCGTACCGCCAAATAGTTAATGCATCTCATGACAAACTTTAGCTGGATGCACACCTGAGGAGGCGCGATGCGGCATTCTGCATCCAGGTGCTTCTTGCTTATTCGTTTGAATGGACGTTCCACCGTGTGGAACGGTGGGATAAGGCAATCTCCATAAGATCAACACTTTGTATCACCAAGCCGCGCTTCTTCCTCAAGTGTGCTTAGCCTTAGCTTAATCTGATGCACTATATTTTTATAAAAATTATGCAACAATCAGTATTTACATTTATAATTCAATAAGGACTTCCTATGTGCTTAGTTAGTTGTGCAGCAGTTTGTATTTTTAGATTTAGTTGAATGCAGCTTGCTGGGAATTGAATGGTATATCTCCTTGCTGCTGATTTTCTCGTGAATATTCTAAATTTACAGCATTTCCAGCTCTACGACCCAAGTTTGGACAACGTTCGTACCGCGGCATTATTAAAAATCTGGTGTGGTACACTCACACAACTTTCCTTGCTCATTGATCTATAAGCCTCATTAACGAGGATAATTTAGGGAATAACATTATGCCGATTGGCGGCTAAATAATTGAAACTACGATTATACTATTGTGATTGTGTTCAGAGTACATTTTCCTTTGTTTGAATTATGAAATTTGAGGATTTTTTAAAAGTTGTCAAAACAGCTGTTCTACAAATAAAATATCGACATGTGTTCTTTTGAATAAACTGCTCTACCTACCTACCTCACGCTCGGGAAGGAGGTTACAATAGTTATTTGTGCAACTAGTGCGCAAAGTGACAGTTTGCTGCACCGAAAGAAACGTTTACGCCCGAGCCGTAGGCGAGGGCGGAATGGTTTCTTGAGTGCAGCAGAGGAACTTTGCGCACGTATTTCACATTAAGTTTTTCCTACAGTTACCATTGAATATGAAAAGTGGGTAATTATGGGTAAAATTGCCTGAAATCCATCAAATAACTTAGTAGTGTTTGAATGGCGAGGCGACTGTGTGGTGTGTGCTGTGGTGGCACTGTGCTGTTGCTGTCCTCGTTATAATATATAATAGTAATAATTAGCGCGTTGTGCTTCGTTGCACCTCTGCTCACTATAGCAGCCCAGTCACTGTTACCAACTTCATTTTGATTTTGCTGCACTGTTACTCCATATAACCTACTAAGTATTTTGCGTTGCCATGTTGCAAATCTGGAGTGGAGAAAAATTTTTCCCGCACTAGAGCGGAAAAGTGATTCTTTGCGTTCTGTAATCAGTGCAGCAATGGCCACTTTTCAACGTAACTGTAGGAAAAGTAAATTTCTCAAGGATGGGGTGGACCACCTATTAATTTCTCAGGGAGGAGACTCATGCCAGTTAATAGATATATTACTATATAACTATATATAACTGATATATAACTATACAGGGTATGAATTTGAAAAAAATCGGTCAAGTCATTTTTGAGAAAATCGTGATAGAAATTTAACAAATAGTATATTTCGCACCTAGAGCAGAAAATGAGATTTTTCCAGCTCGAAATCGGTTTTCAAGTCCGAGGCCGTAGGCCGAGGACTAGAAAAGATTGAGAGCTGGAAAAACATTTTTGCCCGTGGTGCGAACGATATTTTTCGCCACACTACAGGTATTGCTGACAAAATAAATAAAGAATACAAAATAAAGAATACTCGTTAAGCTATCGTACCTATCTCTTGATTTTAGTGGTAGAAGATTTGCAGTCAGGATTTCAGATTCTTTTAAAATTTCACTTGGAATACCACAGTCATCTTCAAGCATTTTTGAAAATTCGGAATGCACTAATCAACAATAAATAATTGAATAAAACTGGTTGCGAAGCGAATTAGTTTGATTCGAAACTGGAAGTAAAATCATGGCGACTTCAGCTTATTATGAAAGTGGACACTCGCCCGATCTAGCGGATGACTTATTAATAATAATTAGCGCGTTGTTTCCAGCCATAAGCGGCTGGAAAGAGACAACTTTCTGGCCTAGACCGGAAAAGAAACCCTTTTCTGACGTCGTCTGCAAACAAGGTCTTTCAGATCTACGTAGGGACTGGAAAACAGCTGCTTTCTGTGCAGTGTGGCGAAAATTCATTTTTCTCAGGAATATTTCGAAGCTCCTGCAATTTTCCCATAAATGAGACTCATGTCAGTTGATAGGGCTTATAAATAGCTATTTAGGGTATAAATTTGAAGGAAATCGTTAGAGCCGTTTTTGAGAAAACCGTGAAGAACATGGTTTTTTAGCCATTATCCGCCATTTTGAATTGAATTTTATTGAATTTCTTATTGTCGGATCCTCATGGTATAAGGACCTTAAGTTTAAAATTTCAAGTCAATCGGTTAATTAGGAATGGAGTTATTGTGATCACAGACACACACACTGACCAACACCCAAAAATCATGTTTTTGGACTCAGGGGACCTTGAAACGTATAGAAAACATGAAATTGGGGTACCTTAATTTTTTTCGGAACGCAATACTTTCCTTACCCATGGTAATAGGGCAAGGAAAGTAAAAATTAAAATTTTGTGAATCAGTAAAAATAAAATTTTGAAACAGATCTATCAATGGCTGTTGGATGACGCAAATGATTATAACAGCTGATTTTTATTTCTGTTTGTGGCCAGCTCACAAATCTTCTCCCATAAGGCTAGGGCCACACGAGCGCACAAAGCGAGTCCGTTGCAATTACTTTTTGCGGCCGTCGCCAAAGACACCACACGAGCGTTGAGTGTGGTGCGTCAACGTCAGTTGGCTTTATACAATTCAAATTCAAATTTTATTTATTCAAACTCACAATATTCACATTCAGAATCAATAAGAAAAACAAAACACTCAGCTCAGTAAGATAAAAAATAATTAATGGAAGATTAATAAAATAAATACTGGTATGTTTTATTAGATATACGGTAAATTTGTGAATCGGAATAAAAAATACTACCTGCTGGAAGTATACAATACTCCACGTTTGCAAGCAGGAATGAATATCACTTCAACTAATTTTAAATGCATGAATAAAAGGAGAAAGAAAAAGAAAAGAGAAAGAAAAGACTAGCAACCATTCACTCTCACATTCACACACCTTGCACACTTTCCAATAACAGCTCATCTTACTAATGCTTATTGCCAGCCACCAAAATTTCATTTTAACTACGAAATAACATTGAATAAGGATTCTAAATGGTCAGGCATAAGACCTCTGAGCCATCTAAGAATTCTTTTTTTGAAAACAAGTTGATTTTGAAGCCTCTTGATTTCAATTGGGATGTTATTAAAAAACTTGGGGCCAAGAAATACAAACGATTTCTGGAAACAAGTGGTATACGATTTGGGAAGTCTCAGTAAATCAGCTGTCACTCTCCTAGTTTGATAGCTGGGAACATCCCTGAGCAACGTATGACCACCGTTTCCAGACATTACAAAGAACATATACAGGACCTTAAACACATACATATATCTAAGAGGCAAACATCCAAGGCACTGAAATAGAGGAAAAGAATGTTCATATCTACCCTTTCTATTTATAACACGGACTATCGATTTCTGCACCGTTATCAATGGCTTCAAGTGACAAATATAGGTGGAGCCCCAACAATTAATACCATAACTTATTTTTGGATCAACAAATGCAAAATATAACTGCCTAAGAACATTTAAAGGGAGAAATTTATTCAAGAAATAGAATTTTCGCAGGACGAGTAACAGATAGTTTTTATGATAGATATATGCTGAGACCAGTTAAGCTTTTCATCAACAATCACACCTAAATATTTAATGGCATTGGTCTGACCAACGACCTCACAGTCACAGTCATTCCGATCACAGGCACCATGAAACTTCAGTGCAGAAGGCAGTGTCCATGGTGTTGTTAATGTGAACAATATATATTTTGTTTTTGTAAGATTGAGCTGTATTCTATTGTGCCTGAACCAAAGCAATAGCTTATCCAAATCATCCTGCATCATTCTCTCTAAGTTGGGGCCATCCAGTCCACAATATGCCAAGGCAGTGTCATCTGCAAAGGACACAGGCATACCATTGAACTCACACGAATACCGGTAGAGATCATTTATAAAGATGAGAAACAAGATTGGTCCAAGGACGGAACCCTGTGGTACACCACAGTCCACTCCCTGAACCTCACTCTTCACTCTCCCAATAGATACATATTGCTGCCTGTCCTTCAAATATGAAGAGAACCAATCCAGAACCATGCCCCTGATACCAGCCTTAGATAATTTATTCAACAAGATTGAATGGTTAACCGTGTCAAATGCCTTTCTGATGTCCAAAAACAGTCCTGCAACACAGCGCGCTGGCCTGAAGTTGAAGCCACAGAAAACAACCGACATGAGTCTTTCAAGAGCCATTTCAGTATTCATGCGTTCACGAAAGCCAAACTGTTTATTATAGAAAAAGTTATATGAGTTGAGGAAATTGAGAAGTCTTCTTTTCACTATCTTTTCCAATATCTTTGAGAAGACAGACAGCAGAGATATAGGCCTATAATTGTTCAACTTGAATCTAGAACCGGATTTGTAGATTGGCACCACTCTTGCTAGCTTCATCCCAGAAGGAAATATTCCTGTAGATAGACTGCAATTGAAAATATCAACTAGAATGGGAACAATGGTCAGAGCAACATCCTTCAAAATTCTAGAAGATATAAGATCATCTCCAGAAGAAGTACCATTTTTTAATTGTTTTATGTAAATTAACAGTTCATCATAGGTGACAGCTTCAAAAAACATAGACGCTTGATGGTTTCTTTCCTTGAAGGTGTTATGATAGTCATTTTCATTATCAGCTGCACCATAAGAAGTAGCTAAAACGTCTCTGCCAATGTTAACAAAAAAATCATTAAATAGATTTGCTATTGTTTTTGGATCCGTTACAATTTCATTCCTGTGTTCTATTTTCAATTCATCATGAGATCTAGTTTTTCTCGGATTTCCACACAGTTTATTTAGAACTAGCCATTTTTTCCGAGGGGGCATTTGATCTAATGTAGAATAATACTTTTGTTTTTGAATTTTAATCCAATTTTTTATTTTTCTAGAATAAGTTTTTAAATTATTTTTTATCCTTAGGTTTTCTGGGTTTGCTTTCATTTTTTTAAATAATTTATTGCGCGAGTGGATTGCTGCACATAGACCATCAGTTATCCATGGTTTAAGCTTCTTTAAATTTGTTGAATTTATTTGAGATTCGACTCTCACTTTTGAACACGCAATGTAATTTTCAAAGACTTCAAGAAATTTATCAAATTTATAGTTGACATCATTACTGAATAAAACATCACCCCAATCATGGGACAGACGAAGCAATAACTTTAGCATTGCTCGACGTGCGTTGTAGCATTTCTGCGCAGTTCAAAAATCACCGTCCATTACGACTTCCGTTACTTGGTACACACGTACCTCGTGTGTTGTCACCAATTCACTTCTATGCATTTCTACAACGGACGTCAAAAAGTAAGTTGCAACGGGTGCACTTTGTACGCTCGTGTGGCCCTAGCCTTAGGATTACATGCAAACTTTAAAGGACTGTAGGAAAGAGTCCTGAAGTCGGATGATAGATTTGATAGGCCATAAACCTGGTCCTGAACATAACGAACACAACTAAAAAAGAATAATCAAGATCGGTGCACAAATAAAACGTTATTGAAGGTCAAAATTTGAGGCTCGATTTTTATTTATATTTAATATAAATAATTACCACAATATCAAATTCACAACTACACAAAAAGTGATTAACATTGGTTTGTAGTAGAGTGGCGCACTCACACAACTTTCCTTGCCGTTATGAAAATTGATCACCTGACGCTAGTGTTCACGCGCATCTCAAGTGTACTATTCTAAGATCTGAGCGAGCTTTTGACAGGACTATAACGCTGGAGACACACGAGGTCTACTATCTCTCCATGGTGAATGATTTAATAGAATCAACAGTTGCCAACAGTTTGCAATTCAATAATCTTATTTTCTCTAATTTCGAGCTTATTTTCAATTTTTGGTGAAAATGTTACTGAGCATTAATTGTAGAGATTTTCATGCTCAATCTTTTCCAATTGAAATTTTTTGTTTAAATTGTATCTGAAGCCTGATAATTGAAAATCTAAAATCAAAATTTGCATAGATGATGCAGTGCTCCTGAAATTTTTACAGATATAGGACTTGTAGCAGTTGATAGAGCTTATCAATGACTATTATAGGTATAAATTTGATCAAAAACGTTGGAGCCGTTTTCAAGAAAATCGCAGAAAACCTTGTTTTTCAAAACATTTTCGCCATTTTAGCCGCCATCATGAATTGCATATGAATGAAATTGTTCGTGTCGGATATTTATAGTGTATATTATAGTATATTTATAGTGGATATTTATATTTATATTATAACCTTAAGTTCCAAATTTCAAGTTATTCCGTTGATTGGGAGACGAGATTGGGACACACACACACTTTTTTGGACTCAGGGGACCTTGAAACGTATAGAAATTTATAAATTTGAGTACCTTAATTTCTTTTGGAAAGCAATACTTTCCAAAGTAAAAAGTACGAATTTTCCAGATTGGCTCCATCATTCATTGATTAATGTCTAAGGGCCGGTTTCCAAGTTCGGGATTTAGCTAAGTTCTAGACTTTAAACAGCTGGAGCCAGAAAATAGGCTTTCCAAAACCAGTGTAGACGTAGTTTTTATGATAATCCTTATTTTCTCATTTCTATAATTGGAAACGTTTTACCTTGACGAAATGAAACATTCCTAAATAATTCAAAATAGCTGAAACTTTACATTATTTTCTCTTCATTTTATTCTGTGTTCAATTTTCTAGTTTTTCGAAATTTAATTTAAACGTTGACTACGACTACGCCCTTTACAGAGAGCAAATTTTCTGACTCCAGCTGTTCAAAATCTCGAGCTTTGTGAATCCCGAGCTCGGAAACCGGCCCTCTAAAAGCATTTCTATTAAGAATGAATACAGAAAAACTGTATATCAAAGATCTAATAATTTTTATTGACATTAATTGAGCAATATAGGTCAAATCAGAATGTTTGATGGTCGATTGATATAATTAACTTATTTCTATTCCATTGCACTTATTTGGGATGCGATCACTATAGTGAGGTCCACGTTATAATGGCAGTGGAGAAGATAGAAGAACAACGTTGCCGATCTTCTGTCTTGTTAATGACTTCTATAGACTGTGGCTGATACAAGTTTATTAATTGTTCTTTCTTGTTTAGAATAATCAATTATATTTTTCAATAGTTTCATAATGAATTTTCATAATTAAGAGGGAATATTTTGTTAATTAATTATTAATTCTACATTCTTATTATCGATCTGGCAACATAGCAAATCGAGAAAGAGATAGCGCTATCCGCTTTGTTGAATGATAGACAAGGATAGCAATACCATTGCTAATCAAACACTGTCATTATAACTTGAACCTGACTTAGAGATGAATTGGGCTCAATTGAATGAGTCCTTTTATCTGAAGGCTAACACATGATTATTAAAGGCCGAAACACTCCCTTCTCATGCAGCGTATTGATGCAAATCATATCAGATTTTTCTATGGGATGGAGGGGTAGTGGACGTACAAGTTATCTATGACAGAAATTTATATAAAAAATTGGCTTGTGCGCTTGTCCAAGTAGGGTGGCTCCTATGTGGTCGGTGAAGCATGAGTTGTATGGCCTGTCTCTTGATGGTAGTTTAATTATTATTACAACAGTATAACATATTATGATTTTTTTCTCATCAGTATTTTTTGTCCTCTTAACTGTGCTGCTTTGGAGTGAAACAAAATTCAGTTTTATTGTCCTCTCATATTCATAACTAAATTATTTTGTGTATTATTTCTGATATTAGTACTCATATCCTACATTATTCCTAATATTCCCTATTATTTTATTTATTATTTGTACTAATTTTCAATTTTTCATTAACTTTTTTCTCATGTTACTTATGAAGAACTTTGTGATATTGAATCGGGTACAGTTTTGGGATATAATGCCTGTTGTTCCCATACCTGTATGCATTTTGTAAATAAAAAAATAAATATATAGAAATAATACCATCTTTCGGAGGAGACGATAGGTCGTCGGTCCCGACTACCTAAAAAGTAGTAGTCATCTCTCATCATCATCCCTCTCACTCATTACCCACGCACAAGCCTAAGAGCTTATATGGGCAAGACCATCAGTATTATTATTGTTATTATTATTAATTTTTTTGTATGTAAGTTAGTTCAGGTTGACTATACATTATAACACTTTGAAGATTTTTGAGAGCTGAGGCAACAATTAGTTAATATCATGATAAAATTGACTTTTATATAAATTCTTGTAAAAATAACGTTCACTGATATATATAATATTTATATTTGAATTTACATGTTTTGTATAAAATGGAACCTTGTCAAGCAGCCTCTTTGTGGTTCGCTTAAGGTAGCTTCTTTACTCAATAAACGTTTTTTGTATCCTAACAAGTTGCTTATGAGAAGATACAAAAGAGCGTCTGTTGCTTACGGACAGAAACATGAAAGCTCCTTCTGTATCTATTCAGATGCATCACGTTGCTCTTGTGAAGATACAAAAGAGCATCTGTTGCTGATGGAAAGATACATAAAAGCTACTTGTGTATCTATGAAGATGCAATACGTTGCTTTTGTGAAGATACAAAAGAGCATCTGTTGCTTACGGAAAGATACAATAAAGCACCTTGTTGCATTCAGATGCAACACGTTACTATTGAGGTGATACAAAAGAGCATCTGTTGCTTATGGAAAGATAGAATAAAGCTCCTTGTGTATCTATTCGGATGCAACACGTTGCTTTTGTGAAGATACAAAAGAGCATCTATTGCTTATGGAAAGATATTTTCAAAAATGATGTCTTTGAACGGGTAGTATTGTATTCTAGTGACCCTCCGCTGATCGAACGCTCAGCAGGACCGAACTGTTGAGCCTAAGGCGGGATGCACACCGTATAAACGCATTTCGTGAAGCCATCTTTCATTAAACTTGTTTCATGCAATCCGTTTCACTTGCGCTTGCGTTTCAGTCGATTGTGAGCAACTTTCGTTTCACGTTTCCTGAAACTTTTTTCACGAAACGCGTTTCTCCGGTGTGCATCCCGCCTTACTCACACTTACGTGGCTCAGGTCGAGAAGAGACTGCGACTCTAGTCTCTTCTCGACACAGCGTGTGTTTTCAAATGGTGACACTCAGACCAGTCGATTCTCGTCTCCGCGACGTCTCCATTTGAAAACACATGCTGCGTCGAGAAAAGACTACAGTTGCAGTCTCTTCTCGACTTGAGTTGCGTAAGTGTGAGTTGAGCCTAAGTCCCCAGGGTGATCCCATCAAGCGGGCTGAGTTTTACTGTTTCATATGAATTACCTCCAAGAAATTGTAGAATGAACGTGCAAGTTGATGAGATGAAATTTATTGATTTGAATACAATTTTCATTTCTTTATATTTTTATAATAATTGAAATAAATTTATTTCAAGATTGACTTTTCATTATATAGAAAGTGAACTGTACGGCTACTAACTCATCAGAGTTGGGGAGAATTTTTGAATTGATCAAAAGTTTGGTTGAGAAGATTGAATAAATACATGCGTTTATCCAAAGAAGTTTTCTACACAAACTAGATATCTGTTCTCAATACATGTAAATGAATTTTATCAGATAATCTAATCGATTCACCAACTTTGGAACACAAGAACGTTCATAATATTGATATTCCACTATAATCAGAATCATTCAAATGCATAATTACTTTTCCATACATGCTTATCGAAATATGAATAGCTAATAATTTGGCATGTAATTAATTCATTGAGCTCTCGAGGTTGTTGAAACCCAGTATAGTGTTTCACTTCAAACTGTCAGTATCCCTTATTGATAACACCAATGCTTCCCGTTAAATCTTTGCTGGCAGTGAGTGAATGTCACTACAATGGAGTTTGCACAATGACCCCAGACTAATCACCAAATATTGCAAAATAACTTCAATTATTGATTGTATTCATTGTACTATTATCAAAATCCATGACATTGTGTGCAACAATATCAATTACTTGTTAACAATGATTCATTGTTTAAATTTCTCAGTAACAACATTTTCACTCAGTTTTCAATGAACGAGGCAATTGATTTTTTTCCAATTCTTTGGTCAGATCACTCATTTATTCCAGAGAGCGGAGAGAGGAAGAGGAGAATCAGTAGCAGGAAGAAGGGCGAATGAGAAAAAGAAGCAGGACGAGAGAAAAAATTATAAAAGAAGAATGAAATGAATACACGAGAGAAGAAAGAGGAAAAAGACAGGAATAAAAAGAGCGAATGAGAAAAAGAAGCAGGACAAGAGAAAAATGATATAAGAAGAATGAAACAAAGATACGAGAGAAGAAAGGAGAAAAAGACAGGATGAAAGAGGACTAATGAGAAAAAGAAGCAGGACGAGAGATAAATGATAAAAGAAGAATGATACAAGGACACGAGAGAAGAAATAAGAAAAAGGGTGAATTAGAAAAAAAGGAGGACGAGAGAAAAATGATAATAGAAGAATGAAACAAGGACACGAGAGAAGGAAGAAGAAAAATACAGGAAGAAAGAGAGCGAATGAGAAAAAGAAGCAGGACGAAAGAAAAATTATGGAAAAAGAATGAAACAAAAACACGAGAGAAGAAAGAAGAAAAAGGGCGAATTGGAAAAAAGCAGCACGAGAGAAAAATGATGAAAGAAGAATGAAACAAAGACATGCGAGAAGAAAGAAGAAAAAGGGCGAATGAGAATAATAAGCAGGACGAGAGAAAAAGTGATGAAAGAAGAATGAAACAAGGACAGGAGAGAAGAAAGTGTGTAGAGACAGGAGGAAGATGTAGAAGACTTCTCGTTATCTCTTTCTTTAAAAGAGGAATAAAAGGAGAAAGAAGACTAGTGTGAAGAAGTTGAGAGAAAAAAGAGGAGTTAACGAAGGAAGGAAACAAAAGAAAAGAAGGCAAAAAAGAAAAAGCTAGAGAAAAATACATGAGAAGGAAAAGGAGAATATGTGAGAAAGAAGGAGACTGTGACTATGCACTATAAAAACTAAGAAGAAAAAATCTAACAGCTGATAAAGTACAATAAAGAGAAATTTAGAGAAGTTGGAAATTTTTTCTCTTAAAAAAGTATACAATTGATTCATACAATAAGTAAATCATTAAAATGATAGAGAGAGTAAGCATAAGGTAACATTGTGCTATTCCTCTTCCAAATTGAGATAAGGTTACATATAGTCCGAAATAGGTTAAGCAAAGATGAGCAAACTCTTCTATGCTAGATCTAGAAACGGCAGGATTTCAATCAATTTGCATTAATTTCAAAACTAATGGACCAGAGACAATTTTGCAGTTTTAGAGCTTTCAGACAAATTTTGTAACGGTTCATCCGGTTATCCGACACATTCTGACGATCCTCTTCTCTGTTTTCAACCTCACACACATACTTGCTCTCTCACACTCTTTTTCTCGCTCACTTTTCTCTTTTCTTCGGCGATTCTCGATGACCAGAGACTAGAGCTGAGCAGGTAACCGGCAATTACAAGTAATTCAAGGAGAAAAGGAGAAAAAGAAGATGAAAACTACAGCGAGAAGACACTGGACATTCTACATTCTACATTGTATATTCTTTCCGAAGAATGGACATTGATACGTCCAAACTCCGCCAATTTATGTAGATGCATAACAATATTATCTATAGCTATTACCAATTGCTTTTTTCATATCATATGCAGTTCAATAATTATTTTCTTAGTCTATATTATGTAAATTCCATCTATAATTTTGCTGTATTGTAAGCTATGGTATATAAGTGTATAAGCCAGTATATATTGTAATCTACATAAATAAAGTACTCAATCAATCTCTCTCTGTTGAAGTGATAACGGTATTAATGTATACTTTCCGATAACCATCTGCTTTATAACGACCATTCCTTCCGTGTTCCATTGATTTATCTCGACTAAACTTCTGAAGAATTTTGAAATCATAAATACATTGAATTTACAGCTCTGACAGTATGTCGAAGCTGTTACCGACCGGGAATCCCCCGGTTTGTCGAAACCGCACCACCCCGTCAACTTTCCGATAATCAGCACATTTCGACTCTTTCAGTCTGTCACCATGAGTGAGAATATGAACAGTGGTGATATGTTTGCTATGCAAAGTGACAGAGGTTCGAAGTTATTAGTTTTTGAAGGTTATAATTTATAACATATATATATATATATAATATCTATATATATCACTCATTAAAACAAATTCAGAAGTGATTGAGACGATGTTTTTGCTAGAACCAATTTGACAGAGATCATTCATTCAAGATCTTAAAGAATGAATGATTCTAGCCCAATCGTTTAATATCAATTAGAATGGATTTATAGGATAGAAATCTGTATCTCATTAACTTGGCTAATATGTTGTCATAATACAGTAGTGTTTTGTTTTAAGTTTCCTTAGGATACTGGAGTGAGTTTGAATTTCGCTCCTTCAGTCGGGGTACACATAATGTCGGCTGATAGTGAGAGCGAAATGACGTTACTCATGATGACGTCACTGACGTTCATTTTGTTACGTTCAATATTGTTTTTGCTAACCTAATAAATAAATCAATATGTGAGTGGCCAAACACATTCTGACCGCTGAGCGCAATCGGTAGGTTGAGATTCCCTTCTAAACTCTCTGACTGAAGCAACACAAGATAGACTGGCCAAACAATTTGTACCTCAATACTTCTCACTCACTCTCCCATAGCCTCTCCTTCTTCTGACCCTCTCATCTTTATTTTCACTCCTCCCTCTCAACATTATTTTCAAACTTTTTAACTCACGTTCGGACGTTTTTTAAAGTTTTCTCTCATCGTCTTTCTCTCTCTCTTTAGCACGTTCAAGGTCATTATATGAGATTATGTCTTCAAATTGGTGACATTGCATTTTACATTGTTTCAATTTATTTATATTTATAACTAGCAGGTAATCCGTGCTCCGTAAGAGTCTAATTGAAAACTTGACGTACCTACTGAGATCTTGCACAATTCAAAATAGGCCTACAACCATTCTCGGTAAATTGAGAATCTGTATGCAAAATTTAAAGTTAATCATTTCAGTAGGTCAGACGTGATATGCGTCATTCGTGAACTTCCTATACCGTACATGTATAAGCTAATTCTTTACTTGATTATATTATAGATGATCACAACTATGTCTAGTTATAGTTATAAACAAGAAGGCTTCTTTCTCTAAATGGGATAATCCGAAAAAACTATAAGAGCAGAAGAAAAGTATTCTTGAACATCTCACCTCCTATGACTGAGAAACATAATAATAGACTAATAATTATTATTATTATATAATAGTAGTAATAAATTAACTTATTCTCCCGATTGATACATTACACATAATAACAAATTATTAAAAGTAGAGTATATCACAACAATATTGCAAATTATAAAAATAAATAAAGATAATAAAATATACAATTACACGTTGTTCAAAGAAATCCCAATAGCTCATCTACATCAATAGAAGAATAAATCATTTCAAGTACCCCGAGGACTAACAGTTCTGTTTGGGGTACTATCATATTTTTAATTAAGAAAAAAAGGAACAAAGAATTATCATGCCGAACCGGAGCTTGCATAATATGACAGGGTAAGGAATTTCAAATTAGATAATAAAATTAACATTTCAATCCACTTTCCCTCATTTAGAAAAATAACAAACAATAGATGCACATTTCAAGTAATTAAGCAGCCTCATATACATATTTCTTTTTATAAATTTCCCTCCATACAACATTATACGAAAACAACTCATGTATCTTGAATAATAATGAATGTATCTTCATATAATTTCCGAGAGTGAAATAAGACATCCATTCATCCAATGAAACCCGCAAATTCATATTTATTTTAGGCATGAAAATAAACTCCACACATCATTTTGTAATAGAAGCCAGGCTTTTACTTCATTTTTAAAATGTTTCCTATAATCGATTCGCTTCAATTCTGCCGATAGGTTGTTGAATGATCGGAGGGGGGCTACATAAATTCAAGATTATATTTATTCCTAAATAGGTTGAAGTATGAGAACAAGATTCATGGAACTCATTTATCTGATTCATATTAGATTTGATTTGACGGCGTGTGAAAAATCAGAAAGATACTAAAATATGTCCAATACCTCAAAATAGCAGCTTCTCAATTTACGTTAAAGTTTTCACTATTTTTCAAGTTACTTGATATTTTTTTTTCTTTCATTTTTAGGAAGGGATAAAATTTGATTTCATTTTATCTCTCATTTCATAATGCACCATCCATTACAATCATAGCCGACAAAGAATATGTCTATCAAAGACGTAGTCTATGTTAGCCTACATAGGCCTACTACTCAGCCAAAGATTTTGCATGTGTAGCCTATTGGCAAAATTGAATTATACAGTGAAAAGGCCAAAAGTCAGCTAAAATGAATTACAAAGCCATTTCAGTTGAACAATGATAACTGATTGAACAACATTCATAGACTAGTGAAATTTCTGTCACTGAGTTCAAAATTTTGATCATAATTCACAACCAATGTCAGTTTTTTAGTGAAGTTTCAAGGGCGAAACCTTATGACCTGATGCAAATTGCGTTTTCTGCATTCAAACATACTCTTTATTAATGCATGTGTCTTCTTGGTATGATAAGAAAAAGATCCTCCATTGATTATAATCAATGACAGCTGTTTTTTTGTTTTTTTTTTTAATTACAGCCCTTCAATCACTTCTGTTTTTTCACGGATTTAAAAGCACTCATATCTATATCTATCTATCCTATAATATTAAGCGAACAATTTCTGTATATTTATTTTTATATGGTTATGTGGTTATCTGGATATATGGTTATATGGGTAGACCTATATATTTATAACGATTTTCACGAAATTTGGAACAAAGTAGGTTTATGATATGAAAATTCGATTGCACTAGGTCTCAATCCTTGGATAACTCGCTGAGGAACATTAAAAGGATAAATACGTCCTTGGAGAAAAAGCTGGAAATTTTGTCGTCTGTAGATACCGTAATGGAAGAGAGTGAACAAGTGCATGTGTGTGGGATCATCCAGCTGATCTCACAAGAAGAAAGATTCAGCAAGAGAAACTTATTTTCGTTCATTTATCTTTTTTTAGAAAACATGTTTACTTTAGAAAATCCAAAATAGTAGCTAGATGCTATTAGTGATACTTAGTATATTAACAAATATTGTAGCAAACATAGTATATTATTCTAAATCGGGTGTAAGTGCACGTCCAGTGCCTACATACCTGTCATCAAATTTTTGGTTGGGATCGATTTAGTATGTTATTTTGAGCACAAAATCACAAAAATTAAACGGCGGTCACTTATTGTTTTTAAAATAAACTAAGTTCAAATTAGCACAATTTTACATGCATTTAACTAACCTATGAGTAGCAGCCATTTTGATTATTAAAATCATCAAATTATGATATTCCTAATCTGAGTTTTCCTAACCCAAAGCTTTTCCTAACCTAAGCTTTCCTAACCTAAAGCTTTTCCTAACCTTAGCTACTTATAGGTTAAATGCATGTAAAGTTGTGCTACTTTGAACTTAGTTTATCTTTAAAAAAATAGTGACCGCCGTTTAATTTTTGTGATTTTGTGCTCAAAATAACATATTAAATCGATCCCAACCAACAATTTTATGACAGGTATGTTGGCACTGGACGTGCACTTTAGCCCTAAATCGAATTCATAGTATATCTATTTGTAATTGATGATGTATTTGTTTTTTGAAGTGTGAATAAATTGTTATTTTGATGAGTGATAGTAGCTTAACCTAGATTTTGATTTGGACTGTAGTATAAATTTGAAAAGGGACAGTTTTGGGCATAAGCCTGTTGTGCCTCCTCATATAACTGTAAAAATAATTGTACGACTGAGAAAATGAATAACTTAAATAAATATAAACTATAAATTCAATCTTTCGTTACAAATTTTCCATGCTTTTACACTCCAGAGCAAAGCTCGGTCCCCCGATATGACTATAATAAAAGACAGAACTGGTTTATAGGAAAATAAGCATAATATAATATCCCGTCCTATAATACGGATAGGGAAATTACGTTTGACGCATTATCACGTCTGAACTACTGGACTAATTAACTTGAAATTCTTCATATTGATTCTTAAATAATGAGGTGACGAGGTGATAGAAATATGTTGTTAATCTCATAGTGGAAATGAAAAGTTGAAATTGAAGCTTCTGAAACAATTAATGCTAGAAACAATTTCAACCTCTCTAATTCATTGGTGGCATTAGATATTTTGTGTAAAGTTCAGATGTAATTAATACAATCCAATCGTTGGTCTAATCAATGTTTAATAATTTTTCAATTTTAATACGATTCCATTTGTAATTGATCTTTGCAATATCAAATCAATTGGAGGAAACTAGAATCATTTAACAATAGCATTGTGGAGAGCATTGATTCATTTCATTCTAGATTGGATTTTTCGTTATACTGGATTAAATTTCAATTTATTATACAATAGCCTAAGCTGAATTAATTGAACGAATATGAACTCCCACAGGTCGTATAAACTCATATTAATTTCCGTGCAGTATTTGATTGAATTCAATTCTCTCTATGGTTCAGCACCAAAAATGGAAATTCCAAGTTAAATCATTGTGAGCCCTGAGTTTTGTAAAAGGAGTTGACATAGCAATAAAGCAAATTGAATATTTCCATGACACAGCATAAAAATAATAAATATTTGATAATAACAATGCTTAGACCACAACTCCAAAATACTGGAGAATAAAAGGCTTGATAAGTTTTTATGCGATTAATAGATTTATACATTTCAGAAGGGATTCGAAAATGAATAGATGGGGATAGAATTGCCTCCATTTGGTAATGTATCAAATTTTGTTTAATATTATTATGCCTCGATTTATTAAATATTATTTCAAAATCAAAATCAAAATCAAAATTGTTTATTGTCATTACAAAACAAATTGTATAACAAGGTCAGGTACATTCACAATATAACATTCTTCATTCATCAATACAATATAAGTATGGTAACGTTTTGTAACACTAACAATAATAATAGTAATAACAAATCAACAATATAAAAACAGGACAAGAACAATAATATTCTATATGTCTATAGATGTGTTATCAAATGTCAAACATTCTACAAACTCATTAACACTATAGACACAAAGCTCACACAACATATCTTTCACACATTTTTTAAAACTGCTCATATTTAATTCTCTGACTTCCGTTGGCAACAAGTTATAAATTTTCTTACCAAATTCATGAAAACTGTTCAGAGTTAGTTGTAAGTTACATTGACTTCTATGCAACAATGTCTTCTGGCGTGTTCCATAATTGTGAATGTAATTATTTGTCTGCATTTCATGCATGTAACTTTTTACATACAACAGACACTCAAGAATAAAAAGAGATGGAACCGTGAGTATTCTTAGCTCTCTGATCAAAGGTTTACAATGAGTTCTACAGTGGACATTAAAAATAGCTCTCACAGCTCTTTTTTGTAAAATCATGAGCTTTTTCATTTCAGACGAGTGTCCCCAAACCACTATGCCATATGACAAATGACTTTGAATGTGTGCATAGTAAATTGACAGCAATACATCAACATTGACAAAAGGTCTAAATTTCCTGATGAGAAATACACCCCTAGCAACTTTTTTACTTATATTTTCAATGTGTATGCCCCATTTCATGTTTGACTCTAACGTCACACCCAGAAACTTCACCTCCCCATTTTCTGAATAATTAGCCAAGGAAAAATTCATCGTTTGGGTTTTGTTGCTGTTCAGACTAAGTGAGTTGGCTGCTGTCCAGTCTTTTATAACAGTATTTGCATCATTTATAAAACGTTCAACTGAATTTAAACATTTATTATTTACCTGAATTGCCAAGTCATCAGCATACATGTATGTATTCACTCTATCGTCTCCTATCGCTAATGGTAAGTCATTAACATATATTATAAACAATGTGGGTCCTAATATGGATCCCTGAGGTACCCCTGATTTGAGAGGCAGATATGCTGAAAAGGACCCGTTAAAATAAACCGATTGGTACCTCCCTGACAAATATTCTTTAAAAAGTTGTAAAGCAGACCGATCAAAGCCATAGTATTTCAACTTATATAACAATATATCATGGGATATTGTGTCGAATGCTCTACTCATATCATACCAGCTCCCCATGACCTTTTCTCTACTATCTAAAGCATCCACACAAGCTTTCACAAAATTACGAATTGCAGTATTGGTTCCTCTTTTGGATCTGAAACCATATTGTTTATCTGAAAAAAGCTGTTCACCCTCAAAATATTTAACTAGTCGAGTATTCAGCAATATTTCAAAAACCTTCGCAATAATTGGTATGATTGACACTGGTCGATAGTTACTACAATCAGATTTAGTACCTCTCTTATACAGTGGAATAACTTTTGACAATTTCAAGCACACAGGAATTACACCCTCTTTAACACATTGATTGAATAAATATGACAATACCTCCACTATATAAGGTGCAGCAAGTTTTAAAAGAGCAGAATTCAAACAATACATATCCAAACTCATACTATTACTGAGAGAAAAAATGGCGTTATAGACCTCTTCAACACTGAAATGGCCAACTGAGAAAACAGAGTTGATATTATTCTGTCTAGCATGAACAAATTTATTCAAATAATATGGCATATCATGTTTTGATTGTTGGATATTTTGTTTTGTTGACTCTACATTATCAAGGAAGCATTTATTAAATTTATCACTTGTGAGATCAGTTACCTGTGGTACCGATGTTCTATCGTTAACATTCAAATTCTCTTTTATGACTGACCAAATAGCATGTGATTTATTTTTAGTCTGCAATACTTTATTACAATAATACTCACGCTTAGCATGAAATACCATGTATTTATACCTGGATCTCAATATCTTATACAATTCACAATGGTAAGCCAGACCCGTGTACTTGTGAAGACTATACATATTCAAACATTCCTCTTTGAGAGCTGATAAATTATCAGTGTACCATCTAGACTTTGGGGTTTTCTTCAATTTGGAGGACTTGACCGTTTTTAGAGGAAAAACTGTATCAACTATACTTAGGAATTTGTTCAAAAAGTACTCAAATTTCTCACTAATATTGCCTGTTGCATATACATCCAACCAATTAACTTTGCTCAGTAGAAGAGTGAAATACTTTTTATTACAACTATTATTAATCGGACGAATGATTCGAGAAACATTATCACTCTGCTTCAAGTCATTTCCACCAGACAACGTGAATAAGCCAAGCAATGAGTGATGATCTGATACTAAGGTCGGTATAACAGACACAGACTTAATTCTATCTTTATGTATGGAAGTAGCCATATTGTCTATACATGTTCCTCTGTCAATACATATCCTGCTTGGTCTTGTCACATCAAACACAGTTAAATTAAGATTGAAGCTATTTAATAAGTTGACAAAAATAGATCTATGTACATCATTCACCAGTAAATCAACATTAAAATCTCCATTGAGAATAATGGATGCATTTGACTTTTTTTTCTGTGATACAACATTCAAAACAACGTGAAGCGTCTCAATGAAATAATCAAAATTACACCTATCTGGTACTCTATACACCTCAAGACAAATCACATTCCATTTCGAAACAAGAACCCCAGAAACTTCACATATACTGGCTATTGACATTTCCTTCAAGTAAGTAAGCTCACAGTATTCTAGATCATTTCTTACATAAATAGCCGTACCACCCCTCCGTTCTATAGGTCTACTGTATGCACTAGCCAATCTATAGCCAGTCAAACCAACCTCAATTATCTCACAAGCTTTCAACCAGTGTTCACAAATACCCAAAACGCTGACATTATGCTCTCTAATCAAATCACCCAACTCATCAGTTTTGTTCATGACACCCTGCACATTCCAATGAAACATTGCAAAATCAGACTGCAAAACCTGTGATTCCGGGTCTGCCTGTTCCGCATCACTAACAATGTTTTGGTATTCAGAGCATGACAATCCTACAGAACTCGATCCACTCCTAAAAAAGAGTTAGTGTAATAGTTGAGGGGGATTGAGTCAGATGTTTTTTCTTGTTGAGCTAGCTCACACACCACGTCCATGATCCTGTCACTCACGTATCTTTTCCCCAAAGAATTCAAATGGAAGCCCTGCGATGTGTGGAATCTCCTACCCAAGTTGCTGATATCCACGAAAGTGACATTTCTAAAATGTTTACACAAGTTCGAGTTCTCCTTATTTGCCCTCCGAATTTCCTTGTTGACTACAGACCATCGTGGAAGATCATGCCTGTGAGGCACAGAAAACACAATCACTTTGCCAGCCCTCCGGTTTTGCAGATCACGCAGTTTATTTCTCAGAGCAGAATGCAGCTCTTCTCTCTCATTGCAGGCTATGTCATTTGAGCCAGCCAAGTAGACATTGACATCATTGTCGTTCAATTGACCAGACTCCTCCACAGCATCCCTGAAGCGAGCTCCTGGTTTGATCATGGCCGTGAAGTTATTATTGTCACCCTTGTAGCTCCTGTGAACATCCCTGCCTTGGCTGTCAGCATATAAACGAACATTACACGACATCTTTCTTCGTGATTGCTTTACAGCAGAAGGTGTTGAATTTTCTTTTTGAAAACTAGTTTGCTTCCGAACATCTTCCCTGGCAGGTTGCATGTCATGCGAATCATTACTCTCTAATATGGAAAATCTGTTCTTAGTCGGTATTGTCAGGTTAGAGTCACACTTCTTTGGTTTGGCAGTGTGTCTGGGTAAAACAAACTCGGTCCCGGAATTAAAATTTGTCGATTCATTTGTGGAAGAAAGTTTCTCACAGTCAGTTCGGAGTAGATCGATTATTGTATCCTTGTCTTGTACTTCTTTTTTCAATACAAGCAGACTCATTTTAAACTCTTCAATTTCCATCTTCAAAGATTTGATTTCACCCTCCGCTACCTCTTCACATTGCAAAGACTCCTCAAAATCAATTCGTCTCTTGTTCTTCTCTGACTCAATGGATTTTACTAATAATTTATTTTCTTCAAGTATATTAGCTACAGAGACCTGTAAGTCGTTGTTCACCTTAATAGCGGAATCATACTTATTGAGTAATGATGTGACTTCAGGCACCAAATCGATTATCGCGTCACTCGAATATTTGCAACAAATCACAGAAAGGATACCGTGAATATTCACCGCAATCTCCGCTACTTCCTGGTGGATCAGGTCATTTTTAATATTATTTAGACTTTGCTGTGCTGAATAATTCGCTTTCTCAAACTCGCTTCGCGTTCTAGTCATTTTTATTTCTTATAAGCCTTAGTGAAAAATGAGAATGGGAATTTAGAAAGGGCGTGGAAATGCCTAGAGAGCTATCAAGGCAGGAAGTGATAGGGTAGCTCCTGTAATAAGGAAAATGGATTAAGAATAGGATTTTCACTAATATTAGAGCAGTCAATGATAATTATTATTATTCCGAAGTATTGCACTACGTTGTTACTAAACCAAAAGAAGAATGAAAGTGATGCACTTGAAGAGCTATGAAATTGAATTTGGCGCGGCTTATAGACTGCTTATGGTTTCGCAGCTGTTTTCAAATAGCACAGTTAAACAATAATATCAAACAATGATAACATCAGACTCTGTCAAACAATTCCAATCAAGCAGGCTATGCACACTTTGACAAGAAGTATCGTAGCTAAGGACGCCTTTCAGTTGCTAAGGACGACCACTTTGACAAGTGAAAAATCGTCGAAGATTAGATAGAGACTTCTCTTTTTTCTCACTTCAATCTACGGTTCTCTCACTCCAATACTTCGGTTGATTACAAGTTCAAGCAATGGAACTGTCTAACCTCTAGCCCTTTCACGAAAAAGAAGAAACTAAAAATCAACCATAACTTCCTTATACTCACAGCTCCAGCAGAATTAGGTGATGTAAGTGACACTCACACATACGGGAACTCAACACACCTAATAAAATATTATTTAAACGTGAGTAAACACTGATATTATTTGAAAATTTGAAGAGCTACAGAATCACGTCTAGTCACACCGAGCGCTCGGCTCAACTCCATTTTAATTCATCAACTGGATGAGAATAGACACTGTACCATACCAACTTCTTATAAAGTGACTTGAGAGGTAATAAAATGTACATGGAAAAGATAAGTGCCTGGAAACAATGTACAATTGTCTTTCTAGATCACTGACTGTTGAGGTTTATTACCACGACTAGTCATAATCTTGTACATTGTACTGCGATTAGAAGATGTAGTCAAGTAGACAAGTAAAGATGTGCACAGGTAGGGGTCTCTAGAAACCACTTGAAATTTCGCATATAGATTTTTAATTAACCGAGGATAGTTCTAAGCATATTTCAAACCCTTCAAGATTTCATTACGTCAAGTTTTCAGTTTACCAAGTTTCAAAATATACCCTTGCGGAGCACGGGTTACCTGCTATTCTGACATACATTAACGCTTGAGCCGCGCGGCTAGATTCGTCGCTAATGGTGAAGCCACAAGAGGCGTTTATTTGGTCGGTACAGCAAGCTCTCCGATTGCCTATAAAAACGTCTACAGTGTTGTACAGTTGAATTTGTCTTGCTTAAAAGATGCAATTCCTAAGCGACGACTCTATAGCGAGGTCCACGTTATACCTATAATGGCAGTATTTGATTAACATTGGTGTTGCTATTCTTGTCTATCATTCAACAAAGAAGATAGCACTATCCTTTTCGTTGCTAGCTCCTCGACGTTGCCCGATCGTTTTTAAACAATGTAGGAAAATAATTAACTAGTCTAACAAAATATATCATCTCAATATGGAAATTCATTACTTTGATCATTGAAATGAAAGGATATTTTCTTGATGAATGAAACATAATTGATTATTTCAATCATGAATAATAAACAGTATTAATATTACATCACATTACTAGTATAAGCTATCCTCAACAGAAGACAGTGTCAAGGCAGAGAGTCGGCAACTCTGTTCCCTTATCTTTCTCCACAACTGCCATTAAAACGTGGACTGATTCACTTCTTAGATTTATGAAAAACACTCAAATACAATTTATTATTGCCAAGTTTCAAATATCAATTAAACAATGATCTGCAAAAACACATAAGAGCTGAAACGGACTTACCAATGCAATTGCAAAAATATCCTTTCTATGTGCAAAAACCAAAACTGTTCAGATTTATTTGTGAAAAAGTTTTTGAGTTGCAAATTCCTACATTACGAACAACACTTTAATGCTACCGGTACCGTATTTTATAACCTTAAAGAACACTGTTCGAAATGCTATCGGCAGATATTCTTATAACAGTATTTTCAACTTGAAATAGGTTAGGAAGCCAAAAATCAACTGAACTTGGCATGCAGAATACATCAACCGAAGCACTGAGACGAAAACTATGACTGAAACTGAATGAACCAATGAACAGTGAAGACAAGAGTGAACAACCGGTCTGACAAGTCAAGAGACGAGACCACAGAACATATATCATATAGATGGAAGAATCAAACAAATTCGTGTACCAAATCCGCCATCTTGAAAAGAGTCAGAATTATAGTGAGGTCCACGTTATAATAACGGTGGTGAAAGATAGCAGGTCAATGTTGCCGATACTTTGTCTTGTTAATGCCTTCTATAGACGGTAGCTGATACGGGCTTGTTGATGTAATATTAACTGTTCATTCTCGTTTAAAATAATCATTTATATTTTATTAAGCAAGGAATTATATTTTTCAATAATTTCATAGCTAGTAGTTCTGTGAACAGTACATAGTGATACAGTGAACAGTGTGATATTTTATATTTTATTATGTTGATCTCATTATCTATGTATTGTTCTCATACTTTCATATTTTATTATACTATGTTTCTATGACTTTGATATACATTGTATCAATGTTCACAACAATAAAAGAATTTGAATTAGACCTCGTACAGTTATAAACCACAGCATCTTCTTATACTTACTGTCCATCAGATTACTTTCCGTCTCTATGTCGTTCGGCGAGATATCAGTGTGAAAACGGCTAATGGCTGGTGTATCAAAAATGCTAACATCAAGAGCTAAACTTTTTCAAGACATACTGGCAACAGGTCAGCCCAAGTTAAAAGCGGAGAAAGGTCTCCATACTATGTTACTTTCAGTTATTAATTGCATGCATCATTGCATAATAACGTTGTTCAATTCATTTAAAGTGCTGGACCTGAGACAACTTTTCATCAAGAGCCTGCTTTTGTTTGGTTTTAAAAGAAATGTCAATATGTTGCAACCTGTGAACCATGTTTATCCAACTAGATATAGAATTAATGTCGGCATAACTGTCCCCCCTATCAATAGATCTGCATCAGCATCCAACCCCCACCATCTTATCCATATTATCTACCAGAATATCCCAACAGATTTGCGTACAGTTTTACCAAGCACAAATATCTACAAAAGAATGCTTACCTCATGGCTAATTCAAACTGGTAGAGAATCTTCTAAAAATATGTTAAGGTCAGCCCACACCACTTATATTTAAAAATACATTTTATAGTTTCTCCTCCCTTCTGATATATTATCTTCAATGATCTCCAATCTTATTTTTATCTTTGTATTCTCAGTTCTATAATATTATATCTTCTCTTCAGATTTTAGATCCTATTCTACATTAATTTCCTCATTATCCTTATATTCTTATCTCTCTCTTTCTTTTCTCTCTCACTCTCTCTCTCTCTCTCTCTCTCTCTCTCTCTCTCTCTCTCTCTCTCTCTCTCTCTCTCTCTCTATGTATGTACGGTATGCATTTGTATGTGTAGGTCTATACATGCATATGTGAACATATATGTGTATGTTTATTTTTCTTCTTAAAAATAATAATAAACTATTACACGGTGCAGTACTTGATCAAAATCCAATGCAACTCGGTCCCCGCGCACAGGCACAGCCCATGCGGGGACCTTCCTCCTATTCAACAGTTATTTGTGTTAACAGCAATAATAGTTATCAATGTTTGTTAATTTAACAGTCACAGTTTTGTTAATTATGGTCATGTATTTTTAGAAATTTTATTTTATATAACTCACATTATAATATCAACATAGGCTACTAGGCTCATAGTCATGTTATAATTCTGTGTATATCTTGAGTTTTATTGCTGCTATAACATGTATTGTGTTTTTGTTTTTGAGGAATAAACAGTTTGAGTTTGAGTTTTGACATGAAAGCTGATTTTTTTTACTAAGTTACATTGAGATATCAATTGCATGCAATTAATAATCCACTCGACAGCTGCTTTATGATGAATAATTCTATAGTCTGATTTTCAGGGTAATATTGGTGTTTGAAGGAGACTCCTGTTTCTTTTGTATTAAAATACAACATTTCAAAAAACCTTATATTATTGACCGAGCGAAGTGAGGTCTAAGATTGAAGTCGACGGTTTCGTATTTCTTTTAATGTTTATATGTTGCGCATTTACAGCAAAACGCGGTAATAGATTTTCATGAAATTTGACAGGTATGTTCCTTTTTAAATTGCGCGTCGATGTATATACAAGGTTCGATGTATATACAAGGTGACATCAGGTACTTGTAAATGAGAATACCGCGTCAGGCCTACTGTTTACAGAACCACTAGTATACGTTGATGTGGAATTCAAAAAGGAGCATACTCAGTCAACTTCCATGAAAATCTATTGCCGCATTTCACCATACAATTCTCAAGCTATTGGCTATTCAGCTTTGTCCCATTGTTGAAGAATTTTTGCTTGTACCAGAATTAATAGAATACAAAATTTCAAAGAACCTTATAATATATTTTGTTGATGTGAAATTAAAAAAGGATCATACCCGTCAAATTTAATGAAAATCGTTGTGTTTTGAAAGTGTTTTGCTGTACAAATCTCAAGTTATCAGCTATTCAGCTATGTCCAATTGTCGAAAAATTGTAGCTTGTATCAGAATTAATACTAGTGACCCCCTGGATTTGAAGAGCGCGCTCACGGAACTGTTGTATTGTAATCATTGAAACCTACAACTATTTATACAGAGTTGATGAAAATCATGGAAACACCTTAATGTTTATCTTACAAGAATAATTTGACAATAGATTTCATTTGGAATCATACATTTTTTACTTGTTGTGTAGTTGAGAAGTTGATATTGTGGTAATTATTCATATTGAATTTTAAAGACTGAGAAATTGTCAAAAAACCACTGATTTTTTTATGAGGAGGTGGTCATGTGATACATGATTTCATTACAGAGTTCCAAGAGAAAATAAATGGCGGAATCACACATTAAAATCTCAACCCCTATCAGTTTGTTGATATAAAAGCTGTGAACTATGTTATAATTATATTAAACAGCTGAAATCATGTGTCAGAACATAAAGGACTTTCTGTGTGATAGCTCCCAAATAACCTCAGCTGATGTTATGAATGAATGAATGAATGGAAAAACTGTAAGAGTTTATGCAATTCATGCAATGAATTCTTCAGCTGACTAAATGATAACTCACATGATAAGATTTCTTGCTTATGCATTTTCAATGTAATCTATTATATCCCAAACAGGCACGGCCCTAGAGACTTTGCCGCCTTGGGCGAAATCGGCAAATGCAACCCCCCCATCAGGTATCCCATTGTTTACTTAAAAATTTGCCCAAAGGTTATCAGCTGTTTAAGTTGAAAATGACATTTAAACAAATATTTGACAAATATAAATATTGAGGAACAGTAATACAAAATATCTGATTAAACTATTTTTATGTTTGGAACAGATACAGTACACAATAAGAAAACTTAGGCTAATTAAGACGGTAGTTTTAATTCAAGAGACTGCAAGAGAGTATTAGGCCTATTTAACTTACTGAGTAATTAAAACTACAAATGCTACAACACGAGTTTGTTCAACACACCTGTTTAATTGAATAGAACTCGTCTGACCTTTGCATAGAAAAATTACATCTCCAATTCTTCAAGATCTAGGGACTGAGCTATTTTATGTTCGCTAGACCACTCAGATGTTCCTGGGACATTGTTGATCTTATATATTATGTCTTCATTAGCTTGAGTTTGGAAAAGCTTCTTATATAATTTTACCATTCACATTTAATATTATGAATTTATTATCTATTTGTATTTTAATATTTTCCGTTCCTAAAGGTGCATACAGATATACACGCCTCGAACATGAGCAATTCACTTTTAATCAGCTGACTATATATGTATTTTTACAGAAACGGTAAGATACAGATATAAAAAGCTTGGCATCAGCTGATTAAAAGTGAATTGCTCATGTTTGCAGCATCTGTTTCTAAATCTGTACGCACCTTTAAAATTTGTCGCCCCCTAAAATCTGCCGCCCTGGGCGACTGCCTACCCCTGGGGCCTGATCCCAAAAAAAGGAGGGAAGAGTAAATCAATTTTGTTGTCCAACAAACTCAATCAGTAAAAATGTTCTAAGAACAACGACTTTTGCCTTCAGTAAGTCAAAAGTTAGAACTTGCTTGTTTGAAAAGTTTTATCAATCACAAAACACTGAATTATAATCAATTGAAACAGTGTGCTTGCTTTTTGGTCTCAAAATTTTACATTCTCTTTGGAGTTCAGACTTACAATAAATTTTAATTGATAAAATTTATTTTTAAAGTATTTTAAAATTGAATGTTTGGTGTTTTTTGTTTGCATTGGATTGCAAATTCCAGTGTAAAATTCAAAAATGTGGAAGTTACACATAACCCAGCTACATTAATTGAACTATCCAATATTGGAATCGTGTTGGGCTCCAACCTTTGGTACTTTTCTGGAAGTTGTGTCATGTTGAATGATTTATTAACTCGGGATTTAGCTAAGTCCTACACTTTAAACAGCTGGAGTCAGAAAGTTGTCTCTTTCCAGCCGCTTATGGCTGGAAACAACGCGCTAATTATTATTAATAAGTCATCCGCTAGATCGGCGAGTGTCCACTTTCATAATAAGCTGAAGTTGCCATGATTTTAGTTCCAGTTTCGAATCAAACTAATTCGCTTCGCAACCAGTTTTATTCAATTATTTATTGTTGATTAGTGCATTCCGAATTTTCAAAAATGCTTGAAGATGACTGTGGTATTCCAAGTGAAATTTTAAAAGAATCTGAAATCCTGACTGCAAATCTTCTACCACTAAAATCAAGAGATAGGTACAATAGCTTAACGAGTATTCTTTATTTTGTATTCTTTATTTATTCAGCAATACCTGTAGTGTGGCGAAAAATATCGTTCGCACCACGGGCAAAAATGTTTTTCCAGCTCTCAATCTTTTCTAGTCCTCGGCCTACGGCCTCGGACTTGAAAACCGATTTCGAGCTGGAAAAATCTCATTTTCTGCTCTAGGTGCGAAATATACTATTACGGTCCTAGGGCTGTAAAATAACCTTGAAGTCAGCTGATTATGATTTGATGTGAACGTGTTTACAAAATAGTTATGAAAACGGAATCAGTTTATGCTTCTAGAATTGAATAAAGTTTTTGCAATAAGATACTATAATTTTATTTGGATGAATGGAATACAAATGAGATATTATAAACTATTCAAATTCATTTTCAGAGTATAATAGAATCTAACCTCAAACCTCCTAGTTACAGCGTTTATCACGGAACATGGTGGATAAAACGGTGTACACACGTACGTTTGCCTCGGGTGAGCATACGTGTATGGGCTTGCATTCGCACGTGTGGACACTGTTCGCTGAGGCATGTGGGCGAACCGGAACCCTGTCGGTATTTTGGCGTGCTCAAAGGCGCCTCGGCGAGCATTGAATGTACGTGTGGACGCGATTTTGCCATAGGGTGAGGCAAAACGTAAACATTGAAGGCGTCATAACCTAATTCCAATGATTAGGTTGATGAATGACAAATCAAATTGTGATCCAATAACTATTGTAAATAAATTGTAAATTTTTGTAATTTTGTAGGATATGTGGATTGTCAAATATTTAAATAGAAACATGCATGGAGTATATAATTTGTATCATGATTAACAAATTTAGAACTGCATAATTTGAGTGAAAAGCTTCTCTACAGGGTTCCTACAAGAAAGTATAGCTCAAATTATTTTACTGTAGCTATCAATCATCTTGTGTTAGTTTCATGTTATCAATCAGAGTTGTTAATTAAAATTGTAATCTTCAATATATATATACGTTTTAGATAGTAGGCTAGCTATAGAGAGTTTTATTCAAACTTTGAACTAGGATTCCCTTAAGGTAAATCTTGAAGCTAATCTTTTGGAGAATCTTGTTTTGTCATGATGTGTATGAGCAGAGTTAGTTAAAATGGGCAGCAATTAAGTATTTGATTCAATTTATGGCTAATTTCCTTAAGAAGACTGTCAATTTGTGAGACAGTGTTAAGTGCTTTGATTAGGTCATCAAAACTTCTGGAATTATTGTAGAAATTTTTTTTTTTTGAGATTCAGAATAGATATTGGAAACCAACAAATGAATCGCCAATGCCAAGAATCTCAAAGTTAGAGCCAATCGTTCTGTTGAGGAGTTATTGCTTCCCTCATGATGATATCATTGTTTAGATAACTAGTTGAATTAGATTCGTATATTAACAAGATAATGTTTTGACATCCTAATAAAGTTTGAATTGTCCTCTTACGTCATGTAGCAATTTATTTCCTTACTTCAACCTACACGTTCAACCCACCAACATCGTTTGTCAAGTTTTATTTTTGATTTCATTATATAAGTCAATGAATAAAATGATACTGCTGCAATTTGTGATAACTATCTTCAATGATGGAATGACGCCATTGTTGTCATGTTCTGGAAAATCTACATCTATCATGGCTTCGTGTCGTCTGCCAATCAGATAGCTTTTTGAATGCCGAGGCAAACGTGGATCGCGTCCACAAGGACGTACAGTGAATGTTGAGGCATGTGTACATACGATTGTTCGCGCGAATCTGTACGGACGTGTGTACAAGGCTTAACGGAATCATTTATATGCTTCTAGAATTCAATATAGTATTCTGCAATAATATACTATCATTTTTTTGGATGAATAAAATACAGATAAGATATATATTATAAACTATTCAAATAATTCGATTTTCAGAGTAGGATAGAACTTCTAACCTAAACTTCCATTGACATTCAGATTGCCAAATTTCAAGTTGCTAAAACAGCTGATCAAAAACTTTTCATTATTTGTGATTATCATTCAATAATTAAAACATTTATAATATATCATCTTATTGTCATTTGAAAGAATAAAAAGTATAAACTCAACCTCTTACATAATCTTTTAGACAAATCATAATAAAAATAAAAATACTTGGACAATTTCTTGATATTCAGATTACCTCAGATTTGCTAGAGCTATGACCTTCCACTTTTGCTTTCGGAAGTGCTTATAATAGACAATTATCTCATATGAATATAGTTTTTTTTCTGTGTGGCGAAAAATAACGTTCTCACCATGGGCAAAAATGTTTTTCCGGCTCTCAATCTTTTCTAGTCCTCGGCCTACGGCCTCGGACTTGAAAACCGATTTCGAGCCAGAAAAGTCTCATTTTCGGCCCTAGGTGCGAAATATACTATTACTCGCCGGACTGGGCCTAACACAAATCACATTCACAGAAGGTGCATGGTTTCATCTTGGGAAAATTGAAAAGAGAACAACTTTTCTTCTTCTTCTTCTTCTTCTTCATCGTCTTCTTGGAGGAATCAACAATTTATTGATAGGAACCTATAGAGGTGCGTACAGACTTTCGCTCTGCTCCGCAATCGAACGTCACTCGAGCAGATCGATTGATGATCGACCGGGGAGCAAGAGTGGAACGCGGGTTGGAGGCGCGTATATCTGTACGAGCTGAACGTATATCTGTAGAGCTGTTCTCCCATCTTTCTCCTTTGTCATTATAACGTGGACCTGACTATAGGGCATACATAGCGTTTAATATAACAATAACTGTTTATCGTAATATGTGACTGTAGCTGTAAAGGCCATAGAATAAGGAATGAAGAAACAAGAATAATAATTATTAAATTTGACAAATTGAAGATGTAAAAGTTTATTTTTTCTCAATACATAGAGTCATAAACATTAGCCTTTTGTTTAATTCTTCCACTGATATAATTTACGACTTTTGACACACAGTTCAAAATTATCAAATAAAGATAGTTTTATAACCATATTTTCTGCTCTAGAAATTGAAGATTCTATGAATGAACGAGTTGTCATTAATGTCAAGATAAATAAAGGCTATGTTCTGGTCGCACAAAAGCCGGTTAAATTTTAACTGTGATTAATTCCACAAGAACCAATCAGAAAGCCATCTTTTAAAAAACACCTTTTCTCTGATTGGTTCTTGCAAAATAAATCACGATTAAAATTCAACTGGCTTTTGTGCAAATAACGGGCCTATGAGTATAGTATCTATACGTCGAAACATGTGCCAGTAAAAAATGGCACTATCAACGTTTCATTTTTAAAATATAGATTAGCACTACAATAATTATACAATACACACGAATAATTAAAATTTCAAAAATCTGTAAAAAAATTAGATATCAAATTATTCCAGTTTCACATGAATTGAAGATTTTGAAAATTATGGTGAGCTCTGATAACTGAGATCTAATGTATAAGAGTTACTCGTATTATAGTTCAAGAAGAGTCTTTCTTGATTTAAGGACTAAAAGTTCAAGTTCCCAACTGAAGCTATTTCAAAGTTTTGAATGTAATTTTTTTCCAATTTCAAGAGCACGGTTGGCCTGATTCTTGAAGCTTTTTTGGTACTACCAGAGAATGGTACTGGGATGATAATATACTATACATAAAATTCTGTAACAAGAATATGATTATAGAATTGAAAAATTAGCAATTTTACACAATTTTGCAACGATGGTATTTCGTCGGGTGGGGGGACAATTCTCAACTTATTTTATTCAGTCTATAGCATTAAACGTAGTTGATGGTGCATATGGCCAAAAATATGGATTTAATTCAGTTCAAATAGGTAACAGAGATTCCGTTTGAACTGGCACTGTGCGAACAGTTGGCCTACTTAATCACTGAATTTAAATGTCATACATTTGGGCACATGATCAGGTAGTGGATAGGAGCATTCAGTCTGCTTCGGATTATCACACGGAACGCCAGCTATGCTGTACGGAGCTGAAACATGAATACCGTTTAATATAAAATAACTGTTTATTGTAATATGTGACTGTAGCTGTAAGGCATAGAATAAGGAATGAAGAAACAAGAATAATAATTATTAAATTTGACAAATTGAAGATGTAAAAGTTTATTTTTTCTCAATACATAGAGTCATAAACATTAGCCTTTTGTTTAATTCTTCCACTGATATAATTTACGACTTTTGACACACAGTTCAAAATTATCAAATAAAGATAGTTTTATAACCATATTTTCTGCTCTAGAAATTGAAGATTCTATGAATGAACGAGTTGTCATTAATGTCAAGATAAATAAAGGCTATGTTCTGGTCGCACAAAAGCCGGTTAAATTTTAACTGTGATTAATTCCACAAGAACCAATCAGAAAGCCATCTTTTAAAAAACACCTTTTCTCTGATTGGTTCTTGCAAAATAAATCACGATTAAAATTCAACTGGCTTTTGTGCAAATAACGGGCCTATGAGTATAGTATCTATACGTCGAAACATGTGCCAGTAAAAAATGGCACTATCAACGTTTCATTTTTAAAATATAGATTAGCACTACAATAATTATACAATACACACGAATAATTAAATTTCAAAAATATGTAAAAAAATTAGATATCAAATTATTCCAGTTTCACATGAATTGAAGATTTTGAAAATTATGGTGAGCTCTGATAACTGAGATCTAATGTATAAGAGTTACTCGTATTATAGTTCAAGAAGAGTCTTTCTTGATTTAAGGACTAAAAGTTCAAGTTCCCAACTGAAGCTATTTCAAAGTTTTGATGTAATTTTTTCCAATTTCAAGAGCACGGTTGGCCTGATTCTTGAAGCTTTTTTGGTACTACCAGAGAATGGTACTGGGATGATAATAATCTACATAAAATTCTGTAACCGGAATTTGATTATAGAATTGAAAAATTTGCAATTTTACACAATTTTGCAACGATGGTATTTTCGTTCGGGT